>NC_087217.1:61389421-61421921 GCF_015104395.2 Macrobrachium nipponense | reverse complement strand
AAACATTGGTAGTATCTTAAAAGATCGTGTTGAAGCGCGCACAGTGAACTATGATCGTATACCAAGCCTCGACGACCTGTGAAGAGATGTGACCGAAGTGCTCTGGGAAATGGAGTTTGAGTTTCAGGTTTTGCGATTTGCAGGCTGTGGTACAGGCAGATGGAGGCCACACAGAATATTAAATACCCAGAGAGAAACTTAAATAAAAACCTGTTCTGAATTACTTTTGTTTTTGTCCATATCAATTTTAGTTTATGCTGTAGCGGGGGGGGGGGGGGGGGCGTCTAATTTCGAAAAACCCTGTATGCATAATAAACGTAAATATCTTTTTAATTATAATCCTGCTCCATAATGCTTTTTGTAATTTATCTTTCTTAGATTTTCTGCTGACTCCACTTCAATATTATAAAATAAAAAATTAAATTTCACTTTCTGTCCTTGAAGATTGCCGGCGCGACCCTCCTCCGTCCGGTATCTCCAGGAATTCGACCTGGGATGGAGTCACCCGAGCCCTCAGGACCAAAGTTAATTATACGTAAGTTTTCGATGAGTCTCTGATGATGATCCGATGATACGTAAATCAATGAGGCGTCTTGCTTGTTGCTTGAATTAGTGTGATAGGAAAAAAATATCTTGCGCATGTGTGCGGAAAAATTGTGATGAAGCTTTCTATGTATATATATATATATATATATATATATATATATATATATATATATATATATATATGTAATATATCTGTGTGTGTCTATATTTCTGTATATATATATATATATATATATATATATATATATATATATAAGTAGTATATAAGTATGTGTGTATGTAGTATATATAAATACATACACATACATTTTATATGAATATATATATATATATATAGATATATATATATATATATATATATATATATATAAGTATAATAAGTATGTGTGTATGTATATATAAATACATACACACGTACATTTATATGTATATGTATATTTATATATATATAATATTCTATATTTTATATACAAACATAGAATATTTATAAAAAAACTGCATTCACAACCAGAGGCATAAAAGAGAAATTGGATTTGTTAATTTCAGCTTTTTGTTAAAGAAGAATTTTTTGCAAAAACGAACGCGTATTGTTTAAAAGAAAAATAATTATGTAACGCAAGACTGTATGAAATAACAATTTGGCTAGCTGATAATATACTAATGAACGATAAAATAAGCGCAAAATATTGTGGAGCACTAAGATATGCTAATTTATTTCTTTATCTTTTATTACAAAAAATATTAAATCTCATTTACATGAATAAATGTTAATCATTCACCCGGCAGGTGTGCACCTGACACATATGCGGGTGAGGCTCACCTGACGCTACAGGTCTCCACCTGCCATGGTCAGCTTGGCGGATGGTCTGGGATTATGTACTGTGCACCGGCTAATTGTAAGTATCCCACACACAATTACGTATTTTGTAGGATCTTTCCTACATAGTGACCCCCAAAGGTTTTTGTGGTTCGTTATCTAGGACTAATGTTTCTTGTGGGGGTCGATATCTTTATGATATTGACAGTCTTTTGTTTATATTTTTTCACGGTAATCCACAATGGGCTAGTTGTACTAAACACATCCGCAAAGGTGGTTACATATCGAGTTAAAACCCGAATTAAATTGAAAAGGATTCGGTTCTGAGTTTCAAGAGTAACTGCTGACGTTACCTGCTGAATGAAATGAATGGCATCATAGAATAGAAAAAGAAGACACTAAGAAGCTTGTCATTAAATTATATATATATATATATATATATATATATATATATATATATATATATATATAATACATAGATATTATATATATACATATATTATACATAAATACATATATGTATATATATATATATATATACATATTCTTAGGTATATGGATGTATGTATAAATGCATGAATGTATTTATATAATACATGTAGCTAAAGTATGAAAAGCTGCTAAATATTTTTTTATTTTCATATCCTATGATTATATTTTTCCCCTTCAATTGATAGCGTTGATAGTTACTATTGAACTTACAGAAATGAATTCTTTTTGTTACTTAATCATTCGGAGAGTTGCATCGTCTATATGGAGCCTATATTAAGAGATTTACTTTCTTGAATCAGAAACCTTGTTAAAAACAGTCTCTGTACCATTCGTCCTTTGTAGGCTAATGGAAGGATGAACTCCCTAAACCATATTCATTCAGATAAAGTAGTGATTAATTTAAATTACAATTACCAGCCCAAAACCATGTATATTTTTAAAAAATTCTAATTGACTGAACTGGAAATTTCTAGGGTCAGTGGTTTTCAACCAGGGGGGAATTCCCCCCAAAGTGGTTAATTTCTGAGTTTCAGGGGGGAGGAATTGTGACCACAGATTGGAAGGCTCAAACGGGCTCTAGGACCACACAAAACGCAGTGTGCAAGAGGGTACGCGGGCCGAAAAATGTTGAAACCAAAAGCAAGAGGAAATATTTTTGAATAGAGAACTGTTGGGACGTAGAATCAAATGCCTTCATGTAGTCTATTCCTGTTTGAAACGAGGGGAAAACAAAAGCAGGTAGAAGATGCAATTACCGTCAACGATACTAACGAAGAGAATTTCATTTTATTCACGACGATCTCTTCCGCAGTTTGTCTCTCGGAGTTCCCGCCAGCGCCGCCAAACGTGACCTTGACGCCGAACGTCACGTCACGGTGGCTCAACGGCGTCGTCCCTTACGACTGCCCGCCAGGAATGGCGACGGATGACGGGAACACGACGCAGATAGTTAAGTGCCTCCAGGTGTCTCCTGGAGTGTACGCATTTCAGCCTGACTTTGTCCGTCCATGCAACGGTAGGGGAGAATTCTCTCTCTCTCTCTGTCTCTGTCTGTCTGTCTGTCTGTCTCTCTCTCTCTCTCTCTCTCTCTCTCTCTAAACACACACATGCGTATATGTGTGTAAATACGTATATGTGTATATAGTATATATTTATATATACACATTTAAACTTATATTTATGTATACATATATTTAAATGTAATTAATAAATTTATATAGTTATATAAACCTTAATATATTCTATATATATATTATATATATATATATATATATATATAAATATTATATATCTATATATATATATATCACTTCTTGCAATAAAACTTGGTACTCGAGGATAAATTTCCATTGTAGCTCTTACGTCAGAAATTGTGACCGCTTCGTTATCCAAAATCCCCCCCCCCCCACACCCCCCCCACCCACCCAACCCATGATATTGTATAATGATTAATTCAGTTACAGACAGCCAATCTTCTCCAGCTGTTTGATACTCAATTGTGATAATATAATTTCTCTTGAGGTTGCCGATGGCTTATATATAAATCTCTCTCTCTCTCTCTCTCTCTCTCTCTCTCTCTTCAACAGTTTGTCACGAAGCAATCAACATATCATCTGCGACAACGAACTGGAACACATCGATCACTTGGCGGGTGGGTGACCTCGCCTTTGCCAGTTGCTTAGAGGACTATCGAATTGCTTTTGGCGTCTCTAACTTTACAGTTGAGTGCACTCCGCAGGGGTGGCCACTTCAAAATTCATGTTATGAAGGTAAGATACGGCATTAAGAATTAAAGGTAAGATACAGCATTAAGATAGGAGACAGGCGTGCAAGTATAACATTCTTTACGAAAAACACGAACTGAAGAAATTAAATTCTTTAAGAAAAACACGAACTGAAGGAATTAAAATCTTTAAGAAAAACACGAACTGAAGGAATTAAAATCTTTAAGAAAAACACGAACTGAAGGAATAAAATTATGAAAAACACGAACCGAAGGAATAAAATTCTTTAAGAAAAACACGAACTGAAGGAATACAATTCTTTAAGAAAAACACGAACTGAAGGAATAAAATTCTTTAAGAAAAACACGAACTGAAGGAATAAAATTCTTTAAGAAAAACACGAACTGAAGGAATTAAATTCTTTAAGAAAAACACTAACTGAAGGAATAAAATTCTTTAAGAAAAACACGAACTGAAGGAATACAATTCTTTAAGAAAAAACACGAACTGAAGGTATAAAATTCTTTAAGAAAAAAAACTAACTTAAGGAATAAAATTCTTTAAGAAACACACGAACTGAAGGTATATTGTTGTGAAAGACGATTGAAAGAGAGAGAGAGAAGTGTGGGTTACAATGAATACTTGGGTATAAATCCTATTTAACACTATGAGTGCATATAAAGAAGTTTTATTAGAGGGATATTAGTGCAGAGAGATCTGTTTATGTGTTGGTGGGTGTAATGATAAGAGATATGATTGGCTTGAGCCTTCGTGAAGAGAATTCTAACTTGTTTCGATGGCATGAGCGTTTCGAATGTAGAATGCAATAGGGGCGTATATGACTGGGTTAGTGCAAATTAGAACATGCTTTAGCAGGCCTGAACCAAGGGGTTGTCGGGGGGTCGAACGACCCCCCCACCCCCACAAAAAAAATATATATTTTTGGAAGTCCATATTTTCTGTGACTATCCTTTTCATTGAACTGTACTTACAAAGTAATAGATAATAATCTTTTGGTTTTTTGTCAAGTCTTTTTTATAAAAATTTTGTTATTAAACATTAACGTCATTCTTTAGTAGTAGGAAATACAAGAGTGATAATAGGAATATGATATATACCTATATATACAATGACATTTATATAAGAAAAAGTCGAGTTTTGGGAAAAAAGAACCCACCCCCCCCAAAAAAAAAAACTCTGGGTACGGGGCTGATATATATGAAATTTGTGGATGTAGGGGAACAATTAAATCGTTGGAAGAATAGAAAAAGAGACAATATATGATAGAATTACAGGTGACATTCGTAAGTGTGGAGGTGAAAGGATAACTAAGCGGTGGACCAGGGTGTGTAAGGTATATCTGGATGAGTAGAAGGTTCCAATGGGAAGGGTAGGACGGCATAGCTCTTTTGTAAGAGAAGAAGGGTGACAGGTAAAATGAAAGGCTAAAAGGGCATAAAATTACCCAAGTAGTATACATTTGGACTAAAAAAAGCATAACATTACACCAGTATACTTTTGGAAAATGTGAAACAGGTAGATTGAGAGGAAATGAGCAGTCTGCGTTCAATTAAAGAAATTGCCGTAAGGGGCATTTATAGGCCTAGAGGCAGCGTGCGATAGAACTGAAATGGATCCAGTGTGGAGGGTTATGAGGATGTCTCTTATTCCAAATAAAGATAGAGATTAGAAGTTTCTGTAATGGTGCTGAAGCCTGCGTTAGAATATGTAGAACTGAGAGTGACTGCTCTTCTGGTAGAAGTGGATCTCAGACAAGATAATGTTGTCTCCATGCCAGTTGGATAGTATTACGGTTGAAGTAATGAAGTAAGTCAGAGCAGGGACGTGAGATATAGGTGTAAGTTAGCATGATAAGCCAACGGGCCGTGAATGGAGCCTGGAATTTTGTGTTCGTGTGTGCATTCGGTGCCACAGTAGATTCACATCAACCGTGCATTTAATGTCTAGGCCAGTCCCTTACGACGCTCCTGATTGGCTATTGATGAGCCAGTTACAGTGCTGGAAACTCTCAGTTCACATAGGCAGGATGTGTGTTCCTCCTCTCCTGAGGGATACGTCTTTCAAACGTATACCTCAGGAGAGGTAGAACACACATCCTGCCCATGTGAACTCTCGAGAGAGACTGAGTTTCCAGCCCTGTGATTGGTTCATCAACAGCCAATCAGGAGCGTCGTAAGGGACGGGCCCAGACGTCAAATGCACGGTTGATGTGAATCTACTATAGTAGGTTCCAGTGTCTTTTCATTTGTTTCAGCATGCATCTGTGTTACTACGTTGATTCCCAAAACTTTTAAATGTTCTTCCAGCCTGCACAGATCCTCCTCCAGCACTCGGAACGAACGTGACGATGGAAGTTTATACTTCAGATGCCCTCAATGCTACGATAAACTACACTTGCCAAGCAGGATACTACCTTCCCCCAACAGTGGTGAGAAATTGGACCCACTGTGATGCGTTCAGTGTGTCATTATTGAAAGTTTTACCTCTCTCTCTCTCTCTCTCTCTCTCTCTCTCTCTCTCTCTCTCTTATAAAAGATAGTAGAGAATCCAAGGAAGAATCAACTCGTCAACCAGCCCTACTATCTGACACGACTTACTTTTATCTTATACTGATTCTCCATGCCATTCTGTTTAGTACCTCTTCTCGTCCATACTCTCTCTCTCTCTCTCTCTCTCTCTCTCTCTCTCTCTCTCTCTCTCTCTCTCTCTCTCTCTCTCTCCACTTCCAAATGATATATACACTTTTTGCATCCAAACTTCACGTATTCAAATTTATACGCATTAGCAAACCAATCTCAAAAACGATCCATCTCAACCGCAATCAACAACCACACTACATCTCCATGAAGGATTTGGCTCAACAATCCTTCCTTGCATTTCAGCATTTGCTGTAGTGAACATGCTCTTCCTCTTCATAGTCTTGAGCAAAAACCTTCTTTGCTTCAACTGTTTTGTGACCTAAAGTCTTCTTTCACCATCAGCTGGTTCCGTTTTCCACATTCTTCCCTTTACTCAAACAGACTTACCTTTGCACAAATTAGATTTCGGCTTTTTTCGCTTACAAATACTTTGAAAGTCTCACTAGTGTCACTCTCCCCTCCATGTCTACGTTCATCATAAAAACTTATAATCCTCTATACAAATTACCTTCTGTATCATACATCCTCTTCTACAATAATTCTTCATAATCCTTCTTTACAAATTATCTTCTGTATCACACATCCTCTTCTA
Source organism: Macrobrachium nipponense (assembly GCF_015104395.2). Classification (NCBI taxonomy): domain Eukaryota; kingdom Metazoa; phylum Arthropoda; class Malacostraca; order Decapoda; family Palaemonidae; genus Macrobrachium; species Macrobrachium nipponense. The sequence goes on along the minus strand of NC_087217.1, from coordinate 61,415,090 downwards.
CAATAATCCTCTTTACAAATTACCTTCTGTATCATGCATCCTCTTTTACACTTAAATGCATTCCACTTTATCACTTCTGTCATAAATTGTTTTTATCCGTTTACTTTCACCCAAATAAATGAATGAATAAGTAATTAATTACATATATTTTTCACCATTTTCCATTTGGAATGTGACCAGATGGTGGTTTACGGATGTGCAGGATGTGTAAAACAGCAGATTGCTCAAAAACGCTATTTTAATCGTTTCCGTCTTCTTAACTTCCCCTTCCATGTTTCTTCAGGATAACCCCGCCCTAAGGAATACGACTACAGCGACCTGCATGAAAGACCCGACCCTAGCGACGACTCGGAATGTTTGGTGGAGTCCAGATGGCCCAGTTATCAACTGCGTCATGTGTAAGACGCTCCCAAATCTCGTCTTGTCGTGTGATATGAAATATGTTCATAGGAGCATTTGTATCTTATCAAGCGTTATTTTGCCCTCATGTCAGCATTTAAGCCGTATGTATTTGATATTTAATTCCCAAACTCCTTTTTTCTTCTATGACGCAGGTGTGTTACATTTAATGAAAACTAGATAGGTTTGATTGTACATACACACATTTATATATATATATATATAATATATATATATATATATATATATTATATATATGTAATGTAGATAGATATATATATATGATATATTATATATATATATATATATAAACATATATATATGTATATATGTAATGTAGATATATATATATATATATATATATATATATATATATATATGTATATATATATATATATATAATATATATATATATATATATATATTATATACACATATATATATGTATATATGTAATGTAGATATATATATATATATATATATATATATATATATATATGTATATATATATATATATGTATAAATATATGTATATATATATATTTCTTGTAAGAAAATCCTTTTCATTTTCATTTATTTTTTTTTAGTTTCGTATTCAGCCGTCAATAACCTAGATGTTGTAACTTCAGTTTTATTCACCATAGATCAATCGGAAGCATATTCCCCAATTGTACTAATTTACAATTTCGATTGTGAGTTTTACATAATTAATTGTAGTTTGCGAGTTCACCAGACCCATTTTCTGTTTTTCCGTGAAATTATTGACTCTCTCTCTCTCTCTCTCTCTCTCTCTCTCTCTCTCTCTCTCTCTCTCTCTCTCTCTCTCTCTCTCTCTCTCAAATAGATTGTCTCGACGATCCACCAGCTACCTCTGGCCTGATCACCACTACATGGGATGGAGTTAATCGCACGGCTGGAACCCAAGCAAGTGAATTCTCAAACTTTTACTTTTTTTTTTCTTTGTAAATTATGAAACTGAGAAAATCAGTAACCGTTAACACGTTTCGTATGTGATGCAATAAAACGTTTCTTAGAAAGAAAAACAGAGCTACCGAACACCTTTCAAATAGATATTACAATTCTTTTTATAGATATGCGGAAATTTTATTAACAAAAAACAGTATTTAGATATATAGATTTCAACATGCATGACATGACTTACTCCTTAAAAAAATGTCTCCATAATGTGCAGTCTGATTATATTTGCATCAGCAAGAAATGTATATCACTCGGTTTTCATATACCAAGAAATTGATTATACGTATTTTCCTTTTTTTTTTTTTGGCATCACAGTTCACTTACGGTTGCCCGGATACATTAGTTTTTGGGAATTTCACCTCGACTTGGAATATAACTTGTCAGGCAGATGGATTGTGGACTCCAATTGACTTGAATGCATTCGTCTGCAGGAAACGTAAGCAAACTCTGGTATTATTATTATTATTATTATTATTATAATTTTTTTTTTTTTCTATCACAGTCCTCCAATTCGACTGGGTGGTACTTATAGTGTGGGGTGGGTTCTGGGTTGTTGTCATACCTGCCATTCCTTAGGAGTCCGTCACTTTTCTAACGATGTGCGCCATTTCTAGGGTTACACTCTTCTGCATGAGTGCTGGAGCTACTTCAGCCTCTAGTTTTTCCAGACTCCTTATCAGGGATCTTGGGATCGTGCCTAGTGTTCCTATGATTACGGGTACAATTTCTACTGGCATATCACATATCCTTCTTATTTCTATTTTCAGGTCTTGATACTTATTATTATTATTAATGTTATTGTCATTATTATTATTAAAAAGGATTGCTGCATCAGCTCCATTAATTTTGTATAGAGTCTTCTCTATTCTCCTTATCAAGGATTTCTCAGAAATCCTTGATAAAGGGAATAGAGAAGACTCTATACAAAATTAATGGAGCTGATGTAGCAGTCCTTTTTAACATGACTTGTTTAAAAGAGGGTCTACTCCCAAGATATTATTATTATTATTATTAATTATTATTATTATTTATTATTATTATTATTATTATTATTATTATTATTATTATTATTATTATTATTATTATTATTATATTATAATAATAGAAGGAAAAAGACCCTTTTTGAGACATGTTTTGTTTAATAAAATCACTGCATTATGCGAATTGATCTTATACTGAGTTTTCTCACTTTTTCTTATAATTCCCTTTTCCTGCGCATCAGCATTACTTTTTTTGTCCTATATTCTAAAGGGATGGCAAAATAATTTTACCTTGGAAGCTGAAAAACATTGTACGAGATGTCTGATTCTTTTTGTAGAACTCTTTAATCATCAGTTTTGTTTCCTAGTTTCATCATTTTCAATACGTGAAGCAATTGAGGGTCTCTTGCATAGAAGGATACTGTAACTATTATCTGAACTCTCAAACAAAATGTGTCAGTAATGAAACGAAAAGCAAGAAGTCTTCAATGAATGCAAACCTGGTTGCGTAGTGACTTTAAAAACGTTTCTATTTATATTTCTAACGTCATAATTAACCTATTAAGACAGTGCTAATGGTAACATTTGAGTGACATTAGGATACGGAAAGACAATCGCACCTAACTATAATTATTAACTTTCCTTGTGTGAGGTTCTTTCGCGACGCATAATTCTCCTATGCTTCACCTAAACAGCCGCCCCTTCCCCCCCTCCCCTGGCACCTTTCCAAGCAACATTGGTGACTTCGGAAGTAAACTTCTGGGATGGCTCCGTCGTCAACTACACCTGCAGGGATGACCAGATGTCGCCTCTAGGTGTACGACACTTCACCGTCACCTGCGGCCCCACGGGATGGACGCCGGAACTAGATCCAGAATTCGTTTGCCTGAACAGTACGTTTCTTGTGACTAATTTTGTCGTAACTTGCTTGTCATAACACTCAAGAGCTTTGGAACTGAGCCATTATTATCCGCCGCATATTTCTCAGTGACATGACAAGGTCTTTCCCGTTCCTCCCAACAGTTTGTTTGACTGCAGTGCCAGACGTAGCCTTCACGACCAATAATAAGTCTCAGTATGCTTACTGGGATACGGTGGTCGAGTTCGTCGCGGATAGTGGCTACTTGTTTCCCGATTACACGGCCGTCCAACAGACGAAGTGTTCAGACGGAAATTGGACCTTACCGCAGATACCTCTGGCAAGAAGTATTGCTGATGAGAACTTGTTATTTATTGGAGTTGGTGAAACATATCTTTGTACCAAAACTTCTGCCTGCTTTAGTGACCAAAAAATCTGCAAAATTTAGACAACTCTCCCTTCATGTTTTCTTGTACCCTTAGGAATGTCTATGAAAGCGGTCATCAAATGGGCATTCACAACAAAACTGATTAGCCCAGAACTTTGTCCCCTAAATACAAAAGGAGAAGATACAAAAAATAATTCAAAGCTATACAGAAATGACTAATTTTTGGAAATATAGTAAAAAAATCAACTGGACTACTATAATAAAATTTGATTAAGGGTTTATTTAGTTTTAATCAGTTTTTCAACTCACGAAGTTTAGGTTTTCCTACGGCACTAAAATCCAAATTCTGTTTTTCCTCAGATGACCTACCGCCTGTGCCCACCTCACCCCCTGGCAGCTTCATTGCAACAATGCCCCCTTACCCGGTAGGATCCTCTGTCAATTACACGTGCCCGGGAGATATGCGCTTCCCCAACGGTGAAGTCTACACGACCGTCACTCGTACAGAAACTGGCTGGACGCAACTGGATCCTACCTTCGTCTGCTTGAATGGTAATAGACGTATCCTTCCAAATCTCCCGGTAGAGGGAGGCGAGAGGGAGATTAGTTCCGTCAGTGCACTACACATTACTTCAGGTTCCTTGCAGCGTCCCCTCGGCCCCTAGCTGCAAGCAACCCCTTTCGTCCCTTTTACTGTACCTCCTTTCATAATATCTTATATGTTGCTTTCCACCCTCTCCTAATATTGATTCATAGTGCAACTGTGGGGTTTTCCTCCTGTTACACTTTTCAAACCTTTTACTGTCAGTTTCCGTCGCAGTGCTGAATGACCTCATGGGTCCTCCTTGTGCTTAGTCTTTGGCCTAAGGTCAATAGGTATTCAATTCAGTCATTCCTGATCTGAGGGTTTTGTTTGACCATGGTTTGTTTGCATTATTATTATTATTATATTATTATTATTATTTTTTTTTTTTTTTTTTTTTTTTTTTGTTTTTTGCTCTATCACAGTCCTCCAATTCGACTGGGTGGTTTATAGTGTGGGGTTCCGGGTTGCATCCTGCCTCCTTAGGAGTCCATCACTTTTCTTACTATGTGTGCCGTTTCTAGGATCACACTCTTCTGCATGAGACCTGGAGCTACTTCAGCCTCTAGTTTTTCTAGATTCCTTTTCAGGGATCTTGGGATCGTGCCTAGTGCTCCTATGATTATGGGTACGATTTCCACTGGCATATCCCATATTCTTCTTATTTCTATTTTCAGATCTTGATACTTATCCATTTTTTCCCTATCTTTCTCTTCAACTCTGTTGTCCCATGGTATTGCGACATCAATATGAGTGATACTTTCTTCTTGACTTTGTCAATCAACGTCACGTCGGGTCTATTTGCACGTATCCACCCTATCCGTTCTGATACCATAGTCCAGAGGATCTTTGCCTGATCGTTTTCTATCACTCCCTCAGGTTGGTGCTCGTACCACTTATTACTGCAAGGTAGCTGATGTTTCTTGCACAGGCTCCAGTGGAGGGCTTTTGCCACTGAATCATGCCTCTTTTTGTACTGGTTCTGTGCAAGTGCCGGGCATTCACTTGCTATGTGGTTTATGGTTTCATTTTTCGTATTGCACTTCCTACATATGGGAGAGATGTTATTTCCGTCTATCGTACTTTGAAAATATCTGGTTCTTAGGGCCTGATCTTGTGCCGCTGTTATCATTCCTTCAGTTTCCTTCTTTAGCTCTCCCCTCTGTAGCCATTGCCAATTGTCATCGCTGGCTAGTTCTTTAGTCTGTCTCATGTATTGTCCGTGCATTGGTTTGTTGTGCCAGTCCTCTGTTCTTTCTGTCTTTCTCCTGTCTCTGTATATTTCTGGGTCTTCGTCTACTTTTATTAGTCCTTCTTCCCATGCACTCTTTAGCCACTCGTCTTCACTGGTTTTCAGATATTGCCCCAGTGCTCTGTTTTCAATGTTGACGCAGTCCTCTATACTTAGTAGTCCTCTCCCTCCTTCCTTTCGTGTTATGTATAGTCTGTCCGTATTTGCTCTTGGGTGTAGTGCTTTGTGTATTGTCATTTGTTTCCTGGTTTTCTGATCTATGCTGCGGAGTTCTGCCTTCGTCCATTCCACTATTCCTGCGCTGTATCTGATTACTGGCACTGCCCATGTGTTTATGGCTTTATCATATTTCCGGCGTTGAGTTTTGACTTGAGTATCGCCTTGAGTCTCTGCATATATTCTTTCCTGATCGTGTCCTTCATCTCTTGGTGTTTTATATCTCCTCCTTCCATTATTCCCAGGTATTTGTATCCTGTCTCATCTATGTGTTTGATGTTGCTCCCATCTGGTAGCTTTATCCCTTCAGTTCTCGTTACTTTGCCTTTTTGTATGTTGACTAAGGCGCATTTTTCTATTCCAAACTCCATTCTGATGTCCCCAGATACAATCCTTACAGTCTGGATTAGGGTATCTATTTCCTTGATGCTCTTACCATACAGCTTGATGTCGTCCATGAACATCAGATGGTTGATTTTGTTGCCTCTTTTCTTGAGTTGGTACCGGCATCCATCTTCTGTAGTACTTTTGTCATGGGAATCATGGCTACTACGAAGAGTAGTGGGGACAGTGAGTCGCCCTGGAAGATCCCTCTCCTGATATTAACCTCTGCTAGTCTTATTCCAGAGCTTGTAAGTATTGTATTCCAGTTGCGCATTGTATTTTTGAGGAAGCTGATGGTATTTTCCTCTGCCCCATATATTTTCAGGCATTCTATTAGCCATGTGTGTGGTATCATGTCGAAGGCTTTCTTATAGTCTATCCATGCCATGCTTAGGTTGGTTTTCCTTCTCCTACTGTTCTTCATTACCATTTTGTCTTATCAGGAGCTGGTCTTTTGTGCCCCTACACTTCCTTCTGCAGCCTTTCTGTTGGTAGGGGATGGTGTTTGTCTCCTCTAGGTAGTTGTATAGCCTTTCACTGATGATACCTGTTAGTAACTTCCACATTATTGGTAGGCAGGTGATAGGCCTGTAGTTACTGGCTATATTTCCCTTACTCTTGTCTTTTTGTACTAAGGATGTTCTTCCTGTGGTCATCCATTTGGGTGCTTGGTGATTTGAGATACAATGCTGGAGTTGTTCTGCTATTCGTGGGTGTAGGGCCTTGAAGTTTTTGAGCCAGTATCCATGGACTTCATCGGGACCTGGGGCTTTCCAGTTTGGCTGTTCTTTAGTTTGGGTGTCTGACTGTGTCTGTCGTGATCTCTGTGAATCTTTGTTTTATTCTCCCTGTTTCTTCTTCCTTGACTTCCTGGAGCCATGTTGCATGTTTGTTGTGTGATACCGGATTGCTCCATATGTTTTCCCAGAGTCTCTTACTTGGTTCGGCTTCAGGAATTTCTGGGTGGTTGTCTTCCCCTCTTAGTTGGCTGTATAGTCTTTCTGGTTGGTTCCGAATAGTTTGTTCTGTTGGTATCCCTTATTCCTGTTCATGTACCGTTGGATCTTGTGTGCTTTGGCCTTAAGCCTCTGTTTTACATCTTCTATTGTGTTGTTTAGTCCCCTCTCTTGTACTTTGTATTTCTCGTTGAGTTCCTCCCTTGTTTTCTTGCTTCTTAGCCTTTTTTCTGCCATCTCTTTCAGTTTACTCAAGTCAGATCTCATCACCATGATTTGCTTTTCCAGGCGCCTTTTCCAAGGAGGTTGCTGTTTTGGTTTCTGTTGGGTTGGTTGTGACGGTGGTGTTGGTGTTCGAATCCCCATCAGTTCTGCTACTAATCTTGCTCCTGCATATGTCAAGTTATTTGTTTCTGTGATACTGGTGGTGTGTATTAGGCCCATTATTTCATTGACCTCACTTGTTTTCTCCCTTAATTTCTTTGGTGTTGTAGGCTTTCATGGAGGGGATCTTGTTCTCTCCGTATCTGGCCTGCCTAATCCATTCCTTGTCTAATCTTTTCTAACCCATTCCGTCCTCTCTGTTACTTCGTCGGTGTTTCTTCGTGTGTCGTTTGTTTGATACTTCTACCCTCCCTGTCGTCTTTCTGTGGCATCGTCTCTCAGTTGGTCTTCGTGTAATTCGTTGTCGTGTGACATTTCCCTTTCCAGTTCTTCTCTTTCTGTTGGGGAGAGCCAGTTCTTTTGCTTTATGTCCTTACTTGGTCTGCCAGCTCTGCTCTGTTTGGGGGGTGTTATTCCTCTCATTCCAGATGTTGATCAATCTTCTTCTATATCCTCTCTCCGTCGGGTTGCTTCTGATGTAGCATCTCCATATTTCCTTATTTTCTTCTCTTGTCCATTTCTTCCTTTTGCCTCTGTAGCTCCAATCTCAGGCTGTTGATTACTTTCATTGTGGTGATCAGTTGCTGGATGACGACCTCCAAGTACCTGACCGTCTTCCCCTTCAATTGGGTTGAATACCTGGTTGCCGGACGAAGCTCCTCTGTTGCCAGAGGTTCCATTTACGTCGTTGTCGTTTATTCCTTCATTTCTTTCCATCATTGCTGAGTTTTGCTATTTAACCCATAGCTGGACCCTACCCCATCAGGGATAGGTACTCATTTACAGCTGAGTAGACTGAGGAAATTATGGTAAAGATCCTTTCCCAAGGAATCAACGCCGAGGAGAGCGGTCACCCATCCAACGACTGACCAGCCCAATGTTGCTTAACTTGACTTAAGTCTATTGAGACCTAACCAACTCCTCCACGGCGCCACATTATTATTATTATTATTATTATTATTATTATTATTATTATTATTATTATTATTATTATTATTATTATTATTATTATTATTATTATTATTATTATTATTATTATTATTATTATTTAGAAGATGAACCCTGTTCATGTAACCCCTCCAAAGGGACCATGACTGACTTGATATTCAAGTTTCCAAAAAATATGATTTTCTTTCGAAAGAAGTAACAGAAGGTCATGGGAGATACGGAAAGAGGATATCAGCTGTTAGAAAAGCAGGCAAATTAATAAATAAACAAAAATGTAAGTAAATTTTTAAAATGCAAGTTAAAAATAATAAAAAAAACAATATTTTGGTTGAACTGCAGTTCTGAAGTTATCAGATGATTACGTATTAGCTGCCGAGAAAATGCAATATATACTGTATTCAGTGTTCACGTTTACTTTATTTTATTTCGTAATAATGCCACGAAGAGTGATGCCGTCATTATGCAAATTTATTGGGTACGGAATTCACTACAGTTTATAAAATATAACAAAGAGAAATCAGAGAATTCTGGCAAATGTTTAACACAAATTACGCTCCACTATAATATACTGTTTGCCATGGTTGTAAATTATATTATTTATTCATTTATTTATTTACTTTTTAATTATAGTCTTACGCTTAGTAGTCATTTTCTATTCCAAAGGTTATATATTTAAAAAACGAACTACCAAGGATTTATCATTATCAGTATTATTTTTACCGTTGTTGTTGTAGTTGTTGTTGTTGTTTTATGGAGAGAAAAGACCGAGATAGGCTGCTTAGGTACAGGCACCAATGTTGAATGTCTTGTGGAACACAGAGGAAAAAGGAGAATCAAATGCCATGGGAATGAAAGGAATTAAAATTTTGTCCACATCGGTTGACCCTTGAGTTCTCAACTTACAACGTTTATTTTTATTGAAATAGTGATTCGTTGTATAATATATATATATATTAATATATATATATATAGTATATATGTATATAATATATATAGTATACTATAGATATATATATATATATATATATATATTATAAGGTGTGTGTGTGTGTGTGTGTCTGTACGCAAATATATATACTGTATTTATATATACTATATATATATTATATATATATATATATATATATAACTTTATTACACACACCCATATATATATATATATATATATATAGAGATATCATATATATATATATATATATATATATATGTATATATATATATATGTATCTATATATATATATATATATATATATATATGACATTGTTGCTGTAGTAGATTCACATCAGCCGTGCATTTGATGTCTAGGCCAGTAACCTTACGACGCTCCTGATTGGCTGTTGATAAGCCAATGAGAGGGCATCTTTCAGGAGAGCTGGAACATACATCCTGCCTATGTGAACTCTCTCGAGAGACTGAGAGTTTCCAGCCCTGTGATTGGCATATCAACAGCGAATCAGGAGCGCCGTATGGGACTGGCCTAGACGTCAAATGCACGGTTGATGTGAATCTACCAGAGTTGTGGTGTTTCAATTATCATTATTATTGTTGCCATAACTTTAATTATTCGAGTTTTCCGAATTGCACATTAATCAAATTTATTACTCTTTATTTATTCATTCCTCTTAAATATATGCTCCTCTTCATTTTGTTTATTCATTTATATATATTCTATCAGTTCATGACCTTCATAGCCCTCTCTAACGTTAACACCCAGTGTGCCTAGAGGAACCTCATTACGTCTACGGGAACATCACCTACAATTACACCGGGTTGGTCACCTGGGGCACTGCCATCGAGTACCGCTGCAACGGGCAGTTTCACGGAGGAAACTCTACCGTCATCAACTACTGCCAGGAAGGAGGTACCTGGAGCCTCTTTTACCTGCCTTACTGCATCAGTTCCGGTAGGTAGGCCTAGTGCCCTTTTAGAGTTTTGTATTTCAAGTGTAAGGCTGTCAGTATACTGGAATATTGTTTATAAGCCAGAAAATTGGGCATATGATGAAATAGTTAGTTACCTTATACCACAAAGTTTGCTTACTGAAATAGTGTATATAAAGAGTGTTTACTGGTGTATATAAAGTTTACTGAAATACTGTTTGTTTACTGAAATACTGTCTTTCTAAAACCCCAAAGGGTTTGTTTACTGAAGTGGTGTATATATGCTGAAATAGTGTCTATTTCTATGGCACTTAATAATTTATTCACTGAGAGTGTCCTATATGAGTAAGTAAATATTATTTCGAAAGTCTTGATACACATTCCATCAAAATGTCGAGAGATAAAAATTAACGTTTATTCTCTTAAATTCTTAATTATATATATATATATGATATGATATATATATATATATATATATATATATATATTTATATATATACATATATACTAAATAATCTCATAATTTTACATTTAAGTAAATTAAGTAGTCATTTCTCTTAAAGATATCAAAAAATTAATTTACCATCCATTCTAAAAATAAGAAAATAAGACAATCTGAAATACGAAAGACATAATTCAGTAACTACTTCGTAGCGTTTTCAGATTTCATGCCATATCTACATATCATTATTTATAGAATGTGTTCACGTTGATTGCGTATGCTCCGAAACGGGGCCAGTAAACTTATAGTTTTAAGTAAGAATTATTTTTCCGCATAATAATACTTTCTTTCCCTTTAGAGTCGTCAAATACAGTCATAGACTGTAGAGGAGATATTGGTAAAGAATTTCCTGGTCGGTCTGATCATTGCGTATAAAAGAGAGAAAGAGATGTGTGTGTGTGTGTGTGTGTGTTTGTGAAGTGCGCTTCCATATATCAAAGTAAAATTTTTATCTAATGCCTCTTTGTAAATATAAATCTCTACATTGATTTGTGTATTTTTTTCCTACAAATGACTTCTATGAAAGATGATGTCTGTTTATTATTTATTTGAAAAGCACGATAATGCCAGTCGTATTTATTTGATTTCTACATTCATGTGAATAATAATAATAATAATAATAATAATAATAATAATAATAATAATAATAATAATAATAATAATAATAGTAATGATCATAATCATAATAATAATAATAATAATAATAATAATAATAATGATGATGGAGAAACACATCCACAGTTATGTATGTATATGTATACATATATTTAAAAATAAATCTGTCCAGATAGCTTTTGGAAATCTGTTCGATTCCCCATTTCAATCTCCATTTCAGGACTCGTACCACTGCGAGTATTTAATAATAATAATATTGAAAATAATACTAATAATAAAATAAGTGAAACGCTAAATGCAGGCTCCTTTTCGATGAAAAGTTGACCCAGATCAGCCAAAAGATTATTGTTGTGCAGACAAGTCCTGACTTCTCTCCGGATTCGGGTGAAGCTCTTTCAAGTGAGGGCCTTTATAAGAGCCTTCACGCACTCTGAACATATATGAGAGACGGCTTATGAGAGATTCACTTCCGTTCATAGTAGATGAAGGCGATGGTGGAGGATTGAGAAGAGTAATATGAAGAATATATAATATGTTCATAGGGCGAGAGTAGGCTTTGATGTGAAACATAGTTAAGAGTTAAAAATATGTATTACATACATACATGCATACATGTAAATCTATATTATATATATATTATATGGTAGCAATTCATACGGTGCACTGTAGGCATTACTTAAGGCTCTTTGCAGCGTCCCTTCGGCCCCTAGCTGCAACCCCTTTCGTTCTTTTTATTGCACCTCCTTTCATATTCTCTTTCTTCCATCGTACTTTGAACCTTCTTCTAACAATTGATTCATAGTGCAACAGCGAGGTTTTCATCCTGTTACGCCTTTCAGACGTTATACTGTCAATTTCCGTTTTAGCCCTGAATGACCTTATAGGTCCCAGTGCTTGGCCTTTGGCCTAAATTCTGTATTCAATTCAGGTCTATATATATATATATATATATATATATATATATATATATATATTTTACGTATATATATGTATATATATATATATATATATATATATTATATATATATATATATATGTATATATTATTACAATTGAATTTCTTTATCGTTGAAGTGGAGTTAAGTCATTGCATTTTGATACATGTTTTATCGTCCTCACAAGTTGAAGATAATATAATTTTTAAGCAACCGGATTATATCAACAAATTCAATGAACCGTAAAGATATTAGCGCTTAGGTAAACATACTCGTAATAGAAAGGCTTTTTCTTTTCCTTCTTTGTTACTAAATAATGGAAAGACTTCCATAAATTTTCAACATTGTGGAAGCTATACAAACTCAGTTCAGATTCACGATGGCCAATATAATCAGACGAGGAATATCTCCAGACTGTTAGTTATATTGTCTGTGCGCAACCAAGCACGATGCCTCACCATTGAGGTAGCGCGTTCACACTTTGGAAGGTGAAAAGAGTCACTCCTGCTAAAAAGGCTCGTTCCGTTTTCTGTGGCTTGTCAAAAGTTTTCGCTCTCCTTTTTAATCGCTGTTGCAGTATGTGCAGTTGTGGGTTTTCTTGTTATATTCTTAGTCTAATAATAACAGCGTACTTCCCTCAATAGGGGGAAACTATGTAAAATGGAATAAAAGACCCTTTTTTTATTTATGACTAACGGGGTTTTCTAAGTCCCAGGTCGAAAACGTTAAAAAAGAGTGATTAACAAAAGAATTACGGAAAGTTCGCTCGGTGTATTTTTAACCGATGGATTGATTCCCTAGCAGTTATAGACTATTCCATCTCATTATACTTATCAAATGAAAAGCAGATGCATAAATGAATATAGATCTATTAATATAAAGATGACACGCATATGAGTAAAACAAGATTAAGTTTCGCGACCTCATCTTTTAAAATAGATTCTTGTTTTTTTTTTTTTTTTTTTTTTGTGAGCCCTTGAACTAGACTTTCGGAGGAAGAACTGCAGCGGGGCCGTATGCCAGACTTGAAAGGTTTACCTGAAAGACCTTTCACCGTATTGGAACGAATGGCTTTATAAACCTAATTCATCTTTTGTTGTGTTAACGCTTTTTAACTTTCTTTCCCTCTCTCATAGCCGACTTTCACTTGCGGAATCTAAGACCGAGATCAAAGTATTTATTTTTAAATTGTACATCACAGATTTACTGCAGTTTGTTCGCTTCTTGATCGGTGCCTATTTATTAACACAAATATCAGTCCTCTTGCATCATTATGAATTTTACCCTTCCATTGATCTGCAATGTAAGCTGCTGGGTTTCTAATGGCATCGTCCTGTTTGTCATGAAGCTTCAAGTCTCATAGACTACCTTGTACTCTGAACTTGTGCATGAAAACACGCTACTTACCTCAGTGGCGTGATCGGTATGGTATTGTCCTGCCACCTCGGTGGCCGCGAGTTCGATTCTTGGGCATTCCTTTGAGGTGTGAGAGATGTGTATTTCTGGGGACAGAAGTTCACCCTCGACGCGGTTCGGAAGTCACGTAAAGCCGTTGGTCCCGTTGCTGAAAAACCAATACATCCATGCTACGTAAAAACACCGTACAAACAAAAAACATGCTACTTACATGGGTTGCGGAGACAGACGCTTAATCGACCAGTTCCGTTTCTCAACTGAAGAAAACTACATTTGGTTAATGTTATACTTTATCATGTCGAGATTCCATGATAACCAAGATTGTATTGACTTTGGTTCAGGAAGGATTACATACAAATAGCACCTTCCGTCTTCCAGTGACGTAAAGTACATTATCGCTTTTGCAACCCCTTGAATAGTTCCTCCTTGGACGAATGGTTTACATGCACGCCTACCGATTCGGTAGTCCCGAGTGCAATTCCCCGCTCTGCCAATGTGGAATCAGAGAAATTTGTTTCTGGTGATTAGAAATTAATTTATCGATATAATGTGGTTCGAATCCACGATAAGCTGTAGTTCCCGTTGCTAGGTAACCAATTGGTTCTTAGCCACGTAAAAATATCTAATCCTATGAGAGCTGTTAATCTGCTCAGAGGTCTGGTTAAACTAAGATATACTTAACTTTAACCCCTTGAGGGAAGGTCTTCCCTGTCAAACCTTAGCCTCTGGGTTACACCCATCCAAGGCCTTTGGGCTCCTGAAAAACATCAGAAAAGTTCCTTGCGGTACCTCAGAGGATTGCCTTTAACATAAATATTATTAAAGGGTGATTAAAAAAGAATGACCCTATTTCATGATTAAATATTTTATGAAGGAAAAATAGCAAAAAATAAAACTTATAATACAAGTATTCTACTAACAGTCAAGTTTTATTTAAAATGTTACAAGTGCTCAATATGGCCACCTCTTGCAGCACGAACAACATCAATACGATATGAGAATTCTTCCCAAACACGTTGAAGCACATCAGAATCAATTGAATTGATCGCTGTTGTTACTCGATGTTTTAAGTTTTCCAGGTCAGTTGGCAATGGCGGAACAAAGAGGCAGTTTTTCATTTAAAAATGCTCTAACTGATAAGCTCCAGTGGGGAGGCGCCCCATCTGGAAAACTTAAAACATCGAGTAACAACAGCGATCAATTCAATTGATCCTGATGTGCTTCAACGTGTTTGGGAAGAATTCTCATATCGTATTGATGTTGTTCGTGCTGCAAGAGGTGGCCATATTGAGCACTTGTAACATTTGAAATAAAACTTGACTGTTAGTAGAATACTTGTATTATAAGTTTTATTTTTTGCTATTTTTCCTTCATAAAATATTTAATCGTGAAATAGAGTCATTCTTTTTTAATCAACTTACTTTAAAACGAAAAAAAAAGGGGGGGGGGTGGTACACGACTCGCTACTACTTCATGGGAGTCCTTGAAGACACTATAGGATTCCATTCTGATATCATTTGAAGTTCTTGGTTGTGAACTCAGGACTTGAGTTGTGCCTTTATCTAACAAGGCGTGATCCGACCCCCAGCTTACTCGGGATGCGTGCAAGATTTTCCACTGACGCATAAGTTGCAAACATTATATTCCTAACTTAGCGTGAATCTGTCTTCGTAATTAGTACTCATACTAACTCATACTAACAACAAGGATCAGATAAAAAGGACACACATTAAACAGGTTCATATAGTCTCAGTTATAAGTGTAAACACAAAATAATTGCATTGAAATATAGACTATAAATTCTGTACATCAAATAAATTAAAACGTGCTAAGATCTACGAACAGATAGTCCATTGTTTCGCCAACGAAAATGAAAACATACGATATATTTTATTGTAAATAATTTTTCTGTACTATTTAATAGGCATATATCCATTTTAACATTTTCATTGCAACAAATATATCATAAATATCTTATCCTAAAATTCCTGTATCTTTAACTCAACGCGAAACACCTTTTTTAGACCTTTCCTATAGGTCTAAAACAACAACAATAAAGTAGTTTGTGGGCTTACTCCCTGAGTAAGCGAAAAGTGAGCCAAACCAAAATCATTGCTGGAGGAACTCCTTTGCTATCCCGGGGAAGAAGCTTTGGTTCTTGCATGGACCTCTTCCAAACTATGTAGGGGAACCTAGTGACCCAAGATAATATATATATATATATATATATATATATATATATATATATAATATGTGTGTGTGTGTGTGTGTGTGTGTGTGTGTGTGTGTGTGTGTGTGTGTGTGTGTGTGCTCTGTGAGAAGCTCCTGATAAGCGACCCTCATTATATATATATATATATGTATATACTATGTATATATATATATATATATATATATATATAATATATATATATGGTAATGTATGTATTGTATGTTGTTATATACACACACTGGAGCCTTTGAATCAAGTGCCTCCACTTGTCAAACTGCCAAGCAGACCTTAACGTTGTAAAGTTCAGCTAGTATCTAGATCCAACACTAAATTCAGGAACAACTAGGAAATCATATGTAAAACAAATACAAAGAATATTACTACGTCAAATTTAATTACAGAGAGCTGGAGAACGAGAGAGAGAGAGAGAGAGAGAGAGAGGGTAAAATTTGCAACGTTAAAGTCCTGTGTTCTGCAAATCTTGAAATATTTATCAGTAGAAGAAAAATAATCAATTGAAATGTTACTGGTTATAATTCGAAAATGATAATTTCTTTAACTATTCAAGAGAGGGGGAAAGTTATTCCTTTCACTGATTGGATTTTACGTTTAACAGACCCATTTTTACCAAAGGAAATTATTCAGTTTCCACTAAAGACACATTGATATTCGGACTTCGACACGTAGTAATCAGACAGTGAGTTAAGTAATCCTAATATTTCAAATATATTCTTGTATACATAGATATAATATGCATTATATATATAATAATATATATACATATAATTTTTATATTACATCTATATAAGTATATATACAATATATAATATATATATATATATATAGTATGTATATATAGTATATATAATATATATATATATATATATATATATTATATATATATATATATACTAATAAAAAGGAGCCCATAATAACGCCCAAAATACAGATGAGAAAATAAACTCTATTTCAGAGTTTGCTGTCTCTTTCTTCAGTCTCTGAAGTATAGTATTTTCTCTCTATATTTTGGCGTTTTTATGGGCTCCTTTTATTAGATGGTATTCTGTTTTTAACAGAAAATTTTCACCAGTTATATATTTATATATATATATATATATATATCTATATATATATATATATATATATATATATATATATATATATATATAATACAAAAGAACTCAGACTAAGCAGCTATGCAGGTGCTAAAGTGAGCGCACGCTGGCGTTAAACAAAGGTTAACTTTTCTTTTTCAGACCTACTTTTTCTTTTGCCGAGGAAATCAAAGGCTCCTTTGTCTCACAGCGTTTGGGAATTTCTTTGAACTTTTTTTATATGGACGGTGTAACATTTTTTTTTCACTCTCTCTCTCTCTCTCTCTCAAGACGGCTGCGAGGGGAGATCTTTTGAAGTGGGAGTAACTTTCTAATTAAAAGAATATTCAGTCGTGTATTTTCGCAGCAATCATTAATGAGGGAAGCCTTGCTTTCATACTCTTTGTAAAATTATCATATTAAAAAAATAAGCTAAATTCTAACAACAGGAGAATTAGCAAACGTGATAATCACACGTGAAGTAAGAGATTTCTTATAGAAAGGAATTTGGAAGAAAGTAAGATCATGAAGAAAATAAAATAAAGGGTGCATTGAAAAAGTTAATATTAGCAGATGTGTAGGAAGTGGGTAAAGAGAGGTAACGAAATTTATTCTAGAATAAAAATAAAAGTTTATTGCTTAATAGATTCACAGGATGAAAATATGCAGTTATCATCACTGTAAATGAAATGCAATAAAGTATCTGTTTACTCGTATTTTCACTGTTACTGTATAACTTCATATGGTCAAATTTCAGCTCGTAAAGACAGGCGTATCCATGGAGATTAGTTTTATTTTTGTGTTATGGAGATCAAATCTACAAGACGGAACATCACTACAATAGCAAAATACGTATGGCTTCTTAAGATAGACATTGAGGAAATAATTGTATAAGGTGAAGTGTTCGAACGCAGAATTATAAATCCCTCGAATCAGTATTTCAAAGTTACGTGAATTCGATACGAGATTATTTTTCCCTTTGAATTTACTGAATATTAGCGAGTTTTGATTTCGTCCGAAATACAATACATTGCCGACAGGAACCGTACCTGTACCTTCCCATTTACGTATGTTGTTTTACGTAATCCAGGATAACTATACAGTACAGTATCGTAATTTTCTCATTGTTACAAACTTCTTCTTGAGTTCTTTCGATGAACAACGATATCTGACTGTCTTCAATATGTTTAAGTTTGATATCATCTAGGATTAGCAACTTCGCATATATATATATATATATATATATATATATATATATATATATATATATATATATATATATAGATAGATAGATAGAATAGATAGATAGATAGATAGATAGATAGATAGATAGATAGATAGATAAATAGACAGATATATATATATATTATATTACATATACATATATGTGTGTGTGTGTATTATATGTATATATGTGATATATATATATATATATATATGTATATGTATAAATATAGTGTACCTTACTTATGTATTATTTATAATATAAACTACATATTAAATTTTTTTTTTTTCAAATTCCTAATACCGAGAAATGGTATCGCCACCCACACCATCAAACTACGCCGAAGTTATCAAAAAAAACCCAACTTTCTTGCCCTTGAACGTTTATTTGAGTGTATTTATTACATTTGCCCTGAAAAAGTATTGAAAGAGCTAGTGCTAACAGTGGTATTTATTTAAATTTTACAATGACGCCATTTCTGGTGATAGAAGTTCACTCTCGACGTGGTTCGGAAGTCACGTAAAGCCGTTGGTCCCGTTGCTGAATAACCACTGGTTCCATGCAACGTAAAAGCACCATACAAACAAACAAACAACGACGCCATAAATCACAAGATGGCCAAAGATCTGTTCGACGTAAAGAGCATCTCTCGCGCTTCTTATGGCTCTGCATCCTCCCAAACGGAGAAAACAAAAATAGACTTTAAAAAAGGAAAAGTTTTCCTTCAAAGCTCTTTTCAAAAGTCAAGTGATTCGCAGGAGGATGAAAAGAAAGTAAAATCGGCTTTCGAGACGAATTCTTCTTCTCTCGCGAGTTTCGGCGATCCCATTGAAACGGACGCCCTCTATTTTACACGTTGCTGAGCATGTTGTCTTCTTTCCCCCTTTATAAGACGCCCGCCCTCTCCTTTCTACGTCCACTTCATCTTGTGTGTTTCAGAGATATAGAAGAGGTCCAGAGAACCCACATCTGCTCCGGAGAAGTTGAAGTCTTCAAACGAACCGGTCTCTGCTACAGATTCTCATAAATTTTTTGTTCGGGATCGTTTTATCAGCTACGTTTCCGAGCATGTGAGTTCCCATGTTTAATTAAGCCTTTGAAATGAAAAGGTGCAATTACTCAGCAGTATGCTCCCATAATAATCACTCGGCCCTATATCAACATGAGCCATATTAAGAAATTCCATTGAAGGGTCAGAGATGTGTGTTTGCTGGTGATAGAAGTTCACTCTCGACTTGGTTCGGAAGTGGCGTAAAACCGTTGCGCCCGTTGCTGAAAACCACTGGTTTCATGCAACGTAAAAACACTATACAGACATATGGAGTAATCATTCAGCATCATATCGGCTGCGATTTGTACCAAATTGCCTTATTTCGGTTTTTGGAATTAGAAGGCAGAATATGAGAACGCCAGGAATTTTCCACAATTCCTGAGCCTCGTATCGTACGTGCTAGACCGGGAATATTATGGGCCTTAATCTATAGAAACCCCCGTAAATAAGTTTCTCACATACAGCTAAGCGTATGGTGTGTGGACAAATACCAGACGACATTTTAGTCATCTCGAAAACATCTCATTCACCTTTGATGGAGTTAGTTTGAATTACATTATGTGAGTGTGCGCTGATGATTCGGTCAATTTAAACGCATAGTTAACCTCAATTACTTTTATTTTCAGTCCTAATTGACAGATATGGCTTCGGTATTCGTTTCGTTTGTCTCGTAAAATGTTTAAAATGGGTATTTTTCGATATTTTGCGAGAGAAAAATTAGTTAAAACATGAAATGACTTGAAGATTGTTAATATTTCATTCGTGTACTTTAATGAAAATCTTTGTAGAGATAACTGTAAGCAGCTTGGTGATTCAGTGTTCTTGTGGCTGTTGTGCGTGACTTCCAGTCAATCCTTATCATCGCAGGGATTGATAAAGTAATCCTGATTCTCATAACATAGGATATTTCCCCTCATGTGGAGACTGAAACAGGATAGTGTATGTGAGAGCACATTGTCATACATAGAAGTTATTCATCTTCTTCTCAGAAAGTGAAAAATGGAAATAAACCATAGAATAATAACGAGAGTCACATGAAAAATAAGAGATCTAAAGTAGTCAGTGGCTATGAATATTAGTTTGTATACAGCATGTTTCAGATGTTATAGTGTATGAAAGCCATAGACATGATTGCAAAACACTCGTGGAATTTAATGTCATCACTGATTGGAAATAAAGCATAAATTGGTCCCCCATATATATAAGTATATATATATATATATATATATATATATATATATATATATATATTTATATATATATATATATATATGTATATATATATATATATTATATATATATATATGTATATATATTGTATATATATATATATATACATATATATATACATATATATATATATATATATATATATATATATATATATATGTATATATTTATATATATATATATGTATATATCAATATAGATATATATATATACATATATAATATATATATATATATATATATATATATATATATATATATATATATATTTATATACATATATTGTGCGTATGTGTTCGTTGTTTGTGTATGTACATGCGAGCGAATCTTACATCAATGAACATTTCATTACAGACACAGGACAATTTTTTCTAATAGTGAAAAATTTCATATTAAATAAACGAAATTCGCCGACTATTAGTATCCCAACATAGGGGCACAAAGTCCTTTAAGAAGGCAAGACATGATAACTTCATCCTTCTCTGAACTCATTCCAGCATGAAATGGAACGCAGCCGCCCTTTCTGTTGTGGCCCTTATGGCCTCACCCGTCGCAGCGTCGTTGGAGGAGTCTGCAGGAGTTGGACTAAGGACCCACTCGAGGGTGGAGAGAGACTATAGCTATGGAGGACGAACAGAAGGTAAGGATGCTTCGGTTCGTATCGAAAGGAAATAACAAAGATTAGATTATTATCTGTTGTAACTTGAAGACCATCAAGTACTTATAATAGAAAATATATGCTTGTGTATTTATTCATTTATGACTAAATAATTGATTGATTGACGGCTATACTTATTTATTTAATTTATTATGAGGATTTGCCCATTTGTAAATTTGATGAGAATTATTATTATTATTATTATTATTATTATTATTATTATTATTATTATTATTATTATTATTATTAGTAGTAGTAGTAGTAGTAGTAGTAGTAGTAGTAGTAGTAGTATTTAGAAGAAGGCCCTTTTTAAACAAATTTTGTTGAATGAAATGGCAGAATTCAGTGAATTAATCTCACATATTATCTTTTCTATTTATGTTAATAGAAAATATATGGTTTTGCATTTATTCATTTATAACTGAATGATTGATTGATTGACAGCTATATTTATTCGTTTAATTGTTGTATTTATTTAGGCTATGGAGGAACAGGCAGTGGAGCGGATGGGGGATATGGAGGTAATGTTATGTTTATCATCTTATATGCTTTATGATCATTTATGTACATAGATACAGGTTCGATCATCTTGTCGATGTTAATGGCAAAAAAGCTAAATATCTGTCCTTTTGATATTTGAAATTCAAGTACATTCTTAGTGATAATTGCCCGTTCTCATTCTAAACCCTCTGCTATTATAACTTGTCATTCAGGAAAGTTTTGCAGTGACATCTGTTCCGAATATTGGTTTGTGGTAAAATTGAAACACAAAGTATTGCTATTGCTTTAATAGTTCGTTCTAATCAAGCCCAAACATTTATCACTTCTTCATTGCAAGGTTAAATGTGTATTATGTTATGTTTAATAATCAATATTAAGTGTATTCTTTAATTAAATCAGATATTTATATGTAATTTTTTAACAAGGCCTAAAATAAGTGATTTTCATTAAGAAACCAAAACTTTGTGATTTATTTACTTTCATGATTTATTTACTAAAGAGCCAAAATTTTATCATTCTTCAACATCCGGCCAAAAAATTGACATGATCTTTAATATATAAGCTAAACTTTTGTATGAAATTCATATCATAAACAAGCCAAAAATCGATCATTTTTCAACTTACGACCAAAAATGTATTATTTATATGTAAAAAAAAAAAAAAAAAAAAAAAAAAAAACAAAAAAAAAAAAAAAAAAAAAAAAAATTAAATTCCTTTAAAATAACATTTACAATTCCTTCTACACAAAAACCCAAAATGTAAAATTTCTTAAGCACTGGAACTGAAAACGGCCATACCTGATATAAAAATAAACAAATTCTCACGGCTCAGTGTCCATAGCTGGTGGCGGTAACGGCATTGGAGGAGGTGGCTACGGCGGAGGTGGCAACGGTGGTACCACAGGCTACGGCCGAGGTGGCTACAGTGGTGGGGGAGGTGGGGGTAGAGGCCATCCAGTGGTGATTGTGCACCAGACCAAGGGTGGTGGTGGTGGGGGATACGGCAGTGGTGGGGGCGGCTACGGAGGAGGGGGAGGAGGAGGACACGGCGGCAAAGGAGCGGGAAAAGCAGCCGCCCTTTGCACAGCCTGCTCCATATTGGCTCCTATCGCGCTCCTAGGCTCCCTATTACCTCTGCTGGGCTTTGGGTAAGGATGAGGATTTGCCCGTTTGGAAATTTGATGAGAAAATTGTTATTATTATTATTATTATTATTATTATTATTATTATTATTATTATTAAGAAATTCACAATTTCGTGAAAATAGTTTCTGTAATAAAAATCTACAATAATATATTAGACCACATTACAATGCAAAACACAAAAGTAAAGACTTTCGAACACCTCCCATCAATGTTTACATTAAAACTGATGAAGATTAACGGTGTTCGAAAGTCTGCTTTTGTCTTTTACGTAGTAATACAGTTACTGTATAATT
Source organism: Macrobrachium nipponense (assembly GCF_015104395.2). Classification (NCBI taxonomy): domain Eukaryota; kingdom Metazoa; phylum Arthropoda; class Malacostraca; order Decapoda; family Palaemonidae; genus Macrobrachium; species Macrobrachium nipponense. The sequence continues at coordinate 61,392,007 of NC_087217.1, read as the reverse complement.
GTCGATTATTATTTTGATTATTATATAAATGGTTTCCTTTCAAAACTTCTCAGCTTTGTTACTGTGATGACGACAACGACGGGAGGGAAAAGGAGGAGAAGAGACATCAGCTCCGATGTAGTCAATGAGAAACTCAAGGAATTCTCTCAGGTACAGGAGTACGTTCAGGAAAATCTCGACCTTGAAGCCGATATGAATCTGCAGGTAAGTTATTTTTATATATAGCTAAATGCCCAGCTGTGTGTGTGTGTGTGTGCGTGCGTAAGTGAGACTAGGCCTGTTGCTCATATGTAGGCTTGAAATACCTATATAATCAGTATATAATTATCTAACCATGTATTGTCATAGTTTTGTAAGTAATTCTTTTCATGAACAAAATTTTCCTGCACTTATGAATGTTCTTTTAAATGCTACACAGTAATGATGGTATGCCATAGAAGGGAAGAAAGATTACCGTTAAATTATCTTCATCATTACTCTGAACAAAAAAGTAAAACAGCAAATGCCATCGCAAAGATTTTTGGAAGTGAGCAGTCGGCCTAAGGCAGTTGTAGAGATGTCTTTTGACCCTGTCTGTCTTTTGCTTCTTTTGGCATCCTAGCAACCTAGTGTTAATCTTTAGATTTTGGACTTTGCTTTCCACAGGAGGACATAATATCCAAGTACCTGAGTTGTTCCGGCATGATGGATGACGAAAATCATTGCCTGGAGCACCTGGCGTGTTCCCTTAGTGACGTCACGTACAGCCACGTCTCTACAGAGAGGGCTGCTATCAGCGTGTAAGTAACAATGAATTTATTGCTTGAAATCGGTATTTCGTTGATAAAGGTTACATTTTCACTTGCTATTTACTTAGATTACACTTCTGAATTCTATCAAGTCAAGCAAGAAACTTATCCAGACTCACACATTGGCGTAAGATATTGATCCCAGGAGCGAAATGGCAGTTGCTTGCTCTACTCATCATCATGAGATGTAGGACCGCATTTTGAATCATTACCAAAAGCAACAACAATGATATCAGAAGCAGTTGTGGTCAAAGAAGGAAAAACTATAAGTCCTTTCTTCCTTTAAATCCCACAGAATCATGCACACCATCATGGAAAACCATCGAATTGATGACGGGATAAAAGAGCGTCTTCTAGAAGCCTCCCAGGTAGGCCTACACCATCCGGGCACCTGTCAGCGGTACACCTGCAACACAAGAGCTCTGTCTTCCTCTTACTCCAGCCCGCTGCAGGTACAGTTCTCTCCAACGAACCTTCCACCTCGAACCTATTTTCACGAAAACGTTACCTACGGTCATCAGGCTCATGTCCCTGCAGAAGCGAGTGAACACGGAGATGTACCCGCGAAAAACAATACCCCCGATGCCCTCCACGGACAATTGAATACCCAGGACGACATTATGTCCCACTTCGAGAAGGAACGTCGCCACGATCGCTTACAGGGAAGTAATAAAGTCTTTCCCCGCGGCGGCAGCGTTGGTAAGCACGAGAGTTATTTCCACTCCTCCAGGAGTGCCACGCCCGTCAAGTCCCGACCGAAGACCTCTGCGAAGGGCGTGTCGGTTGCATAATGGATGGGGTTAATTAAGAACGTGTTGCCAGTTTCTAGTTTAGACTAGTTTGCTTATATGTTACCTTGGCAAAGCCAGTGTTTGGTCAAGATATATATGTATATACATACATGCATGCATACATACATACACGCACGCTATATATATATATATATATATATATATATATATATATATATATATATATATATATACATAGTCATACACGCATATTGTTCGCTTTGCCAAAGAATTAGCCTAAACATTTTTATTTGTTATCACAAGAATATAAGTGATACATTATTCTGTGAGATTTTATAGTTGTCCGTCTACACTTCTCCGTGGCCTCTGTCAGAGACAGAAGGAAATGGTAATATTTTACTAGCGTTAAGGATCCTTTAGAATAGATACACACCACTCATCGAGTTTATGACCTCAGTTTATGGATAAATAAATAATTCCCCTCTACGAGATGCTCAATTCATTTTTGTAATTCGTGTCCTTTTGGTCTGACAGGTACTAATTGTTACCGGGAAGAATGCATTTTGGTATAATATTCAAATGTTTACCTAAACTGCATAATTTTGTTGTCTCTGGTTAAGTTGAATATAATTCCTTTTAAATCTTGGATAAAAGGCGTCGTGAGATATATATATATATATATATATATATATATATATATATATATATATATATTATATAATAAAAGAAATATATGTAAGCCAAGTCACTGAAGGTATCAAGAGAGGATTCTCTCCCGTAGGGGCTTAGTACTGTCAGTGCACCTCATGCGGTGTACTTTAGGCATTACTTGAGGTTCTTTGCAGCGTGCCTTCGGCCCCTAGCTGCAACCCCTTTCGTTTCTTTTACTGTACCTCCTTTCATATTCTCTCTCTTCCATTTTACTTTCCACCCTCCCCTAATAATTGCTTCATAGTGCAACTGCGAAGTTTTCCTCCTACGAGTATTACACCCATTAACGTTTTTACTATCGGTTCCTGTTTCAGCGCTGAATGGCCTCATAGGTG
>NC_087217.1:61366921-61384421 GCF_015104395.2 Macrobrachium nipponense | reverse complement strand
GCATTATTCTTTCCAATGTCCTTGATTTCCTGCAGTCACTGTTGACACAAAAAAGCTAACATTAAAGAAATCAATTTCTTTCTTTCAAAACACTAGGCTCAAAGAATTAGGATGAAGAGTTAGATCCAAGAATTAGATATATCTATATAATAAATAATTTTAATATATATGATATAATATATTTATATATTATAATATATATATCATATATCTAATAAAAGGAGCCCATAAAAACACCAAAATGTAGAGAGAAAAGTACTATATTTCAGAGACTGCTGTCTCTCTCTTCAGGTATATGAATGAGAAAAGTTTACAGAAAAGGTGGTATTTGTTTATACCAAGAGATTCGTCCACAAGTAAGCAATTTAGGTCACCCCCGCTGATAATCTTCCTAATCTTCTTAAGCGTTGGTTGAATGAACACTGCGTCGACGATGTCCGATGTCCAATTCCCTTTTGAGATGTTCATTACCTGCTTCTCTTTTATTAAGGCCGATTCCATCATTTGACTCTTGTACCGGCAGTTGCTGCTATAAATTACACGTGACATATTCCAGTTTATTCTATGGTTATGTTCATTTATATGGTTGAAAATAGCCGAGTTCTGTTGTCCATACCTAACTGACCGTCCATACCTAACTGATATGTGTGTGTGTGTGTGTGTGTGTGTGTGTGTGTGTTAAAAAAAATCACAGTAGATGTACGTGACTTCACTAAATAAGCGAATACCATAGGAAAATGATTGGAAGAAATCTAAGCGCTTTCATCTTTACTAAGACATTGTCAAGGAACGAATGAAATGCAGTTGGAAAAGAAAGTTATCAGGTAAACAAAAAGACCAAGAATACCAGATGGTTAATTGTCAAAACGGTAAAAATCAAAAAGATAATCCTGGATTATCGGATGTCACACGGTCACAAATCTAAACATAGATTTAAAGATTTAACCCTAACAGAGACTACAACGTATCCATATAGTACAAAAACATGTAAAAACTGTATATATCAAGTTTGTTACTTATATTTATCTACAACTTTTTTCATTATGAATTCATTGAGTTTCAATAAACCAAGAATTAAATTAAAATATTTCCATTATTTGACTTGATGAAACAAGATTCAGTGATATTCCTGTCATTACATGGGATTAAGGCTCTTGCTTGACTCCATTTAATAGGATGATTTAAATCTCTTATATGTACGAATAATTCATTTGATATTTGTCCAGTTCTCACAGAATATTGGTGCGGTTAGAATCGTTGTGAAAGAGATTTACTGGTTTGTCCGTAATAGACTTTATCACACTTTTTGCAAGGAATTTCATATATGCAGCCGGGAACATCTTTGGGAGAATTTTTTATTACTAAACTCTTGACATTAATATTATTGAAAACAGCATTTATGTTAAAAAGCTTTAAAATTCTGGGAATTTCTAAAAACCTTTCATCATAGGGTAATTTTCGAATGTTATGCTTACTAAATTCAAGTTTGTTATTAGTTAAATAAAAAAATTTTCTAGCTCTTTTCCATGCCACATCTACTAAAGTCCTTGGGTATTTAAGTTACAAGGCAATATCATAAATAGTTTTAATCCCAGCATCAAAAAAATTGCGGGCTACGAACACGTAAAGCCCTTAGGAACACCCCAAAAAAAACAAAGAATTTAACATTTTGATGGTGATTGGAGTAGTAATGAACAAAAGAGGCAATGTTTGTTGATTTTTGGAAGACTGAAAAGGTGAAATTTCTATCACTTCTATGGACAGTTACATCAAGAAAATTCAAATTACAATTTCTTTCTTCTTCTACATTAAATTTCATAGAAGGAATTAATTATTGTGATTAATAAGGAATTCCTGGGGATTTTAGTGAACTGGTCAGATACAGAAAATATCATCCACATACTCAAACCATATAACTTTTTAGTGCAAAATTCTTGCTAAGAATTTTGTTTAAAAAAATTCCATGTAAATATTGCTAATGACAGGAGATAAGGGATTACCAATAGTCATGCTAAACTTTTGTACAAAAAATTCCCCATTAAAACAAAATATAGTATCCTTCATACATAACCTTATGAGACTAATGAGGTTTGCTACAGTTAAGGGACAATCATGACGTTCTAATTCATCCTCCAAAAATTAAAGTAAATCATCCACAGGCACTTTTGTAAATAAAGAGACAACATCAAAACTAACCATTTTGAAATCAAAATTCAAATCTAAACTATCCAATTTGTTTATAAAATCAACATTGTTTTTTACATTCGTGTTAGAAATGTTTCCTACCAAAGGTGTAAGAATTTTTAACAAGCCATTTAGATAAATGATGCGTAACTGAGCCCACTGAACTAACGATTGATCTGATGGGGTTATTGATTTTGTGTGTCTTGACTAAACCATACATATAAGGTAGGGAGGAGCACTGTGGTATAAACTGTTTAATTAAATGGTCCGAGCCCTTTGGAATGGATTTCATTTGTTTAGTAAAATAGGTATTCGCTTATGTATGTATATGATATGATATATATATTATATATATATATATAATATAGATATATATATAGGATAAATATATATGTGTATATATATATATATATATATATATATAAGTATAAAGATAAATATATATAATATCATATACACATCACACACACACACACACACACACACACACATATATATATATATATATATATATATATATATATATATATATATATAGTATATATATATATATATATATATACATAAATATAACACACACATATATATACCATTATATATATATATATATATATATATATATATATATTATATATATCTATATATATATATATATATATATATATATATAGTATATAGTATATATATATATATATTTACATATCTATGATGAAATTCAAACAAACAAACAACAAACTATCATTCAGAATAGCAATTACAATTTCAGTCTTTTACAATTCACTTTATGTAAAAATGGGGGGCCACTTCGGCTGTTTGTTTACACAAACGGACGCACAAACAAGTTGAAATTCCGGTTCACCGAAACACTACTGGCACAAACCGTCGGTTATTGTCACAAAACAAACAGACAGACATATGAACAAACAATTCATTCATTCATCTGCAATACACCAATCGGGTGCCTTCAATTCATTACACAGAGAGAGAGAGAGAGAGAGAGAGAGAGAGTACATACATAGTAAGCATGTATGTATCACTGCCTCTCTGGTTGCTTGAACAGACATAGTACATAAATCTATACATATGTGTGTGTAACAGCCAAGCCTAATCTCATAATTAAGTCAAATTAACTAATTTTCCCAAATTATTATTATTATTATCATTATTTGCAATACATAAAAAAACAAAGTGCAAAAAGAATGATGAAGAACATAGCGTAGAACCCACAAAAAAATTAATAAAATGAAAACATTAATAAGAAACAAGGAATAAAAAAATGAATGACAAACTAATAACAAATGAATTACAAACGAATGAATAAAAAACAAATGAATAAAACGAAAAATCTAATAACAAACAAATACTACCAAAATCAATAATAAAAAAACAAATGGATAACAAATACATAAATAAAAACAAGCAAATAAATGATGAACAAATGAATAACACGGAAAACATCAAAAAAGAAACAAATGAATAACAATAAACGAGTGAATAACACATTCACCCAAAACCCTTGTTCATTCCACTCAGCATTCATCCTCTGAGCAACCGAGAGAGAGAGAGAGAGAGAGAGAGAGAGAGAGAGAGAGAGAGAGAGAGAGAGAGAGAGAGAGAGAAAGAAAGAAATTATGTATTATCAACTGATTGTTGCCAAACGATCTAAAGTTGAAATGTTTCTTGAAGACTCGGAAAGTAAAAAGGAAACGTTAAAGAAAACAGAACAATTAAATTTTTTTTATTGAAATACAAAAAGGTTTGGGGTTGGGGGGGGAGGGGGGGGGGAGATGGAGTCTTCAAAGCGATGTGACAACTTTGAAGTACGTCAAACTGCCCTTGCAGACTGCACGAGTTCCTCCAAATGCTCCGAAGATGCCACCAAATCTCAGATGGTGTCTCCGAGGATCCAGAAACCCCTTCAGTCTCCACGGGATTCTCCGGAGACTGGTCACTTGGAGAGATCTACGAATCTTCGAGATCCAGAAACCCCTTCAGTCTCCACGGGATTCTCCGGAGACTGGTCACTTGGAGAGATCTACGAATCTTCGAGGATCTAAAAGAACTCCACGGAATTCTCCGGAGACTCACAACTCCAAAGGATTCGGGAAAACCCATCCAGGATCCAGGGTGCAGAAACGAAAACCAAGGCTTGCGAAAAGCGTCTGATTAGTTGACAAAATGTCTCGCGTTCAAAACTTCGTAGTTTTTGTAGCAAACTTGTGCTTTCTTTTGTGTACTCTGGTGGCTGTAGGCATCAGTTGGCGCCCAGCTCTTGAGAAAGAGCTGAGGTTTTGTGATGCTGTCCACCAGACCACTTTCAAGTACAGGATTCCAAGTTGTTTATCTGGATACTTAGTGCCTCACTCATCAGCTTGCAATGGACCATTGATCACCTTCTTTGGTGAACCGGGTCCTGCAAAAGCTGACGAGGTACTGAGTGAACTGGATCACCTTGGATATCTGTTCCTTGGCACCATCTTGCTGGGCGAGCTCTTCGTCAAATTTGTTATTGGCAGCAGAGGACTGGAAGACGACGAGAAAGAAGAGAAAGAAGAGGATGAGAAGGAAGAAGAGGACGAGAAGGAAGAAGAGGACGTGAAGGAAGACGAGGATGAGGAAGAAGAGGTCGTAGAAGACAATGTGGATCAAGAGGAAAGCAATGTCACCCCCGAAGAGGACCATGAATTCGACAATGAAGTTCCACTACTAAATGAGACTTGTGAAGTTGAAAACTTGAAAGATGTCCCCGTGGAAGAAACAAATGGACCACCACCAATCGTGGTCAGTGAAGTCAGAACTTACGTGAAGGAGAAGAAACACCTGAAAATGGTTGCTTCAGGTCAATATGAGTTCCCCTTACTGAGGGACGAAAAACGCCTCCTGAACACAATAAGAAGAGAGGTCAAAGAATTCACTGACTTCTACAACATTCGGCTAGTCTTCCCCGACGACGACAAGGAGGTCTGTTACCTGGAGGGAGCTGACAATCGAGTGGAGATGGCCTTCCAGCACATCCAGGAAATCCTGGATGAGCAAGAGCGGGAAGGCTACTCCTCCATCGATACAGAAGAACTAACCCCTCTAGAGGAAATGGTAGAAGAAAAGAGACATTTTGAGCAGCCAGAAAATAATATTTTCAGTTTCGCTGCAGTTCTGAAAAGGAATGAACAAAAGGAGATCAAACTTGAGGCCCCCAAGTTTGTTATTGTGGATCGTCGAACTTTCCCTTTCGAGGAGGAAGAACTAGAAGAATATGAAGAAGAGGAATTCAAAGATGAAAGTGAAAGTCTGGAGCTTGACAGCGAGGAAGACCTGGATAATGAAGATGACTGCAATTTAGAGGCAACAAGAGGAAAAGTAATAGTAGGTCTAAGGCTTCTGAAGGCTCCAAAAGAGGAGGGCAAAGGAGGCATGATAACACTTGTGCCTAAATCTTTGCCCCACATAGAAAACGGACTTCCTCTTGAAGAAAAAGAGGAAGAAAATGATGTCCCGCCCGAAGAATTGGAAGAGGAAGATTCCCTCCCGCCTAAGGAAGTGGAAGAGGAAAGGATTCCTCTTGAGACCGAAAAAGAGGATGATCAGACTCTGAAAGCAGAGGAAGAGGCAAAGGTTTCTTTTGAGGAAGAGGAAAAGGAGGATGCAGACTTGACTCTGGAAATGGCAGAGGAAAATGTTCTCCCTCCTCATGTGGAAAAAGAGGAAGGTCCTCTTCCTCTCGAGGAAAAAGAGGAAAATGATCAAACTCTGGAAGGAATCAAGGAGGAAACTAGTGTTCCACTCGGGGAAAAGGAGGAAATAAAAGAAAATGCTCTTCCACAAGAAGAAGAGAAGGCTGGACACCATAAAGAAGAAGAAAAAGAAGAAGAGGATAGGAAACTACAAAAGACATCGAATACGAAGGACATTCCTCGGAGACAGACAATCACCGCCCCTGTCGACACATCGAGGATGAGACGAAATGAAAGATGTGGCCCTCTCAAACATACTGGAGGATTAACCTTCACATTCGTCTGTGGAGACGACGTGGAAATGGCAGAGGTCATCGGGAAAGGAGGAAAATACACCCGAATGGCCAGAGACGACCATGGGGTCACCATGAACGTCAACAACGACAGTTTGAGAATGGTGACTCTGACAGGACCAAAGAGGAATGTCGAGGCCGTCTACAAACAGGTCAGGTTTCGAGTCGACAGGATTTTCGACATCCAGGAACTGACTAAGATATCGAAGTCACTCTTTGCAGTCGGGAAAGAAGACTTTGTGATGACTGTCCCAAAGGAGTTCAGGAAAGCCATAGTGGGACCGCAGGAAACAACCCTCCGTAGATTGGTCAAGGAGCACGAAGTGGCCCTAAACTTTCCTGACGAAGAGGATCAACGGGATTACATCACCATCTGTGGTCCACTGAAGAAGGCTCTGAAGGCTGAACGAGTAATAACGGCCATGCTCAATGACATCAAGAACTGGCCAAAGGAGAAGGACCTTCAGCTCGTCAGCCTAGACTTCTATGAATTCGCTTTACCACTCGAGGGACGACATCTTCTACTCGGCCCCAAGGGACAAGCGGTTGAGGAAATAAAGCGCCTCTACAACGTGCAGCTGATTCTCCCCAAGGAAAATGACAAGAGGGAAGTCTGCCATTTAGGGGGAGACATCAACAATGTCTTCAAAGCCTACCAGCACATCCAAGGAGTCCTTCAAGAGGTCAGTGTAAGGCACTGCGACATCGCGACAGAAGGACTAACCCGAATTGGCGCAGGCAAATATCGTCTGGAAATCGATGCCCAACACAAGGGGCTTGTGGTAGGACCCAATGGAGTCAATGTCAGGAGGATCGAGGAGACGTACAACGTGAAGATCATCATGCGCAAGAAGACGGAGGCCTTTGTCTTGATACAAGGCCAACTGGAAGACGTCGAAGAGGCTTCTCGAGACATTATGGAGATCTTGAGGCCGACTCTCGACAGAAGACATGGCAGAAATGTCCAGCCGAGAGGAACCGACGTCCCAGAGGGGCAAATCTCCCAAGAACTGACAAAGATTGGAAACTGTTTCTACAAGACAGTACTCAACTGGGAAGAACGAGCTATGGTCATCGGCAAAGGGGGCCAGAACATTAAGAGGCTGACCAGCACACACAACGTCATATTCCAAGGGCCCAAGATGGACAATTCGGACATCTGCACGATTCGGGGACAGGAAGAGGACGTTCTAGCCTTCTTCGATGAAGTCCTCGAAATCATCCAGAATAAAGGGCATCAAAAGAAGCGATACTTCGGGGGACAATAAAGGGCTCCTGTGCCTTGTCAGAGGACTTCTGATTCCTCCACAGGAAAGATGAATATCTCTCTCTCTCTCTCTCTTCTCTCTCTCTCTCTCTCTCTCTCTCCTCCCTCTCTTCCTTCCTCTCTCTCCTCTATCTGTCTATCTCTCCCCTCTCTCTCTCTCCTCTCTCTTGTTTCTCTCTCCCCCTCTCTCTCTCTCCCCCATCCCCCTCTCTCTCTATTGCTTGTTTCTTTCTTTCCACTGTTGTGGACAAGACTGAAACGATGAGAGATTTGAAAAGGAGAGATTTGACAAGAAGAGCTATTGTTCCTTTGGTGCCAGGAACAAACATTTTAACCTAGCCACTGAGGTGGGGCAGGGGCAACCCACCCACCTCAGTGCCGGTCCCAAGCCCGGATAAATAGGGAGGGTTGGACTCAGGTGGAGTGGCTTCCTGAGTCCGTAAAAAATGTGTAAAAGAATAAAAAAAAAATGTTTACTTAATTTTAAGACCTAAAAGACTCAGTTTTATTTACTCCACTTAGGGCTGCCACTAACGTAGTTGTACCTGTGCAGTTATGCCTGCATAGTCGGTCTGAGCAGGCAGAACTGAATCCATTAACTTTCAGATATAAGTGAATAGTTGGCCTGTGCAGGCAGAACTGAACCCATTAACTTTCAGGTATAAGTGAATAGTTGGCCTGTGCAGGCAGGACTGAACCCATTAGCTTTCAGGTATAACTGAACAGTTGGACTGTGCAGTTATAAATGAATGTTAGTGGGTCCAGTACTGCCAGTACAGGCCAACTGTTCAGTCATACCTGAAAGTTAATCAGCTGTGCCTGCACAGGCTGACTGTTCAGTTATACCTGTAAAGTTAATGGGTTAAGTTCTGCCTGCACAGGCCGACTGTTCAGGCATAACTGAACGTTAGTGGTGGCCTTTAGTAGATAATTCTCTCTCTAATACAATAGAGAAGTTGATTAAAATATTCCTAATTAACAAAAGTTGTTTTCTATCTAAATGCTAAGCTCTAAATATAAATAAATTCTGGGTTAAAATTAAAATTCGATTTTATAAATGGTCTCAAAGCCTCTCTTGGTCTCAACATGAAACTTGATCATTAATATTACTGGAACCCAACACACTATCTCCTGAGCAATAGAAATAACTTCCTGCCATAAGAGATTGAATCTAGTACTCTGAAAAGAGAGGCAAAGGTGCTACCAAATGACCCACGCAACCGACTCGTCCAATGAGGAACTGAATGTAAGTACTAATAATTATATCAGTTTTAGATAGAAATGGTATGAAATCATCTCTCGGTTTCTTCATCAAACTTCACATTAACATTATAGGAAACCAACACAAGATGACTTTTGCAATAGAAATTGATAACTTCCTGACGCTGTCATTGAACCGAGGGCTCTCAAGCGAAAGACTAAGGTGCTACCAAATGACCCACATGGGTCACACAAAAAGTTAGAACCTAAGTACTTACACGGTACCCAAGTCTTTACCTGATCATGTTGCAACACCTTGTATACCTGAGTCACAGGTATGCAAGGTGCTCAACCTGACCAGGTAAAGTCTTGAGCACCGTTTAAGTACTTAGGTTCCAACTTTTTGCGTGACCCATGTGGGTCATTTGGTAGCACCTTAGTCTTTCGCTTGAGAGCCCTTGGTTCAATCACAGCATCAGGAAGTTATCAATTTCTGTTGCAAAAGTCATGTTGTGTTGGTTTCCTATAATGTTAATGTGAAGTTTGATAAAGAAACCGAGAGATGTTTTCATACGTTTTCATCTAAAACTGATATAATTATTAGTACTTACATTCAGTTCCTCATTGGACGAGTCGGTTGCGTACTCGGCTGCCAATCTGGTAGCCCGAGTTTGCTCCAAGCTGCCGCCAATGCAGAACCAGATATTTTAATTTTGGTGATTAGAAATTCGTTTCTCGATATAATGTGATTCGGCTCCCACAATAAGCTGTAGGTCCCGTTACTAAGTAACCAATTGGTTTCTTTCCACGTAAATAGAAATCTAATACTTCGGGCCAGCCCTAGGAGAGCTGTTAATCAGCTCAGTGGTCTGGTTAAACTAAGAAATACTTAAGTACTTACATTCAGTGTTAAGTTAGATATCAGTTAAGTTTGATATCAGAGCAACTGTTAATATTGATCTCAAGTACGAAGATATTACCTCTTGATTTACTTGCCTTCTGTCCTTATTATTGAAAAAAAAAATTTTTAAATCATCTATTATATTATTAATCTGTTCTACTGCCTAAGAGGAGGACTAAATTATTGAATTTTTTTTACTTTATCTCTCTTCTCTCTCTCTCTCTCTCTCTCTCTCTCTCTCTCTCTCTCTCTCTCTCTCTCATGCACACAACAACGCACACACGTTTTTTGCCTTGTTAATAGCAATTCATTGACGTAAATTCTCTCTCTCTCTCTCAAGATGGTGATATACATTTTAACATATTTCTTGCCACGTCAATAGTAATTGACATACATATATTCTCTCTCTCTCTCTCTCTCTCTCTCTCTCTCTCTCTCTCTCTCTCTCTCTCGCTCTCTCTCTCTCTCTCTCTCCTTTCTGTCAGTTATATGCCCTATACATCTTAAAACGGCATAAAAATTCGAGACACCCTCCCATCAAATATTAATCAAAGACCCATTGGAAATTTAAGGATGATCTTTGTAGATCTATTTTTGAGCGTAGAATACAAAATTTGAGTGCTTTCAAGCCGAAAATTGGACATCTTTGAGATATTTGCAATTTTTGGTTTTTGTGCTTCTGGTTTTCTTTCATTTTTATTTCAATGATTGTATTGTCAGCAGCCATAGAATGACAACATTATCTATCAAATGCTTTTTATATTGCAGATAATTGTTACAGCTTATATTTGTCGTTATCACTTACATATACATTGCGAAATCATTATGGCTGCTAAAAATACAAAGTATATCTATCCAAAATCATCAGAGTTAAGTTAAGGTAATTTTTTGTGGTTCAAAAATGAAAGTCTTGAAATGCGAACCAAATAAATGTTTCCTTTTGTTATATATCATAAAAAGTCAAATAAATTCATATGTAAATATATAAACACCAAAAAGTAAAAAAAGAAAACAACTGGTTAAAGAAACAGAATGACCATGCATGAAAAATCCCGAGAGAAATATTATTATCAATAAAAATAAAATAAAATAAGAGATTAAATATTGAAGATGAGAAAAAAAATGCAATTAAAGAAAACGGCATACCATATGGCTAAGTGCTGTAGTCATAGGATAAGAGAAAAATTATAAAACAAGTTAAAAACTAATAATAAAATGAAAATTCCACGACGCAAATACTCGTAACTGAAAAAGGACAATTATTTCTCCGATACAAAATTCCATGGATATATTATTATTATTATTATTATTATTTTAGTTATTTATTTATTTTTTTTTTTTTGCTCTATCACAGTCCTCCAATTCGACTGGGTGGTATTTATAGTGTGGGGTTCCGGGTTGCATCCTGCCTCCTTAGGAGTCCATCACTTTTCTTACTAGGTGTGCCGTTTCTAGGATCACACTCTTCTGCATGAGTCCTGGAGCTACTTCAGCCTCTAGTTTTTCTAGATTCCTTTTCAGGGATCTTGGGATCGTGCCTAGTGCTCCTATGATTATGGGTACGATTTCCACTGGCATATCCCATATCCTTCTTATTTCTATTTTCAGATCTTGACTATTATCCATTTTTCCCTCTCTTCTCTTCAACTCTGGTGTCCCATGGTATTGCGACATCAATGAGTGATACTTTCTTCTTGACTTTGTCAATCAACGTCACGTCTGGTCTGTTTGCACGTATCACCCTATCCGTTCTGATACCATAGTCCCACAGATCTTTGCCTGATCGTTTTCTATCACTCCTTCAGGTTGGTGTTCGTACCACTTATTACTGCAAGGTAGCTGATGTTTCTTGCACAGGCTCCAGTGGAGGGCTTTTGCCACTGAATCATGCCTCTTTTTGTACTGGTTCTGTGCAAGTGCCGGACATTCACTTGCTATGTGGTTTATGGTTTCATTTTTCGTATTGCACTTCCTACATATGGGAGAGATGTTATTTCCGTCTATCGTACTTTGAACATATCTGGTTCTTAGGGCCTGATCTTGTGCCGCTGTTATCATTCCTTCAGTTTCCTTCTTGAGCTCTCCCCTCTGTAGCCATTGCCAATTGTCATCGCTGGCTAGTTCTTTAGTCTGTCTCATGTATTGTCCGTGCATTGGTTTGTTGTGCCAGTCCTCTGTTCTTTCTGTCTTTCTCCTGTCTCTGTATATTTCTGGGTCTTCGTCTACTTTTATTAGTCCTTCTTCCCATGCACTCTTTAGCCACTCGTCTTCACTGGTTTTCAGATATTGCCCCAATGCTCTGTTTTCGATGTTGACGCAGTCCTCTATACTTAGTAGTCCTCTCCCTCCTTCCTTTCGTGTTATGTATAGTCTGTCCGTATTTGCTCTTGGGTGTAGTGCTTTGTGTATTGTCATTTGTTTCCTGGTTTTCTGATCAATGCTGCGGGATTCTGCCTTCGTCCATTCCACTATTCCTGCGCTGTATCTGATTACTGGCACTGCCCATGTGTTTTATGGCTTTTATCATATTCCGGCGCGTTTGAGTTTTGACTTGAGTATCGCCTTGAGTCTCTGCATATATTCTTCCTGATCGTGTCCCTTCATCTCTTGGTGTTTTATATCTCCTCCTTCCATTATTCCCAGGTATTTGTATCCTGTCTCATCTATGTGTTTGATGTTGCTCCCATCTGGTAGCTTTATCCCTTCAGTTCTCGTTACTTTGTTTGCCTTTTTGTATGTTGACTAAGGCGCATTTTTTCTATTCCAAACTCCATCCTGATGTCCCCAGATACAATCCTTACAGTCTGGATTAGGGTATCTATTTCCTTGATGCTCTTACCATACAGCTTGATGTCGTCCATGAACATCAGATGGTTGATTTTGTTGCCTCTTTTCTTGAGTTGGTACCGGCATCCATCTTCTGTAGTACTTTTGTCATGGGAATCATGGCTACTACGAAGAGTAGTGGGGACAGTGAGTCACCCTGGAAGATCCCTCTCCTGATATTATTATTATTATTTATTATTATTATTATTATTATTATTATTATTATTATTATTATTATTATTATTCACAAGATGAAACCCTATTCATGTGGAGCCACTGACTTGAAATTCAAGCTTCCACAGAATATGATGAGCATTAAAAGAGAGAGAAAAACATAAATTAATAAATTAACAAATAGATAAATCTGAATAAAAATGCAAGAACAGCATTAGGGTAGTAAACAACAAATGAAAAAAAAGTAGATATAATCAAAGTACTTGAACCCAAGGAAGATGGAAAAGAAGAATAACTACATATCTATAAACCAAAGATTATAAAAAAGCAAGAATATGAGAAGCAGCAACAAAAATTAATCAGATATACGAAGGCAAATGGAAACGAATACATGAGTGTAACGTATTAACCGCACGGGGGTAGAAAAAGGCATGATAGATAAATTCTTAAAAAAAAAAAAAAAACTCAAAGGGCACGAAGAAGGATAGGGGAAGAGGGGGGAGGGGGAGAGGAGAGGAGGGGGAGGAGGGAGTATAGTCAAATACCTGGAAGTAAATGAAAATGAAAGCATAAATGCAAACTATAAAAAACACAAGACAAATGGTAAAAGAGAATAATTACTTTTGAGAAACTAAAAGAAGAGGAACAGAGGAGCTGAGTACTCAGGAGGGGAAGGAGGGTGGTTAAAGGGAGAGGGAGAGAGAGAGAGAGAGGAGGAGGAGGAGGAGGAGGAGGAGGAGGAGGAGGAGTGAATATAAGCAGATGCATGAAGGCATGAACCCCAGTAGTCCTTTCTAAAAGTCACTCACGAAATTACACGTTTCAATTCCTGTAGGTAGAAAAAACAAAGCAATTTTTCACCTCAGCCGAAGGTAACCATTACGTCATCACTGTGTCATCATCATTAACCAAGCGTCCTGTGCCGCCATTTCACTCTCCTTTGTGTAATTGCCCGGGGCGTAATCCGAGTCATGTAATTGCCTAAACAAGGCATTACATTACTTTTGACAATTATTTTAATGACATTTTCGCTGTTTCTCTCATCAGTGATACGAGGTAATTAATTTTTCAGTCGTTAGACACTGAAATAAAAACGCTGCTAAAATCCATTACATGATGACTTTACAAGTTAGCCTGAAGTCAGCGATGCCCCAGGAGTGACTATTATGTATTTGCGCCCCTGAAATGATAAAGGAGCAATGGAATATGAGAGAGAGAGAGAGAGAGAGAGAGAGAGAGAGAGAGAGAGAGAGTCTGATAATGAAAAGCGTGTAAGAGGTTAATATAAGACCCTACATATTTCAAAGACGGAGAAGTGTGACGTGGATTTTTTTTTTTTTCAAGGTTATTTTATCATTCGCTAGATGGCACGAGCATTCACTTTCTGACCGAACCAACCCACATTTTACGGCAAGGGAAAGAAACATCATTGCAGTATCGTAATCGTAACTATACTCTGTTTTTTTCCATCTGTCCATCCGCCTGTGGTGTTTGCCCATGGTAACACTGCGTCCCGGGCTTTAGATAGTTACATTCAGCTTATGTTCAACAATAATAATAATATCTTGTTTCGAATATGAACGGTGTAATTCGCATACAGTAAATTATTAAAACACTTTCCAGTTGCAAATGTACACCCAGATATCCTTTTATTTACCTAAAACTTAAACATAGCGAACTAATCTAAAGCCCGGGACGCAGTGTTACCATACGCAAACACCACAGGCAGGTGGACAGATGGAAAAAACAAGAGTATAGTGAGCATGCAAATACATATTGTGATTAAAATTGAGATGGTACAAAATACGTTAGCAATAATGACAATAAACGGATACAGCTGATTATGTTAACATGGATTAATAAAAAGACAACCAGGTGGCGTAATTAAGTTAGTGATTGTAGTAAGAAATTGACAACAGCAAAGCAACATGATGGCAGCTAGATCTTGTGCTGTGATAACTATAGGGGTCTCCATACATAAAGGTTAGGAGGAGAAGATACCAAATGCATATTGTATCTTTAAAAACCGAGCTTCCATGAAATATTTATTATCCTCCTCCTCTCTCTCTCTCTCTCTCTCTCTCTCTCTCTCTCTCTCTCTCCTTTATCAGCAGAGGAGCTTGAGACAAGCAGATAAAAAAAGACTAATTCAAAATTTAGTTGATTAAACACCATTGCAATGGTATAAAGGATAATCTACTAGTTTTTCTTCGGCTTCATTTCATCTTCCTAGATATCTGATGCAACCTGCCTCTTCAAGGATTAAGAAAGATCCTTTGTCATTTTGTTAATGATGTTCTACACAAATCATGACTTACTATACCATATATCTATCATAATAAACGACCATTGACCCTATTAGTTCACACTGAAACAACTTATGGGTGATAAACAAGTAGCAACTACAAAGATGACGGCCGTCGAATTCTCGCGGACTTGGACACAAGAAACGGAAAACAGTTGCGGTTCTTAAAGAACGATATTAAGAGTTTGGAAACGCTGGCCATTGTTTTCAGTTCTTTGAAATCCTTTTTTGCAGACGTTTGATTTTAGTTTCCAAACAGTTTTTTAAACTCTTACCATTTTTTTATATTTTTTCAAGTTCGAGAATTCCCGTAAATTATTTTTTTTTCTTTAAATTAGGTTTAATTTAAGTACAGAATTTTACTTTACCGGGATTCATGGCCTCATATGATGGACGAAGCCACTTTCTTTCGCGTAATCAAATCATTTTCATGTCAGGCCGAAATTTTTCTTACAGGAAATGGAAAGATTATTTGCAGTTTTGATACGTCTTTCATAAAGTTATAAATTATGCTAGAATAATGCATGCTGTGTTTCAATATTTGGTAAATAGCAGTAAATCAAAATATAAATAGGATATAAGTAAGATTTAAATATAAATAGGACATAAGTAAGATTTAGCATCGATCTTTGAAACCATGACGTAAGTGCTGAAAAACGGTTGCCATAAACTTTGGTTTTTTTCCGCTACATAAAGTTTTATTTTAAAGGTTAATGTACATTCTTAAGCATTAGCTAATAATATTCTTATGCACTACTCAGTAGAGCATAAATTAAATTAAGCCATCATTTATATATGAATTAATTGTCAAGACATTTCCTTTAAAGTAGCATTTGTGTTAAAGCTTGAAGCAGGTGTAAATAACTTTGTAGAGGAAGTGATTGTATAATAATTATTCTGTCCTCTTCTGCTTTTAAATATCCACAGAATTTTCAAGAAACTACAGAGTTCTGAAAAGTATCGATCGGATAGGATCTCTTTATAATTGGCATCCATGCAGTATCTGGCAGTTGACATCGAAACAGGAGAGTGACGTCATAAATGTAAATAAAGCAATGAACGCGGCCTGTGCGAAGATAATGAACGTCGCCGTTTTTTATTTATTTATTTTTTTCAATAGACGGCAGTGACAAGGAATGCACAGTAGACCCTATGCATTTGAAGAACGGAGTAATAAAACGTAGATTTTTTAATACTGGTCCAGCCCACATTTTACTGTAAGAGGGAGAAACTTCATCCGCAATTTCATAAGGAAAATTACATGCATACAAATACATACTAGTGCTATAAAACTAAAATTACAAAATGCTTGAAATACTTGAAAATAAACGAATTAAGCTGGTTGTATTAGCAGGGAGTAACAAAATGACAACCAGATAGAGTAACTAAGTTAGTGATTGTAGTAATAATCTTACCTGACAACAACAGAGCAAACTGTAGCCGGCAAAACCACGATCTTTGGTAATTTCTGGTTTCTCTCTATCTAAAGATTATGGCAAATGCATGGGAGTTGATGTAATCAACTTGAAAGGTGATATAGGGAAATTGTGTCATTGAAGGCATTACTGAAGAATTCCCATTTTGCGTTAAAAACATTAATAATTGTGAGGAACGTTTACAAAATTCTGAGGACAGCGAGAGAATTGAGAGAAATCCTTCAGAATAAACCTAAACAGTTAAAAGCCCCGAAAAAGGTGTTATTAAGATGATAACTCAATGAAAAACAAGATCGAAGTGATAAAAAAAAAGTTTAAGGTAATGGAAGCAATGGAATTTTTAAGTTGCAAAGGAATCACGTAAGTTTCTTCCTTATTTCTGTGGATTTTGTGATAAGTGATGTGACATTTATTATGTAAGTTTTCTCGAACAGATTTTAAAGCTCCCAGGAAATATGCAGCCCTTTATGAGAGAATAGAACATTGCATTAAGTTTCTCCCTGCTGAAGACATGAAAAATACGAACTCCAATCAAGTTCATAAGTAATTATAAGAAAAACCAAACCACCATCCTATGGAGTCAGGTCCTCCATTTTTTCGTACTTATCCTTTGTCGTACTTCGTTGGTCCATGAATTTAAGTGAACATTGTATTCAGACTTTAGACAAAAGCAACCAAGTATTTAAATGCTGTTCTTGCATTGTTTGAGAAAGTCATAACACACCCCTCGCCTTTTTTTAAATAATATTTTGATCGTAAACTTATTGCGAAGACAGGCGCTACAGCTGCTAGCAATGTCGTTCGTATTTGAATTAACGGAAAAATGTCGTTGTTCTTAAAGAACGACTTTCATGGTTTCGTAGCGCTTGCCGATCTTGTTTTTATTTCCTCTGAGATCCTTGGCGGTATTCGTTCAGTGTGCAGTTTCCATATAGTGTTTATGGTACATTTTTTTTAGACTACTTCCCCAAAGAAAATGTTTTAATTTATATTTTCCCGATTCATAGTTTAATTTTCGTTAAAAGAGATTACTTTACAAGATTCTGTATCTCCAAATGGTGTATTAAAAAACATTCTGGTATGTATACAAAAGCTTTTGTTATTGCACCTAAATTGTTATTTTATGAAAGCAGAAGGACTTCCTATTATTCTGATATATTTTTCATAAATGTATACATACTTT
>NC_087217.1:61246921-61361921 GCF_015104395.2 Macrobrachium nipponense | reverse complement strand
CCCCCAGATTCCTCTGATGCCTTCGGACAACCAGTTTCTGTTCCAGTTACGGCGCAGGCAGTTTCCCATCAACCTGGTCTTCTCATTCACTGCAAACAAGTCGCAGGGCCAGACTTTGGATCGTGTTGGTGTGTTTCTGTCGTCACCCATGTTCACGCATGGCCAACTGTATGTGGTGATGAGCAGAGCAACTGACTCTGCCGACTTGAAATTAAGTTGTGGACAAACAGCTTGGACACAATAGAAGATGAAAATTATCATCAATATCCGCAAGATTTTTTTAATAACTTAAATCCATCGGGACTGCCAGTGCACAAAATAACGTTGAAGAAGTACTGCACGGTAATGTTGCTTCGGAATTTCGATCCTGCCAATGGACATTGCAACGGAACGAGGTACACCGTTATGAAGCTAAACTCCCACGTCATCGAACCAGTGATAGCAAAGGGCCCTCACACCAGCAAACGTCTGTTCATCCCCCGGATTCCTCTGATGCCTTCGGACAACCAGTTTCCGTTCCAGTTACGGCGCAGGCAGTTTCCCATCAACCTGGCCTTCTCATTCACTGCAAACTAGTCGCAGGGCCAGACTTTGGATCGTGTTGGTGTGTTTCTGCCGTCACCCATGTTCACGCATGGCCAACTGTATGTGGCGATGAGCAGAGCAACTGACCCTGCCAACTTGAAATAAAGTTGTGGACAAACTGATAATATTGTGTACAAAGAGGTTCTGTAGTAGGTATGTATAAAAATCGCCCTTATTTTAATATTGCTGAACAAAAAGTACATATAAATTTTTCACTTCTGCACCCGTATTTTATCACCCATTGTAGATGGGTAAGTTTGCTAGTAATAATAATAATAATAATAATAATAATAATAATAATAATAATACTTGGAAATTTCAAACGGAGGAATTGGATATATTTTATGAGCCTTTATGATACCCCCAATCAATCTGTCACCCGGGGCGGACCACCCCACCCCACCCCCACCCCCATTTAGTACGCCACTGCTTTCGAGTGGTAATGTTTCCAAAATCAGGATTTACTGAGAGATGAAAGATTTATGCCAATGATTTTCGTGACCCCAGGGTGAGGGCAGCCGTTTCTGGAACACCTTAACGCAGCCGTCCTCAACCGGGGTTCCTCGGAACCTTAGGGTTCCGTGAACGATCGCCAGGGGTTCCGTGAGAATTCATGTTTTGTTTAATTATCTGTTATTTATAAGTATATATTTTTCTTCGTTAAATATGCCGTGAGAAATCGTAGGCCTATAATTTATTTTATTGTAACATATCGTGCGAGATTTTGTTTTCAGTTTTACTAAAGATAATTATGTAATTATTACAAAAGCTCACTTACGTATATATATTTACGCAAG
Organism: Macrobrachium nipponense; assembly: GCF_015104395.2. NCBI lineage: Eukaryota > Metazoa > Arthropoda > Malacostraca > Decapoda > Palaemonidae > Macrobrachium > Macrobrachium nipponense. The sequence continues at coordinate 61,360,539 of NC_087217.1, read as the reverse complement.
ATTGTATACATATATATGTATGCATGTTCATCGCATACGCTGTGATTTTTCCTCTTCTTTTTCTTTTTCTTTTAACATTCGCAAGAATCCAGCTTAAAATGGCTTGACATCTGAATAATTATAATTATATACCGTTCTTCATTCCCCTTCGGTGATATTCCCGGGGGGCTGTGGGGGCAGCAGAGCGAATGTGGACAATAAGCGACATTCGTAGATAAAATGCAAGACGTCCAATAAATCTAACTTAAACTGGAATTACAGGTTTTTCGTCAGTGTGATTAATAGCCTCGTTTTCATGCCACGCTGCAGATAGTATACTTCGAATTAAAACCGTTTCCAGTACACACACATACAAAAAAAAAAAAAAAAACAGGTACTTAAGTCTGATCTACGGAGTAAAATGGAAGGCCAATTTGGTATTCACGATGAATTACTCACGGAGAATATTTTACGAGGTGCTCACAGTGGTTTTTTGAGACATAGTATAAGCTCCTCACCAAAGCTCCTATGGGTCTGTGGTTAATATATAATATATCGATATATATATATAATATATATATATATATATATATATATATATATATATATATATATGTAAGACATAGGGTTTTGATTATAATATGCGTTCTCTGTGACCTATGGAATGTGGAGACAGTGCAGAGGTTAACGACCTGAGAGTAGCTGATCAATGAGTTTTCTAGGGAGATGGCGTGAGATAAAAGTGCTTAATTCAGGAAGTCACTGTACGACAGTTTATGAATCTTCTCAAAGTGCTTTGGGAAACTGGTTGTAGCCAGTAATATGAGGCGTTTGTCGAAGTGTGCATCGTATGTGACTCGTGCGCCCCTTCATCTTATTCCATAATGTATCACTAGCCAAGGCTCGGGATAAGACTTGCACAGAGATTCGGGGGATGAAGGCGAAGCCATGATGGAGATGCCAAAGTGTTTTCATTTATCATTGAGTGATAGTTCCGGTTGGGAATGGACGGATCTGAATACCGGGGGACAAAAGCGTTCCCAGGGGAGGGGTGTGGACTTTTGGGTGACTTGACATTGTAGTTTTGAGTGTATGTAAGACTGGATTGCTTAGTTAATTGATTTAGTTATTCTTGTAAATAAACGTTTATGTTATGATGCAACTCTCTCTTTTATTTTTCATTACCTGTTAGAATGGAGAGAAAGAGGTGGAGAGAGAGAGAGAGAGAGAGAGGGGTGATTCCTTGGAGAGAGAGAGAGAGAGAGAGGCTGTGTGTGTAATAGGGTGTGGGGGTCTGCCTTCCTTTCGTGTCCACGCTTACCTTATGAATACTGGGGGTTCTTCCCCCACCCCAAAAAATGTTATAGTGGTTGTCAGCGGTTAAGAGGGGATATAAAAAGTTTTGTTTTTCTTTTCTATGCCTAGGAACGCCAATGTAGAGATGGGTGTCCAGTTAGAAAATAAAAATGGGGTCGTGACTTAGCGATAGTTTTCGAACGACAAAGCTTTGTGGGATTGTGGAAAATCGTTAAACTGTTAGTTTTCAGTTACATAGTGAGAAAAAATGAGAAAAATATCTGTGTTAACTGTGCTAAATAAAGGGAGGGAAGGATTTTTGTGGGGACTCAGCTTGTTTCCCAGGGAGTCAGCCAGAAAGCAGTGAGCGTACCCCCAGTGTGACTTTTGCTTGTGCAATTGACGAGAGTGTTTTCCGAGGATACCACCCGTGCGTGGGTTTGCTTGTTTTAATATATATTCACTGCCGCGCTTTTTACGGAGAATTTCGAGTTCCTTTTGTCCTTCCCTATTATGGAGTGGTAAGTGTTAAACTATTGTTTTGAAGGAGTGGGTCTTGTTTGAAATATTTCAGGGTTATGGGATTGGTTCAAGAGGTCAACAATTTTTCTTGTCTTTGCCCCACCTAGTGATTTTTTTGTGTTTTTTTCTTTATTTGCTCGTGTTTGTAATAGACGTCTGCATTCGTCTTTGTTTAAAAACATAGGAGTGTATTTTTTCTATGCATCAGGAACTGTGCTTAGATAAGCATATTTGGCTTAGACACAGAGCGGCACAATTTTAGGGCTCAGCACATTTCTGCAGAGAGGCACCTTTGCATTGCGAGGGTACGGGCATCCCCTTGGGAGGAGGATAGTGGCATGGAAGGTACCACTGCGCCTCACTCGAGAGATAGTGCAGGGATGGGGTACTAGTGTATACCTGGGAAGGGGTCCTCAGACACTGTTCAAGGGGAGATGGGGGATACTGCTGGTATGCCTCGGGCTGTTCTGCCCTCGACTGAGGGGTTGTCTCACGGGGGGGGGGGAGAGGGGGGAGTTTTTTTTTTCCCTCGGTGTGGGGAAAACTCCCCCTTTTCCTTTTTTTTTTCTTTGTGTTTGGGCGGGGTATGGATTTGGCCTCTTGACATTGAATGCCTAAGATATCAGCTGATTGATTAGTTTGATGAAGTGAAATGCCCGTTAGAGTCTTTTTTTTAGAAAAGAGATTTTTTTTCTCTCCCTTGGATGAAGAGAAAAGGAAATAAAAATAAAGAGATTTTTCTTTTTTCCGTGAGTGAGGGGAGGAAAAAAGTAGTTAACATGCACGGGATGTGTTATATGTTTTCTTTGTGCCTTGAAAGACACAAATATAAAGGGGGATTACACGATTATTTTTTTTTTTATTGTGTTGGTTGGGAGATTACTTTGAAAATGCCGATGATTGGTGTTGTATCTGTGTTGTGTGGCGGTGTTATGTTTCATGGTGTTGCATGCTGGAGAAATTGTAAATGTCATGAGATTCAGCAATACTGTTTTGGTTATGCTATTTTGAATTTCTCACCTTTACTTGAAATTTTTTTTGCAACAAGAGAATTATTGCTATGGAGAGTTATTATTATGGTTATTATTATTGATAATTATTATACTTGAGATGTGTCACGGGAGGTGGTTTGCCTAAGTATAATTATCATTTACGGGGTAGAACTGTTTTGCGAGAGATTTGTGATATTTCATGGGAGGATTAGCTTGATAATTTTACAGATAATTATTCAGGGAGGAATTATTACAATGAATTAATGGGAGACGTCTTGATGTTACAATTATGTTTGAGTTTTTGTAACTTTGGAGATAAATTTTCAGTGATTCACAGGGGGATGAGTTTTGCTGAATCTTGATGAAAATCTGACTGAATCTTGGTGAATTGTGTGAAATTTGCTGAATTTTTGCTGAAATTTTTTGGAGAATGGCAAAGCATTAACATTGGTGATATTTTTTGTACTGATACTGAATGATTTTGATGATAGCAATTTTTTTTTTGATGATTTTGTGATAAATGATATTTCTGATACTGATTTTTTTTATACTAATACTTGTGGCGTTTTAATGCTATCAAGGGAGGTGAAATCCTTTTTTTTAATATATGGGAGGAAACTAACAACACATTAGTTTTTTTTTTTTTTTTTATGAGTTCGCAGATAATTGCTTGACATCTAGTTTGAGTTTACGGGAGATAGTTAATGGTGCCTTTGATTTTTTCTTTTCTCCTTTTTGGAAAATTAGCCATCGCTGACACAAGTTTTTTTTTTTGTTTTTTTTTTTTTATCAAGGGTGAATTTGAATGTATTTTTTTTCTCTCCAGTTGGTGTGGAGGATTTTTTTAATGTCTCAGGTCATGACTTAGAGTCATTGTTCGGGGAACGTGTTCGTGTTTAGCTATTTGATGCATAGAGGAAAATATATGGGAGAATTTTTCGCACGTTTGAATGGCAATACGTAATGCGACTACATTTTTTGGTTCTCTGGATATTTGTGTTCCCAGAAATTGTGAGTTTTTTCTTGCACAATACCTTGGTTGTATTTGTGACAGACTTTGTGAGAGATAGGAAACTGGACTTAAGTTTTCTAATGGCTATGTCGTAGTGCATATGGGGGAAGTCTTGGCTAAGACAACTGTGAGTTGGGAATTCTGTTATAATGATTGTGGGCAACATAGTGATTTTTTTCTAGAATTTTCTAGACAGTTTTATTTGCCGAGTTTTTGCCCTTTTTTAGCAGTTATGCTAAATGAGTGAGTTTTTATAGTTTTTTTACTATAACATTGAGTTATTCTCGGGAGAAATTGGAGTTATAATTGAGATATATTTATTTTGGAGAGATAATTGGAGATATATTATTTTGGAGTTATGATTTGAGCTATAATATTTTTTAGGGAGATATATTTTTGGCCATTTTTGATATTTGCCAATGTGATATGAGCTATGTTTAGTTCAATTATTTTGCAGCCATCTTGTTTTGCAAATGGAGACACATATTGGAGATTATGGGGCAATATTTGTGAGTGAGTGAGTTAGTTTGCCTTGAGTGCAAATTTTTTGGAGATATGTTTTTTGGAGCCTTTTTTGTTTTGTTTTTTCCACATGGATTATTGGGGAAAATAGAGGTAATATTTTGTATTTGCCGAAATAGAGGTGATTATTCTCTATTCCTGGAGTGGTGTCTTTTTTTTTACTGACATGTGGGCTATTGGAGAAATAAGAGAATAATATAAGGGGGTTTGGTTTATTAACCCAAATGGAGGAAATATTTTTATATGAACCGGAGTGGTGTTATATTAATATTGGTGTCTCATAATGGAGTTGGTATTAATCTGGGCGGGTGAACCCTTTTTTTTTTTTTGTGGTTATGGGAGTTTTTTTTTTCGAGACAAGAGGAGATTTCTGAGGTTCTTTTTTTGGTTTCGTGTCTATTTAGAGGCGAATGGCATTACTGCATTACGAGTCCTATGGAGAGGTGTGTGTGCATTTTTTATGTTCACAAGTGTGTTTTATTCTTGGAGAAATATAATTTGGGAAAGTCATGTGAAAAAAGAGAATAAGTCCTTCGAGACGAATTTTTGAAACACATTAGTCATATCCTGGAGTTAATTCTGTGAAATGTGTTCAGTTAGACCTTTTTTTTTTCTTGAGAATCATGAGTTTTCCAAAAATTATGTGTCCTGACTAGACAATTTATGCTACTGTTTGAGCATGCGTCCGCAGGCGATTTTTTTCTGCTGACAAGGGACGATGTGATGAGCCGTGTGCTGAGCGTGGCTGATTTCTTTTCCTCTGATGGTGATAGATCAGAATTTTTTGCAATATCTGGAAATTTTTGGCTATAGCATTTCACGAAAGCGCATGTGTGAGAGTTTTTGCTTTCTGGGCAAATTCCGGAGCATTTCTTGGGAAAACGCGGGAGTTATGCATATTATACACTATTATGTATTTTGTGTTTGGGGAAATCTACTTGATTATTTTTTTTATTATTTTTCTTCCTTTTCCTGTGAGAGATATAATTTGGGATTGAGCTTAAGTAGCATTTCTTTTTTGGACGGGAGATTTGATTTTTACCGGGAGATGTAATTTTTTTCGAGGGTTGTTACTTACGTAAAGGGTGGGAGTTTGACATTAAGTCTCATTGTGATTAATTATTGAGCAGTAAAGGGGTTTTTTGCTTGTTAAAAGTGGGAGATTTTTTACTGATTTTGTGGGTTGTTTAAATGTCAGAACTTGAGAATATTTTTTGGGTCAGGGTGTTACCTGATTTTTCTTTTCTTTCATTGAGCTCGTTACGAAATTTTTTCTTTTTTTTGTGTGTGTGAGCACATTCGAGTTCGAAATGTGAGTGCAGAATTCCGTTGGAGTTGCTGTGATTTCTGTTTGTGTGTGTGCTGATGTGCGAGTTTGGAGAATTGAGTTGGAGAACTTGATGTTTTTTTTTTCTTAGAGATTGTGATAATGACTTGTGATTTAGTAGTCTATTAAATTGGGAGACGTTCAGTTAGTGTTTCTGACTTTTTGAGATCTTGATTTTTTTGATAGAAGTAGTATGTTTTGGGTTAAGTTTTCATTTTAGATTTGACCAAAGCTTACTGACATACTAAAACACACGCCCAAGAAAAGACGTCCGTTCCCCCTTACGACGCCAGCAAGACGTCCACCAGCCGCGTGAAGAGAGTTGCTGCCATGTTGTCCAGGGTGTGATTACAAGTATTTCCATGATGGGTGATCGCGAGAATTCTACAGCGGTGTTTTTTGGGGATCCCCACAAAAGCCGTGAGAGTATTCTACGATGAGGAGGCATTCCGTCTTCCTACAGTTGCTACAGCCTGCTATAGCCTGTTGCTGTCTGTCAGCTACTTGCAGACAAACGAAGAGGGATATTCAAGAATCCTAATGCAGAAAATATGAGAGAAAATGCGAAAATTTTGTGTGTTTTGGGAGATTAAAGCGTGATAAGAATTTATTTTATAATGCCAGAGACGTGCAGTTTTTTCTTATATTTTATTTTAAGCCGGCCAGGTGTTTTGTATTATAAGAATTTCATTTTTGCTAGGCGGGGGCTAGCATACAGGTGGCCGAGCTATCTGTAGGACATAGGGTTTTTGATTAAAATAATATGCGTTTCTCTGTGACCCTATGGAATGTGGAGAACAGTGCAGAGGTAACGACCTGAGAGTAGCTGATCAATGAGTTTCTAGGGGGATGGCGTGAGCTATAAAAGTGCTTAATTTCAGGAATTCAATGTACGACAGTTTATGAACTCTTCTCAAAGTGCCTTTGGGAAACTGGGTTGTAGCCAGTAATATGAGGCGTTGTTGAAGTGTGCATTTCGTATGTGCGTGTGCGGCCTCTTCTATTCATAATGTATCACTAGCCAAGTCTATGGGAAGCCTTGGCACTTAGAGATTCGGGGGAGGAAGGCGAAAGCCATGATGGCAGATGCCAAAAGTGTTTTTATTTATCAGTGAGTGATATTCCGTTGGGAATGGACGGATCTGGAATACCTGGGGACAAAAGAGTTCCCAGGGAAGGGTGTGGACTTTTTTGGGTGACTTGACATTGTAGTTTTGAGTTAGTCTGTAAGACTGGATTGCTTAGTAATTGATTTAGTTATTCTTTTTGTAAATAAACGTTATGTTATGATGCAAAAAAAAAAAAAACTCTCTCATTTTCATTACCGTTAGAATGGAGAGAAAAGAGGTGGAGAGAGAGAGAGAGAGAGAGGGTGATTCCTTGGAGAGAGAGAGAGAGAGAGAGAGAGGCTGTGTGTGTAATAGGGTGTGGGGTCTGCCCTCCCGTTTCGGTGTCCCCACGCTTACCCTTATGAATACTGGGGTTCTTCCCCCCAGTTATAGTGGTGTCAGCGGTTAAGAGGGGATATAAAAAGTTTTGTTTTTTTCTTTTCTGCCTAGGGAACGCCACTGTAGAGATGGGCGGTGGCCAGTTAGAAAATAAAAAAGGGGGTCGTGACTTAGCGATATGTTTTCAAGCGACAAAGCTTTGTGGATTGTGGTAAAATCGGTAAACTGTTAGTTTTCAGTTACTTAGTGAGAAAAAAATGAGAAAATATCTGTCTGTTAACTGTGCTAAAGGGAGGGGAAGGGATTTTTATGGGACTCAGCATTTTTCCCAGGGAGTCAGCCCAGAAAAGTGCAGTGAGCGCACCCAGTGTGACTTTTGCGTTGTGCAATGACGAGAGTGTTCCGAGATACCCGTGCGGGTGTGTGTTTAAGACCTATATCACTGCCGCGTTTTACGGAGAATTTCGAGTTTTCCTTTTTGTTCCCATTATGGATGGTGAGTGTTAAAACTATTGTTTTGAAGGAGTGGGTTTTTGTTGTTTTAAATATTTCAGGGTTTTATGGGATTGGTCAAGAGGTCAACAATTTTTATTGTCTTTGCCCCATAGTGATGTGTTTTCTTTATTTGCAACGTGTTTTGTAATAGACGTATGCATTCGTCTTTTGTTTAAAATAGGAGTGTCTTTTTTATGCATGGAACTGTGCCTTAGATAAGCATATTTGGCTTAGAGACACAGCGCGGCCACAATTTTAAACTGGGCTCAGCACATTTCTGCAGAGAGGGGCACCTTGCCATTGCGAGGGTACGGGCATCCCTTGGGAGGATAGTGGATGGAAGGTACCACTGGCCTCACTCAAGAGATAGTGCAAGGATGGGTACTAGTGTATACCTTGGGAAGGGGTCCTCAGACACTGTTCAAGGGGAGATGGGGGATACTGCGATACTGCTGGTATGCCTCGGGCTGTTCTGCCGCTCGGACTGAGGGGTGTTCTCACGGGGGGGGGCAGAAAGGGTTTTTTTTTCTCAGTGTGGGTGCACTCCCCCCTTTTTCCTTTTTTTTTCTTTGTGTTGGGGTATGGGATTTGGCCCTTGACATTGAATGCTAAGATATCAGCTGATTGATTAGTTGATGAAGTGAAATGCCCGTAGAGGTCTATTTTTTAGAAAAGGAAAAAGATTTTTTTTTCTCTCCCTTGGATGAAGAGAAAAGGAAAATAAAAAAAGAGATTTTTCTTTTCCGTGAGTGAGGGGTAAAAAGTAGTTAACATGCACGGGATGTGTTATATGTTTCTTTGTGCTTGAAAGACACAAAAATATAAGGGGGATACACAGATTATTTTTTTTTTTATTGTGTTGGAGAGATTACTTTGAATGCCGATGATGGTGTTTTGTATCTGTGTTGTGTGGAGTTGGTGTTTTGTCATGGGTGTTTTGGCATGCTGGAGAAATTGTATGTCATGAGATTCAGCAATACTGTTGTATGCTATTTTGAATTTCACCTTTACTTGAAATTTTTTTGCAGAGAATTATTGCTATGGAGAGTTATTTATTATTGTTATTATTATTGATAATTATTATACTTTGAGATGTGCCACGGGAGGTTGGCCTAAGTATAATTATCATTACGGGAGAAACTGTTTGGCAGAGATTTGTGATATTCATGGGAGATTAGTTGATAATTATTACAGATAATTATTCAGTTAGAATTATTACAATGAATTAATGGGAGAAGTCTTGTGTTAATTTTTTATTTGTTGAGTTTTTGTAATCTTTGGAGAAGATTTCAGTGATTCACGGGGATGAGTTTTGCTGAATCTTGATGAATCTGACTGATCTTGGTGAATTGTGTGAAATTTGCTGATTTTTTGCTGATTTTTGGAGAATGGACAAGCATTAACATTGGTGATAGTTTTTTGTACTGATACTGATGATTTGATGATAGCAATTTTTTTTGATGATTTTGTGATAATGATATTTTCTGATACTGATTTTTTTTGATACTAATACGTGGGCGTTTTAATGTATCAAGGGAGGTGAAATCCTTTTTTTAATAATGGGTGGAGGGAACTAACAACACATTAGTTTTTTTTTTTTTTTTTTTTTTTTTTTTATGAGTTTCAGCAGATAATTGCTTGACTCTAGTGAGTTACGGGAGATAGTTAATGGTGCGTTGATTTTTCTTTTCTCCTTTTTTGGAAATTAGCCATCGCGACACAAGTTTTTTTTTTACCAAGGGTGAATTTGAATGTATTTTTTTCTCTCCAGTTGGTGTGGATATTTTTATTGTTCTCAGTTCATGACTTAGAGTCATTGTCGGGAACGTGTTCGTGTTTTAGCTATTTGATGCTATAGAGAAATATGGGAGAATTTTTGTTTTGCACGTTTGAATGCATACGTAATGGCACTACATTTTTTCTCTGGATATTTGTGTTGCCAGAAATTGTGAGTTTTCTTGCACAATACCTTGGTTGTATTGTGACAACTTGTGAGAGATAGGAAACTTGGTTAAGTTTTCTAATGGGCTATGTCGTATGCATATGGGGAAGTCTTGGCTAAGACACTGTGATTTGGGACGGTTGAGTTGGGAATTCAATTGTTATAATGAGTTGTGCACATTGTGATTTTTTTCTAGAATTTTCTAGACAGTTTTATTTGCGAGTTTTTTGCCCCTTTTTAGCAGTTATGCTAAATGGAGTGAGTTTTTTATAGTTTTTTACTATAACATTGAGTTATTCTCTGGAGAATTGGAGTTATAATTGAGATATATTATTTGGAGAGATAATTGGAGATATCTTATTTGGAGTTATGAATTTTGAGATATAATATATAGGGAGATATATTTTTGGCCATTTTTGATATTGCCAATGTGATATGATCTATGTTTAGTTTCAATTATTTTGCAGCCATCTTGTTGCAAATGGAGACACATATTTGGAGATTATGGGGCAATATTTGTGAGTGAGTGAGTTAGTTGCCTTGAGTGCACATTTTTTTGGAGATATATATTTTTGGGAGCCTTGTTTTGTTCCACATGGAGTTATTGGGAAAATAGAGGTAAATATTTTGTATTTGCCCGAAATAGAGGTGATTATTCTCTATCCTGGAGTGGTGTCTTTTTTTTTTACTGACATGTGGCTATTGGAGAAATAAGAGAATAAATATAAGGGGGTTGGTTATTAAACAAATGGAGGAAATACTTTTTATAACCGGAGTGGTTTATTATTAATATGGTGGCTCATAATGGAGTTGGTATTAATCTTGGGCGGGTGACCCTTTTTTTTGTGGTTATGGGAGTTTTTTCGAGACAAGAGGAGATTTCTGAGGTTCTTTTTTTTGGTTTCGTGTCTATTTTAGAGTGCGAATGGCATTACTGTATTACGAGTCCTATGAGATGTTGTGTGCATTTTTTGTTTATGTTCACAAGTGTATTATTCTTGGAGAATATAATTTGGGAAAAGTCATGTGAGAGAATAAGTCTTCGAGACATTTTTTGAACCACATTAGTCATATCCTGGAGTTAATTCTGTGAAATGTGTCAGTTAGACCTTTTTTTTTTTCTTGAGAATCATGAGTTTCCAAACTATTTGTCTGACTAGACAATTTTTATGCTACTGTTTGAGCATGGGCTCCGCAGGCGATTTTTTCTGCTGGACAAGCGATGTGATGAGCCTTGTGCTGAGCGTGTGCTGATTCTTTTCCTCTGATGGTGACAGATCAGAATTTTTTTGCATATCTGGAAATGTTTTGGCTATAGCATTTCACGAAAGGCATGTGTGAGAGTTTGCTTTCTGGCAAATTCCGGAGCATTTCTTGGGGAAAAACACGGGAGTTTATGCAGATTATACATCTATATGTATTTTGTGTTGGGGAAATCTACTGTGATTATTTTTTTATTATTTTTTCTTCCTTTTCCTGTGAGAGATATAATTTGGGGATTGAGCTTAAGTAGCATTTCTTTTTTGGACGGGAGATTTGATTTTACCGGGAGATGTAATTTTTCGATTTGGTTGTTACTTACGTAAAGGGAGTTTGACATTAATTCTCATTGTGATTAATTATTGAGCAGTAAAGGGTTTTTTACTGTTAAAAAGTGGGAGATTTTTACTGATTTTGTGGGTGTTTTAAAAATGTCAGAAACTTGAGAGAAATATTTTTTTGGGTCAAAGTGCTTAGGGTGTTACTTGATTCTTTTTCTTTCTTGAGCTCGTTACGAATTTTTTCTTTTTTTTTTTTGTGTTTTGTGGAGCACATTCGAGTTCGAAATGTGAGTGCAGAATTCCGTGGAGTTGCTGTGATTTCTGAGTTGTGTGTGTGCTGATGTGCGTTTGTTTGGAGAATTGAGTTGGAGAACTTGATGTTTTTTTTTCTTAGAGAGTTTGTGATAATGACTTGTGATTTAGTAGTCATATTAAAGGGAGTTAATTGGGAGACGTTCAGTTAGTGTTTTCTGACTTTTTGAGATCATTGTTTGGGTTAATTTTCTTAGATGACCAAAAGACTTGACTGACATACTAAAAACACACCCAAAGAAAAGTCGTTCTCCGACGCCAGCAAGACGTCCACCAGCCGCGTGAAGAGAGGTTGCTGCCATGTTGTCCAGGTGATTACAAGTTTTTCCCATGATGGGTGATCGCGAGAATCTACAGCGTGTTTTTTTGGGGGATCCACAGAAGCCTGAGAGTATTCTACGATGTGGGAGCATTCCGTCTCCTACAGTTGCTACAGCCTGCTATAGCTGTTACTGTCGTGCGCTACTTGCAGACAAACGAAGAGGGATATTCAAGAATCCTATGCAAAATATGAGAGAAAATGCGTTTTGTGTTATTGGGAGATTAAAAGCGTGATAAGAATTATTTTTATATGCCAGAGACGTGCAGTTTTTCTTATATTTTATTTTAAGCCGGCCAGTGTTTTGTATTATATAAGCAATTTTGCTAGGCGGGGGCTAGCATATAGGTGGCCGAGCTATCTGTAAGACATAGGGTTTTGATTAATATATGCGTTCTCTGTGACCTATGGAATGTGGAGAACAGTGCAGAGGTAACGACCTGAGAGTAGCTGATCAATGAGTTTCTAGGGGGGGGATGGCGTGAGATAAAAGTGCTTAATTCAGGAAGTCGATGTACGACAGTTTATGAACTCTTCTCAAAGTGCCTTTGGGAAACTGGTTGTAGCCAGTAATATGAGGCGTTGTCGAAGTGTGCATTCGTATGTGCGTGTGCGCCTCTTCTATTCATAATGTATCACTAGCCAAGTCTATGGGAAGACTTGCACAGAGATTCGGGGGAGGAAGGCGAAGCCATGATGGCAGATGCCAAAGTGTTTTTATTTATCAGTGAGTGATATTCCGGTTGGGAATGGATGGATCTGGAATACCGGGGGACAAAAGAGTTCCCAGGGAAGGGTGTGGATTTTTGGGGTTTTGACTTGACATTGTAGTTTTGAGTTAGTCTGTAAGACTGGATTGCTTACTTAATTGATTAGTTATTCTTGTAATAAACGTTATGTTATGATGCAACTCTCTCATTTTCATTACCTGTTAGAATGGAGAGAAAGGAGGTGGAGAGAGAGAGAGAGAGAGAGGGTGATTCCTTGGAGAGAGAGAGAGAGAGAGAGAGAGGCGTGGTGTGTAATAGGGTGTGGGGGTCTGCCTTCCGTTTCGTGTCCACGCTTACCTTATGAATACTGGGGGTTCTTCCCCCCATGTTATATATATATATATATATATATATATATATATATATATATATATATATATATATATATATATATATATATATATATATATATATATTATATATATATATATATATATATATATATATATATATTTATATATATATATATATTTATATATATTTATATATATATATATATATATATATATATATATATGTATATATTATATATATATATATATATATTTATATATATATATATATATTTATATATATTTATATATATATATATATATATATATATATATATATATATATATATATATATATATATATATATTATATATTTATATATATATATATATATATATATATATATATATATATATATATATATATATTTATATTTATATATTTATATATATATTTTGTATATATATATATATATATATATATATATATATATATATATATATATATATATTTATATTTATATATATATATATATATATATATATATATATATATATATATATATATATATATATATATATTTATATATATATATATATAATATATATATATTATATATATATATATATATATATATATATTTATATATATATATATATATATATATATATATATTATATATATATATTTGTAATGGCCATCCGTTGGACCAACACACATTCTAGGTCTACAGGACTATAAATATTCAAAATACCACAAACTTAGGTGTTCAAGGCAGCAACCACTAAGGTGGAAGCAAGCCCAGGTAAATGCAGCAACAAGAATAACTCAAGGGGGATAGCAAAAACAATGAAAAAAAAAAAATCAATATATATATGAATTCAATAAAATACAGGAAGTTATAACTAGGCCTCTTCATTAACATTAAAATCACAAAATCACTTACACAACATGTACCCAAATGATTAGGCAACGCATTCAACCATCTGAAGGAGGAAAGGGGGTGGCCCAGAGAGGAATAGAAAATAACCAAAAGAAAAGGAAAATAACCTGAATTTTACACTCTTAAAGGATGATGATGAGACGATGAAGTCTCCTCCCATAAGCACTCCAATAAGGCAGAGGACGGCAAATCCCAATACAATTACTATAGAGCTCTATCAGAAAATTCATCTGACTACTGCAGTGCAGCCGTGATCCATAGTCATCTCGTTCATAATCATGGACGCCGTGATCCCAGTAATCTTGATCAATACTTTTATAATAAATGGATGACACGCCTTACCGTCGCCAAGCGAGGCCCCTCTGGCAAAAATACTGCACCAGAGGCAATAATAAAATGGCAGAGATGTGGAGAAACTGCCAGCTGAAGATATATATTTTCTGAGACTTGCTGTAAATCCGAGAGAGATAGCAGGCTCACAAGCATCAGGGTGCAGATACAAACTGCCTGCAGCTTGGAAATCAGGTCTCAAGTCAACTCAGCAAAGCCAAATATGGAGGGGAGAAACAGGGAGGATTAGTCAACAAGACTACACAAAATACCACTGGAGTGAGGAGAACCCCTACTAACAAGAAGGCGAATCAACAATGAACTTTACAGCCTTCAGAAATGAAAGAGGAACCTTAAAAAGCTAACCTAAGTAAGCTAATACATTATTAAAGTCCTAAGGCTTACTTACACCTCCCTCACCCAGAGAGTTTGAAAAAAAATTTTTTTTTTTCCAGACAAAATTGCAAAAAGTTAAAACAAATATGCAAAAGTTTACGTTAAAGTTAAGGGAATTAAAGTATCCAATATTACACACTTGAAATATAATATAAACAATTAACAAAGGAATTACAAATGTTTAACAAATGAAAAGTCACTTTAACACCATACACTAAATAATTGCACCAAGTCCTTCCACCTAGGACTAAAATCATAAGACAACCTGTATCAATAATTGATTATCACAATATGGATCACCTAGGTTGCAAGAGGAGAGGGAGTTGGCAACTAAGAAAAATGATATTATACTATAAAAAACCAAATTGTCATACACTAATCACCCAACAAAATATAGTGTCCAAATAAAGGATTCATTACTTGGGTAAACTTGTAAATACTTAAACTAATATGCGACATCCTTAATGCCTCATAGGCGACCTTAAAATATACACCACATCCTTCGTCAAATATAAATAGTACACCATTCTGCTGCCTCACACCAGAATGACAAGGTATGTGAAGGGAAAGGTTCCTCTTTCCTTGTGAATTGTTCAAAGCCGCGAAGGTATAATGATTAAATGTCCCAAAAATATCATACACCTTAGCTGTAACTTTTCACAGCACAACCTTCATAGCACACGTACATGACCTTTAACACCATTATAACACCTGTACATGCACCAAGTGTCTTGAACACATAACATGTCACAGCACTAACACAGCACTTTTCTTTTAAGCACTATTAACAATTATATGGAGTCCCACACTCCTGACAAAGGGGTGTATAAACAAATCAGTTTGTCACAAAAAATCATTAACTTAATTTGCATACCCAACTAACGTAATAAATACCATCGCCTAAAACACGAGGTCCAATTATAGGATCATTCATAAATACCTAAACCACCACACAACAGATAAGTTTTTTATGCAACCTCAGTTTCAAGCATAATTCAATCACAGAAATAACACCAGTTCATTATACTTCACCACCTCCAAAAGCAATTAAAGGCATAAATTAACCTATAGAATAACAGTTGAATCCATCAACTAACAATTATCTTACAGATGGTCAATATCCATCTATCATATCCAATAATATAATCAACAGTTTATTATATCCACATTGGAATGTTATATTAAAATCATAATTTGTTCAACCATCACACTAAAATAAAAGAAACCATGTAAAAATAACGATTAATACTCAACTAGAAATACGAGTGACAGGAAAACTTACCAACAGGTAAAGAAAAAAAACCCAAAACCCTTTTTATAACCTTACCTCGTTTCGCACTTACTCTGCCAGCCGGGGACAATGCATCGGCCACCATATTCTCTTTACCTGGGATTATGCTTAAACTGTGATCGAATTCTTGACCAAAATACTCCAGCGCATCAATCTCTGATTTTTATTCTTGTACCGATTCAAGAACGTTAAGGGATTATGGTCGTACAAACTTTAATGGGCACACCTGAGGAGGAGAGATAGACATTAAAATGAGTTAATGCTAAGATCAAGGCCAACGTCTCCTTCTCGATTGTGGTGGAATATTTTCTTTGAGGCAAAGTGAGCTTTTTAGAAAAGTACGCCCACCGGGTGGACGATACCATTTCCGTCAGCCTGACTCAATACCGCACCAACCCCAACATCACTCGCATCAGTGGTAAAGCTGGAATGGAGTATCAAAATTGGGAGGCAGTAACAAAGGCCGACTAATGAGGATCAGTTTTATCTTATTAATGCATCCTGAGCCTCCTTACTCCAAACGAAGGTAAACATTTTTTCTTTTTCTAATTCAATTTAAAGCAGTAAGCAGTTCCGCAATGTCTGAAAAATTGCGAATGAATCTACGATAATAGCTTGCCATCCCCAATTACCCTTCGCAAATCTTTCCTACATTTAGGAACCTCCACCTTACGAATGCTTCAATGTTAGCCTCCTTAGGAGCTACCCATACCTGCTCCTATCTCATGTCCAAGATATACCACTTTGCTTTTGCGAAATCAGACTTTCTTAAATTAATAACCAGGCCTGCCTTTCCTAAGTACTTTGAATAAGGCCTCAATTCTCTTCAGGTGCGACTGCAGTCGTCGCTAAAAATAACCAAGTCATCAATATACACCACACACTCTATAGACCACTAACCAACGAATTCATAAGTCTCTGAAAGGTGGCAGCAGCATTTTTCATGCCAAAGGGCCAGGGCATTACTTTACACTGAAATAACCCCTGTTGTGTTACGAAAGCCGAAACACTTCTGGCCCTTTCCGACAGAGGCACCTGCCAATATCCTTTTAATAAGTCAAATTCGTAATATACTTAGCACGACCCATACGATCGATGCAATCATTCCACTCGAGGCAATGGAAAACTATCAGCCTTGGTCACTCATTTAGCTTCCTGTAATCAAAACAAAGACGATAGTCTCCGTCCGATTTCTTTACCAACACAACCGGAGATGGACAAGGACTACAACTCGGCTCAATTAAATTATGCTTGAGCATATACTCAACCTCTCTAGCAACAATTTCATTCTTTTTTGGGGTTCAACCTATAAGGAGCATGCTTCACGGGCGTGGCGTCCCCTACGTCCACGTCATGCTGCAAGATCGTGGTCTTGCCGGGCACATTAGAAAACAAGTCCTTATATTTTAAAACCAAATTTTCTCAAGGATGTTGCCATCATTCCTTACCCAAGTGACACAACATCTGAGGTAAATTTTCTAAAGCCTCGACATTACCCCCTGCCAACCATTCACTATCTTCAAGTAAACGTCCCTGTCCTCTGAAAAGGAATCAATATTATGCCTCATCTGAAAAAAGAAGCATTATTACCGACAAAGTCATTTCTACTGTCACGAAGAGCCGCAATTGGCCTAACCTTCTCTCTTTCATGGAAAGCTTTCATCATCATATATATGTACTAATTGATGAGGCCTTCTCCTATCGGGGGTTTCACCAAGAAGTTAACATTATTTACCTTCTTCAATACCTTCCATGGTCCTGGAAGGTAGCTTTTAGAGAATTATGGGATAGGTAACAGAACCAGTACCTTCTGTCATACGTCGAAGTCCCGGGTCACAGTCTTTCTGTCAAAATAAAATTTCATTTTCTTCTGACTTTTCAACAAATTCTCACCTGCAAAGACCAAGCCCTGGTTAATTTAGCATTCAAATTATTAAGGTAATCAAACAGATTCAAATCAGGGGCATCTCCCTCCCAAACCAAGCCTCTCTCACATATCCAGCGGAACCCCTTACAGAATGTCCAAAAATCAAATTAACAAGGAGAGAGACCGAGAGATTGACCAGGAATAGAGCGGAAAGCGAATAAGAGAAGGGAAGGTTTTTATCCCATTCAGCCCCATTCACATACAAATATTTCTTTAAACATACTTTTCATAGTTTGGTGAAAACGTTCCAAAGCACCCTGTGACTCTGGATGATAAGGCGAGGACGTTACATGTTTAATGCCCAATTCAGTCATTTTCTGCTTATAATAACGACTCGTGAAATTAGTACCGCAGTCAGACTGAATTACCTTCGGAGACCAAATTTTGAAAAGAAAACCATTAATGCCTCTACCAATCTTTTCACTCCGTATGGACCGCAAGGGGATTGCCTCGGGGTTACCGAGACATACGATCCATAATAGTGAAAATATACTCATTTCCACTCTTTGACTTTGGGAGGAGGACCAACAACATCAATTAACACCTCACGAAAAGGTTCAGACACAACAGGGATAGGTATTAATGGAGCCTTTGGAATAGGTAGATTAGTTTTGCCGACTCTCTGACAAACTTCACAACCTATTAACAAATTTTTTACATCACCTTTCAACTTAGGCCAGAAGAAATTATTCAATAACCTACCGACAGTTTTGTGAATACCAAAATGTCCCGCCATCACATTCTCGTGAGCTAATGACATCAACTCATGACGGTAACATTCAGGAACCACAATCTGTCTAATAATTTCGTAATCCTCCCCCGAGGCATGCATTGGTCTACTTACTCTATATAATATGCTATTAATTACCTTAAACATAGGAACTGTCACGTTCGCTATCTCACCAGACCTCCAATAGGGAAACTACAAAATCCTTTTTCTGAGCCGAAACCAAGTTCTTTAACAGTCCAATTGGGGTTTTGGAATCTAACAACTACTACTATCTACAGCTACATCACTACGTCCTAAACTACTCAAATCAAACGTCGACTGTTGACTCTGCAGCGTCAACAGCTTTGCTTTAGCACGAGTGACTACCCGCTACTTCCACATCCGGATTAATCACAATTGGCACGTACTTATTCTCATACACAATCTCATTTCCGAGAACCACATCCACCTTTTTAATCGGAAATTTATCAACAATAGCCAAAACGGATATTCCCCGAAAAATAAGGACAACTAAGATGAAAATAGACCAATTGGATACGATTTTACCGTGTCCGGAAAACCACTCAAAATAACAAACTCCCGATTCTCACACACAAAATCATTCGGGACCGACAATCTCTAAGAATTAATGATTGTGCTGCTCCGGTATCACGTAAAATATTCACTTTCCTCCCTTGGCCTTCACCATTCAGCGAGACTTCCCCCACGGCCAGAAAAAATCACCGAAGGAACTACCAGTCTCTGACTTTCTTAGTCATTGAGTCGGAGAGGGCAGAGATCCAACCTGACTAGCACTTTTCTCAACCGCCATCATCGGATTAACTTTACTGTTACGTACCTTTTTCCAAGCATTACACCATTCTTTTGATATGAACCCCGCTTATTACAGAAAAAGCACGTCAAATACCTAAGCTTTTGTGGATCATAACCACCCGACTCCCCAAGTCTGTTATTCTGCGAGTTCCACACCTTTGATTGACCATTCGGAGAAACCTTATTTGATTGAACATTCTGAGAACCCTTATTTAATTGAACATTGCTGAGAAAACATTCTTTCGATATTAAAATTACCAGATCTCTCAGAATAAACCCCAACGTGATCTTTCCTTAGATAACGTCTCTTTCATAGTATCTTTATGAGACAAAAAGTATTCATCTGATGCCACAGCAACCTCCTGAAGGGAATCTAATTTCAACTCCTCCAAATGAACCTTCAAAACGATCAGGAGTACAACTTTTAAAACTAAACTTCTTAACCAACAGCAACTGCTTTAACTTATCAAAATCGTCCACCTCTTTAGATTTCAACCAATCAGTAGCAAATTGCTCTTTACTCCTTGCAAATTCTACGAAAGTCTGATTTTCATTTTTCCTTCAAACAAATTCCGGAACCTTTGCCGATAGGCCTCCGGCACGAGCTCATATGCCTTCAACACTATCGCCTTTACACTTTCTTATAATCCGAGGAGAGATTTTCTTCCAAAGTTACATATACCTTTTGGGCTTTCCCAATCAATTACTCTGAATAAGGGTAGTCCATAATCCAATAGGCCATTCTAACTTATTAGCAATTCTTTCGAATGACATAAAGAACTCCGCAACATTATCTTCCTGGAAGTTCGGGACAAACTTCAAAGCCTGAGCTAAATTTGAGAAGGAGGAGGAAACTCAACACGAGAAAGGAGACCCCCTGGTGACCCTGGCGTTTGCAAAGCCATCTTAGCTAACTCATGCTTCCTTTCCCCCTCTCTCTCTCTTCAAAACACCATTTTTTGCTGGTCTATTTCCATTTGTTTTAGACTAATCTGTCTATCCAAATTTCTACCGACAAAGACCTCTTCTTTCCTAACCTTGGGTTTGGCTCCTGTCTTAGTCTCCTTAAACACACTCATAAACCTTTAGCAATAGTATTACCCTTCTTCATTGTTACCGTTCTCTCCACTTCGAAAAAATCTGCCACACTTTCTAACTCCTCTTGTTTTAATTTGGCCAACCTATCCTGCCATCCCTCTCCTTCAAGCAACTCTACGACATTCATATCCTCCATTTTGATTATGAATAATTACAACACTTTACCTATAACAAAATTATTTCACTTGCAATAATGCCAGCCAAACCAAACACTGAGGAGGTGTAACCATGCCACCTAACACTAACAACGCCCCCCAAGAATTACCCTTGCACTGCAAAAAGAACACCACAGGATACGATCAATCCTGGCAAGGTCGCCACTTGTAATGGCCTCGTTGGACCACAACACATTCTAGGTCTACAGGACCATAAATATTCAAAATACCACAAAACTTAGGTGTTCAAAAGGCAGCAATCCACTAAGGTGGAAGAAAGCCCAGGTAAATGCAGCACAAGAATAACTCAAGGGGGATAGCAAAACAATGAAAAAAAATCAATATATATTATAATTCAATAAAATACAGGAAGTTATAACTAGGCCTCTTCATTAACATTAAATCACAAAATCACTTACACAACTGTACCCAAATGATTAGGCAACGCATTCAACCTCTGAAGGAGGAAAGGGGGGCCCCCCAGAGAGGAATAGAAAATAACCAAAAGAAAGGAATAACCTGAATTTTACACTCTAAAGGATGATGATGAGACGATGAAGGTCTCCTCCCATAAAAGCACTCCAATAAAGGCAGAGGACGGCAAATCACAATACAATTACTATAGAGCTCTATCAGAAAAATTCATCTGACTACTGCAGTGCAGCCGTGATCCTAGTCATCTCGTTCATAATCATGGACGCCGTGATCCCAGTAATATTGATCAATACTTTTTATAATAAATGGATGACACGCCATACCGTCGCCAAGCGAGGCCCCTCTGGCAAAATACTGCACCAGAGGCAATAATAAAATGGCAGAGATGTGGAGAAACTGCCAGCTGAAGATATATATTTTCTGAGACTTGCTGTAAATCCGAGAGAGATAGCAGGCTCACAAGTCAGGGTGCAGATACAAACTGCCTGCAGCTTGGAAATCAGGTCTACAAGTCAACTCAGCAAAGCCAAAATATGGAGGGGAGAAAACAGGGAGGATTAGTCAACAAGACTACACAAAAATACCACTGGAGTGAGGAGACCCCTACTAACAAGAAGGCGAATCAACAATGAACTTTTACAGCCTTCAGAAATGAAAGAGGAACTTTAAAAGCTAACCTAAGTAAGCTAATACATTATTAAAGTCCTAAGGCTTACTTACAATATATATACATATATATATATATATAACATGGGGGGAAGAACCCCCAGTATTCATAAGGTAAGCGTGGACACGAAACGGAAGGCAGACCCCCCACCCTACCCTTATTACACACAGCCTTCTCTCTCTCTCTCTCTCCAAGGAATCACCCTCTCTCTCTCTCTCTCTCTCCACCCTTTCTCTCCATTCTAACAGGTAATGAAAATGAGAGAGTTGCATCATAAACATAACGTTTTATTTACAAGAATAACTAAATCAATTAACTAAGCAATCCAGTCTTACAGACTAACTCAAAAAATACAATGTCAAGTCACCCAAAAGTCCAACACCCCTCCCTTGGGAACTCTTTTGTCCCCCGGTATTCCAGAATCGTCCATTCCCAAACCGGAATATCACTCACTGATAAATAAAAACACTTTGGCATACTGCCATCATGGCTTCGCCTTCCTCCCACGAATCTCTGTGCAAGTCTTCCCATGACTTGGCTAGTGATACATTATGAATAGAAGAGGCGCACACACATACGAAGCACACTTCGACAACGCCTCATATTACTGGCTACAACCAGTTTCCCAAAGGCACTTTGAGAAGAGTTCATAAACTGTCGTACATTGACTTCCTGAATTAATAGCCTCGTTTTCATGCCACGCCTGCAGATAGCATCCTTCGAATTAAAACCAAACCGTTTCCAGTAAAACACATGCACCAAAAAAAAAAAAAAAAAAAAAATAGCAAATAGGTACTTAAGTCTGACCTACGGAGTAAAATGGAAGGCCAATTTGGTATTCACGATGGATTACTCACGGAGAATAATTTACGAAGGCGCCTCACTGGTTTGAGACATAGTATAGCTCTTCACCAAAAGCTCCCATGGTCTGCGGTTAATATATATATATATATATACATATATATATATATATATATATATATATATATATATATATATATATATATATATAGATATATGATATATATATATAATATATATATATATATATATATATATATGATATCTATATATATATATATATATATATATATATCTATATCTATATATATCTATGATATATATATTATATCTATATATATATATATATATATCATATATCTATATCTATATATAGATATCTAGATATATATATAGATATATATATATATATATATATATATATATATAGATATATATATATATATCTATAGATATATATCTATATATAGATATATATATATATATATATATATAGATATATATATATATATATATATATCTATATATATATATATATATATATATAGATTATATATATATCTATATATATATATATATATATATATATATATGTATCTATATATATATATATTAACCGCACCACCATAGGAGCTTTTGGTGAGGAGCTATACTATGTCTCAAAACCAGTGAGGCGCCTCGTAAATTATTCTCCATGAGTAATCCATCGTGAATACCAAATTGGCCTTCCATTTTACTCCGTAGGTCAGACTTAAGTACCTATTTCTATTTTTTTTTTTTTTTTTTGTATGTGTGTTTACTGGAAACGGTTTTAATTCGAAGGATGCTATCTGCAGGCGTGGCATGAAAACGAGGCTATTAATCACACTGACGAAAAACCTGTAATCCCAGTTCAAGATGGATTTATTGGACGTTTTGCATTTTATCCACGAATGTCGCTTATTGTCCACATTCGCTCTGCTGCTCCCACAGCCCCCCGCCCCACGGGAATATCACCGAAGGGGAATGAAGAACGGTATATAATTATAATTATTCAGATGTCAAGGCATTTGAAGCTCGACTTGCGAATGTTAAAAGAAAAAGAAAAAGAAGAAGAAAAATTACAGCGTATGCGATGAACATGCATATATATACATATATATTTATACTATCTTGCATACATATGAATTGTAAACTTCGTATGAACGATTAATCCACGCGAGAAAAGTATAAGAAGAAGTTTGCAAAATATGAATGATTGTGATCTAAAAAAATAATCATAAAAATTCAACAAACATCTACATCATTAAAATTAGTTAAAATGATGTCAAATATATATTATATATATTACTAGAACTGAAATCAATGTCCAGACTATTTAGAGAGAGAGAGAGAGAGAGAGAGAGAGAGAGAGAGAGAGAGAGAGAGAGAACTAATATTCCAAAATATTCCTTTCCGTAAAGTTAGAGCAACTGGAAACTTTCTTTGCCTTATTCCAGTTAACTGGAAAATTACAATTTTCTGGTGTGTGAGCGTTAACACTCATACTGAACACTAGTCAGGGTAAGAGAGAGAGAGAGAGAGAGAGAGAGAGAGAGAGAGAGAGAGAGAGAGAGACTCAAACAAAAGGAAAACCAACCACTGGAAGTCAAGAGGAAAACACCATAAAAGTCTGAGGTCAATATTGACAGTAATCCTCGCGATGAGTCTCTGTAATGACTAATTGTTCCATGACCCCTGTGCCCAAGTCCACTCGAGTCCTTTATTTAGTTTAATTCATACTTTAGGTCTTAGCTAGGAATGGAACATACAAGAAAATCAAAAGCATTGGCAGTTTTATATGGTTATTTATCTACAAAATGTACCCATGTATACATTGACACTAAAATCAAATGTATACAAATATCCAGAGATCAAGTCCCACAACCCTAGTAGTAGGGCAGACAAGAGTAATTTTTTAGAATCGTGCAAATGATGATACAAGCATCAAATTTGGCACAATTATTCTCCAAGGGATACTAGTCAAATCTGCCCAATTGGCCAATTGAAAATCCAAAATGGCGGCCATTTTTCAAGATGGCCGCCAAAATAACCACCCAAAGTTGATGTTTTGCTTAGAAATATTTGTAGTTGTCCGAACTGCATGATCTAAGTGTGGATTCCTATGATTTTAAGCCTGCTGATGTATATTTTCTAGCTTATAACGTGGTTAAGGCACTGTATTCAAGGAGTGATTGTCGGGCACTACCAAGGCACATTGGTGACATCAGCTGTGAAACTCAGCATGGGGTTCAGTGTCAGCTAAGTAGGAAATTTATGTTGGCATCAACCTACTAGTATCCCAAATGTTGCCTAATCAACCCCAAATCAGTTAGGCAGCTGCACCTGAATGGACAGGACGTGCCAGTGCGGGAGAGCCGAACCAAGGATAACGGTTTTAGTTATCGCACGGGACTTATGACACTGGATGAACAATCGGACTAGGTGTATGGTACATTGCAAGAACCTAGTTGTATCCCATACAGGAAAGCGCCTATTGTATATTACAGGACATAAGAGGCCTATTATACTATTACATGTATAGGGTGGTAAAAGGATAAACCCTCGACCCTGAACATCATCGTAATCATGGATGCGAACTCTACTGGACCTTCATGGAAAGCAAACTGGACCAAGTGTTGCCTATGTCTGGAGGTTAAGAAAGAGGGGATGATGGATATGCCAACCTGGCAAAGAATATTCCTGTCTCACTCACTCGATGCGCTAGACCCTGCAAGACTTGACGAAGGTTCTGGGATAGAGGAAACGTTGAGAAAAAATAAGGCACAATATCATTAGAGTTGCAGGCTTCTGTTCTACAGCACAAAGTTACACCAAGCTTAAAAAAGAGCAAGTCATGTAAGTACCAGTGATGAGGGTAGTAGAAGTAAGATTCCACAAAAGCTCAAAAAAACTAAAACAAAAGAATGCTTCTTCTGCGAAACTGAAGGAGGGGAGCTTAGAGAAGCAATGAGAATGCAAGTGAATAGGAGAATAAATGAATGTGCCAAAACATTTAGTGATACAAAACTTCTCGCCAAACTAAGTGCAGGAGATGTCGTAGCCCAAGAAGTGAAATATCACCCTGGCTATTTGGTGGCATTGTATAACCAAGAATGGGCATACCTAAAGGTGCGGGAGGAAGAAAAACACAGGAACACTGGAAGGATGCATATCCAATTGCTTTCTCTGAACTAGTCACCTACATATATGAGATGAAAAAGGCCAGTGAGAGGCCACCGATTTTCAAGCTTGCTGATTTGACCAAGCTTTACAAGCAGAGGCTGGAACAGCTTGGTGTTGACTCTCCTGATATACATCCTACTCGACTCAAGGATCAGCTGCTTTTGCACATTCCACAGCTAAAAGCTAATCGCCAAGGACGAGAAGTTCTGTTGGCTGTTGAAACTGATGTAGGTTCAATCCTATCAGAAGCATCCCGTTATGGCGAAGCGACCCATCAAGCAAAAGCCGCTGGGATAATAAGACAAGACATGCTCCGTCAGAAGTCAAATTTCAGCAGCTATTTTCATGACAAAGACTTAGAACAGGCTGTGCCACCATCAATGCTTCAGTTTGTATGCATGATCAAACATGGTGCAGATAGATAGATAGATAGATAGATATTTTTATTGACCACAATACAAAATAATATGAATTTTACAAAAGAGTATTTGGTCCAAAGTACAAAATTAAGTACAGTAGATTTTGTACAATCTCTTATACAAGTCCCAACTCCATCATGGAGCGTCGAAATCAGACTTTGCTACATCACAACTTCTACAGTAAAACTGCTTCGCCAAATACAAGGAAGGAATGGATGTCCACAGGCATTCCAAGGACCGGGAGCCACATTTTGCAGTCTACATGGGCCTGTATGTGTTTGCCAAAATGAGGAAGAGACAAATAATTGAAATGCTCCATGAGAATGGGCTCAGCATATCATGACTGAGTCCTAGAAATCTCAGCACAGTTATGAGAAGCAGTTGTTGCACAGTATGTAGAAGATGGAGTAATCTGTCCCCCAGTCTTGACAAAGAATTTGTTCACAACTGGAGCAGTTGACAACATAGATCATAATCAGACTGCAACCACAGCTAAAGCATCTTTACATGGTACAAGTGTATCCATTTTCCAGCATACAAACACAGGAAATCCTGGTGATGAACGTGAGCCACTCAAACTAGATATAGAGTCAAAAATGAAGGTTAAAATAGTTCCAGAGCTTCCAGAAGCATACACCAATATTCGACCAGCATACATCACCAGAAACCCCAATCCTCCTCCAGTTGCAAGCCAATCCTTACCAGCATCAAAGTCAATAAAGTCACATTTGAAAGAAGAATATTCTTGGTTGGGGGAAGTCTTCCTCACTGAGAATGTGGCTGATGCAGTCAGCATCACATGGTCAGCATATCATGCAACACAGAAAAGGAGCCGTCCATTTGAAGTGAGCATATTGACAGTGATGCCTATGTGGCGAGACCAGGCACACTCTGTTCTAACTATCAAGCATGTCATGGAGAAGGTCTGTGATACAGTGGCTTTTTTTAACCCACAGCAGACACCTGTAATTGTTGCTGACCAACCGTTGTATGCTCTGGCGAAACAAATACAGTAGAAGTGGCAAGAATATGGAGAGGCCAAGTTTGTTGTCATGTTTGGAGGCCTTCATATAGAAATGGCTTCACTGAGATCGATAGAAACATTAACATTACTACGAGTCAGTGGGTGGACCAGTGCCATTGTGGAAGCAGGGGTGGCCTCATCTGGTACATCAGAGTCTTACCTGTCTGCATCCAGTGTCACAAAGACAAGGCAAGCACACCAGATTACAGCATGCAGCTTGTACAAACTGATGAAGAAGGCATATCATGATTTCTGCTCTGAAAGGTCTAGCACATCAGAAATAACCTTTGAGGACTGGTGTGAAAAACGGAAGAAAGAGAGTCCGCAGTTCCAATTCTGGAGTCTGGTGCTGGACGTGGAACTTACAATATTCACCCTCATCCGCTCATTCAGAGAAGGAGACTTCAACTTGTACTGTAAAGCACTTTCAGAACTGGTGACTTACTTCTTTGCAAATAACAATGTTAACTATGCCCGGTGGATCGCTATTCACTTCCGAGATATGATGTCACTCTAACAACAACATCCAGACATGGCCAAGGAGTTTCACAACGGTAACTTTGTCATCCACAAGCCGAGAAGAGAATTCTCTGGAATGGCAATTGATCAAGGGCACGAGCACAATAATGCAGTGAAAAAGGTGATGGAGGAGCAATTGGATTGACAGAAGACTCGTCACTACTTCGTAGGTGGATGGTTGCTGGACCTGAAGTTAGTCATCTACTAGCTGGATATGAGGCCATGTCTGGTATAAAGGATGCCACATACAGCAGCAGACACCACTAGCAGACACCAAGTGCCCAGAAATCTTTCTTTGAAAAGGTGAAATCACTCTCTGCAGTGATGCAGGAGATGGGTAACCCGTTCCAAGAAGAATCAGCAGACCTGATAGTATTAGATACAAAGAACATTGCAGACCCAACTCTGGTTCAAATGGTAGCTACACATCACTGGCGAGGCAAAGAGCAGTTCCTGTCATTTATGAAAGGGCTAGAGGATGAAGCTGAAAGTCTTTTCTATCATCCCATCAAGAAGAACTCTGTTTCATTCTTCAAACAAGAACAGACTGAGGGAATTTCTAAGGAAAAAGTCCTAAAAGATGACTGTCAGTTATTCTCGCGACTGTTCATCTCAAGCCAGAACAGACAGTGTGACTTGCGAGAATTCTTCAAGCACGAGAATCAGTCATACCCTGCATCTCTCGGTGACAGCGGCAAGCTTCATATGTATCAGAAGCCACGGATGGTTGAAATTCTTGAAGCGCAAGTCAATGTCCCAGTGGGAGAACCAAAGGGAGATACAATCGTCATTGACTGCTCAGCACTTATCAATGCATCACCTCCACGTACTTCAAAGACATTTAATGACTATGCCAAAGAAGACATCATCCCAAAGGTGGAATCCTATGGTGCTCGGTACAAGCGGGTGGACATAATCTTTGATGTATACAAGAGATCAAGTCTGAAATCAGAGATGAGGTCAAAAAGGGGAAAGGAATCAGGGGAAGAGTGACAGGAACAAGCAAGACACCAGGAAACTGGCAAAGCTTTCTTCGTGACCCAGCAACAAGACTGAACTGTTTCACTTCCTGGCCGAAAAGATGTGTAAAGCAGAAATGACAAGGACAGTCATCGTCACAAAAGGAGAGGATGCCATTAGCAACACAGTGAAGTCTCTGGATGCTGTGTCCCCATGTTGTCACGAAGAAGCTGACATTCGAATATTTGTTCACGCTAGGGATGCAACAACTGATGGGAGCAAGTCTCTAATCGTCAAGGCTAATGACACAGATGTGCTAATCATAGCAATATCTCTACTGCCATCCTTCCAGAAACTAGGTCTTCAGGAAATGTGGATTGCCTTTGGCCAAGGAGCCCATATGCAATGGATTCCAGTCCATGAGGTATTTTCTGCAATTGAGCTTGAGAAAGCTAGAGGGATCCCCTACTTTCACGCATTCACTGGATGTGACATAGTGTTTGCCTTCCGTGGGAAAGTGAAGAAATCTGCATGGCAGACTTAGAATGTATTTGATCATATTACTGAAACATTCATCAATCTCAGTCAGCATCCAACATTGATTCATGATCTTGACATGCAGAGGCTGGAAAGATTCGTTGTCCTCATGTACGACAGATCAAGCGCAGCCACTGGTGTGGACAAAGCAAGACTAGATCTGTTTGCCCGCAAGCAGAGGCCATACAACTCAATTCCACAAACACAGGCAGCCCTCAGAGAACATGCAAAGTGTGCAGCCTACCAGGCTGGGATCATCTGGGGCCAGGCAACCCACTGTAATCCACACATGAGCAATCCAGCTTAATGGGGGTGGACACCGATTGCAGGAAACTGTCAAGAATTGACAAAATGCTCCTGTAAGAAGGTTTGCAAAGGAAGATGCAAGTGCTCTCTGGCAGAATTTCCCTGCACATCACTCTGCAGCTGCATATGTGAACAGTAGCAGATTGAGAAACAGCAGCACGGTATGCATAACTTTGAAAATGTCCCTTGGAGTGCTTTTTAAACAGGAAAATATAGTTCAGCAGGCTTCAAAACATAGGCATCCACACTTAGATCATGCAAATCAGACAACTACAAATATTTCTAAGCAAAACATCTACTTTGGGTGGTTATTTTGGTGGCCATCTTGAAAATGGCCGCCATCTTGGATTTTTTATTGGCCAATCGGGCAGATTTGATTAGTATACCTTGGAGGACACTTGTGCCAAATTTGATGCTTGTATCATCATTTGCCCGATTTTTCTGTTATCTGCCCCACTATAGTGTGGTTCTCATAACCCCATGGGGTAGGGAGACCCCTGCTCTAAACCACAGGACGCCCCCTAAATTCTTGATAGTAACTAGTAGTAGCAATGCTTCTTTTTTGCACTTTGAGACACTAAAATGAAAAAGAAGATAACTTATATTACGTATAATGTTTTATGTCCGCCCTCAGATCTGAAAAACCAATGAGGCTAGAGGGCTGCAAATTGTTATATGTATTGATTATTCACCGTCCAATCATCTAACATACAAAATTGCAACCCTCTAGCGTGAGTAGTTTTTATGTTATTTAAGGTTAAAATTTAGCCATAATCGTGCTTCTGGGAATGATGGAGTACAGGCCACCACCGGACCGCGGTTCACGTTTCGTGGGCCGCGGCTCACACAGCATCATACCGAGAAAACCGAAGGATAGATCTGTTTTCGGTGGCCTTGATTAAACTGGAGGATGTCCAGAAACCACGACTAGCCCGAAGAAACTTTGTTCGTATTTTTTAACTTATTTTCTTATTCATACAGTGTGTGCTCAACGTTTACCAGTTGCAAAGTTCAATCTAGGTCGATGCAAAATCGCCTCGCAGTTGTCTTCAGGTCACGGGAATTCTTCAAATCAATATAGCAATACCTCCCATTTTTGGGGGGAACATTCGCGCGCAATTTCATTCGAGGACTTTAGGTGTCTCAGTTGGACGTCGACCCTCTTCCTTGTAGGTGAGGAGTGTGCTTTCTCTCTCTCTCTCTCTCTCTCCCCCACCCCTTTTTTCCTAACATTTTCATTTCTGTCTTGCACCCACTGTTATCCAGCCCTTAAAAAAAATAAGTCACGTCTAAAAAGCGGAGTATTGTTCCATCTCATTTCGCAAAGAAAATAAAAAAAAAAGGCGTAAACGCCAGTGAAAGCATCTCAGTTCTGTCTGAGACAGAGATGCTTGATGGAGCGTCTCATATAAAAAAAAGGGCGTCTAGTCGCTTGGCGAATATATCTTTAAAGGAAACCAACTTACAAATGTCTCGTAATGATCCTTTTATTCACTCCCAGGTTCCTCGCGACGGGATAGAACTTAGTTAAGGAACACCCACCAGAACACCCGAGGAAAGAGAGGAAAAGGACAGAAGAGGAAGAACAAAAGAGCAATGGTCCTACGCGAGAATGGCTCGGACTTCGGCTTCCGTGAAAAGAAGTTCATCTCTCTGCTTCATCGTCTTACTGCTGCAGAGTTTTGTAGGTGAGAGACTCCCCACTGAATTCAGCATGACCTGACTGAGGGTGGGAGGGAATTGCAAGTGGAGAAGACACCATCCATTTTTTGTCCAGTTCTCAAAAGGTGAACTGGCATCACCTGTGGGCTTCCCTTTAATATTTTTGTTTTTTTATTTTCCAGCATTTCAAACACTCTTAAGTAACCCCCATTTCACACTTGCGTAGAGGTGAGAAAGTATGTAAGAGTATGTTGAAGATATACTAAGAGAACAGTCGTTCATTTTCTGTATTATTATTACTTTTTTTTCACAGTCCTCCAATTCAACTGGGTGGTATTTATAGTGCGGGGTTCTGGGTTGCATCCTGCCTCCTTAGGAGTCCATCACTTCTCTTACTATGTGCGCCTTTTCTAGGATCACACTCTTCTGCATGAGTCATGGAGCTACTTCAGCCTCTAGTTTTTCCAGATTCCTTTCCAGGGATCTTGGGATCGTCCCTAGTGTTCCTATGATGATGGGTACAATTTCCACTGGCATAGCCCATATCCTTCTTATTTCTATTTTCAGGTCTTGATACTTATCCATTTTTTCCCTCTCTTTCTCTTCAATTCTGGTGCCCCATGGTATTGCGACTTCAATGAGTGATACTTTCTTCTTGATTTTGTCAATCAACGTCACGTCTGGTCTATTTGCACGTATCACCCTATCTGTTCTGATACCATAGTCCCAGAGGATCTTTGCCTGGTCGTTTTCTATCACTCCTTCAGGTTGGTGCTCGTACCACTTATTACTGCAAGGTAGCTGGTGTTTCTTGCACAGGCTCCAGTGGAGGGCTTTTGCTACTGAATCATGCCTCTTTTTGTACTGGTTCTGTGCAAGTGCCAGACATTCGCTTGCTTTGTAGTTTATGGTTTAATTTTTCGTATTGCACTTCCTACATATGGGAGAGATGTTATTTCCATCTATCGTTCTTTGAACATATCTGGTTCTTAGGGCCTAATCTTGTGCCGCTGTTATCATTCCTTCTGTTTCCTTCTTGAGCTCTCCCATCTGTAGCCATTGCCATGTGTCATCATTGGCTAGTTCTTCAGTCTGTCTCATATATTGTCCGTGCATTGGTTTGTTGTGCCATTCCTCTGTTCTGCTTGTCATTCTCCTGTCTCTGTATATTTCTGGGCCTTCGTCTACTTTTATCAGTCCTTCTTCCCATGCACTCTTGAGCCACTCGTCTTCACTGGCTTTCAGATTTGCCTCAGTGCTCTGTTCTCGATGTTGACACAGTCCTCTATACTTAGTGGTCCTCTCCCTCCCTTTCGTGTTATGTATAGTCTGTCTGTATTTGCTCTTGGGTGTAGTGCTTTGTGTATTGTCATATGTTTTCTAGTTTTCTGGTCTATGCTGCGGAGCTCTGCCTTTGTCCATTCCACTATTCCTGCGCTGTATCTGATTACTGGCACTGCCCATGTGTTTATGGCTTTTATCATAATTCTGGCGTTGAGTTTTGACTTGAGTATCGCCTTGAGTCTCTGCATATATTCTTTCCTGATCGCGTCCTTCATCTCTTGGTGTTTTATATCCCCTCCTTCCATTATTCCCAGGTATTTGTATCCCGTCTCATCTATGTTTGATGTTGCTCCCATCTGGTAGCTTTATCCCTTCAGTCCTTGTTACTTTGCCCTTTTGTATGTTGACTAAGACACATCTTTCTATTCCAAACTCCATCCTGATGTCCCCAGATACAGTCCTTACAGTCTGGATTAGGGTATCTATTTCCTTGATTATTATTATTATTATTATTATTATTATTATTATTATTATTATTATTATTATTATTATTATTATTATTATTATTATTATTATGGCTCTTATTACATTCCTCCAATTCGACTGGGTGGTATTTATAGTGTGGGCTTCCGGGTTGCATCCTGCCTCCTTAGGAGTCCATCACTTTTCTTACTATGTGTGCCGTTTCTAGGATCACACTCTTCTGCATGAGTCCTGGAGCTACTTCAGCGTCTAGTTTTTCTAGATTCCTTTTCAGGGATCTTGGGATCGTGCCTAGTGCTCCTATGATTATAGGTACGATTTCCACTGGCATATCCCATATCCTTCTTATTTCTATTTTCAGATCTTGATACTTATCCATTTTTTCCCTCTCTTTCTCTTCAACTCTGGTGTCCCATGGTATTGCGACATCAATGAGTGATACTTTCTTCTTGACTCGGTCTGTTTGCACGTATCACCCTATCCGTTCTGATACCATAGTCCCAGAGGATCTTTGCCTGATCGTTTTCTATCACTCCCTCAGGTTGGTGCTCGTACCACTTATTACTGCAAGGTAGCTGATGTTTCTTGCACAGGTTCCAGTGGAGGGCTTTTGCCACTGAATCATGCCTCTTTTTGTACTGGTTCTGTGCAAGTGCCGGACATTCGCTTGCTATGTGGTTTATGGTTTCATTTTTCATATTGCACTTCCTA
The DNA here is from genome assembly GCF_015104395.2 of Macrobrachium nipponense. Taxonomy (NCBI): domain Eukaryota; kingdom Metazoa; phylum Arthropoda; class Malacostraca; order Decapoda; family Palaemonidae; genus Macrobrachium; species Macrobrachium nipponense. The sequence continues at coordinate 61,327,094 of NC_087217.1, read as the reverse complement.
CATATGGGAGAGATGTTATTTCCGTCTATCGTTCTTTGAACATATCTGGTTCTTAGGGCCTGATCTTGTGCCGCTTTTATCATTCCTTCAGTTTCCTTCTTGAGCTCTCCCCTCTGTAGCCATTGCCATGTGTCATCGCTGGCTAGTTCTTTAGTCTGTCTCATGTACTGTCCGTGCATTGGTTTGTTGTGCCAGTCCTCTGTTCTGTCTGTCATTCTCCTGTCTCTGTATATTTCTGGGTCTTCGTCTACTTTTATTAGTCCTTCTTCCCATGCACTCTTTAGCCACTCGTCTTCACTGGTTTTCAGATATTGCCCCAGTGCTCTGTTCTCGATGTTGACGCAGTCCTCTATACTTAGTAGTCCTCTCCCTCCTTCCTTTCGTGTTATGTATAGTCTGTCCGTATTTGCTCTTGGGTGTAGTGCTTTGTGTATTGTCATATGTTTCCTGGTTTTCTGATCTATGCTGCGGAGTTCTGCCTTCGTCCATTCCTCTATTCCTGCGCTGTATCTGATTACTGGCACTGCCATTGTGTTTATTATTATTATTATTATTAATCAGTAGATGAAACGTATTCATATGGAACAAGCCCACAAAAGGGGCTACGAACTTGAATTTCAAGCTTCCAAAGAGTATGGCGTTCATTTGATAGCAGTGAAAGAGGAGGTAAAGTGAAATACAGGCTGAAGAGATCCCGCTCATCAAAAAAACAAAAAAGATAATAATAATAATAAATAGGAAAATATAGAAAAAAGAAAATATCTTGTACTTTGTTCACGAACGATGCCAGGTCTCACGTTATTGAAATGCTATATAATTAATACACTTTCCCATTTCATCCTTTTCAAAAGAAACTTGAAAAAAAATGTGAAATTCTTATTGCACCAGGAAATTGATGCAAATGAAAGCATCCGGGATGTGGCTGGATTACATTCTCTGCATTCGTTACTGGAGAACAGAATAAAAACATTAACAATTAAGTTTAAAACAGGATATTGCAGGAGCGTCTTAATATCTATATACCTTACGATGTGTGAATAAAGTCAAGTATATCTTAGTTTAACCAGACCACTCAGCTGATCAACAGATCTCCTAGGGCTGGCCTGAAGGATTAGATATTTTTAAATGGCTAGGAACCAATTGGTTACCTAGCAACGGGACCTACAGCTTATTGTGGGATCCTAACCACATTCTATCGAGAAATGAATTTCTAATCACCAGAAACAAATTCCTCTAATTCCACATTGGTAGGGCGGGGAATCGAACTCGAGACTACCGAATCAGTAAGTGAGCACGTTAACCACTCGTCCAACGAGGAACTACGATGCGTGAATAAACACGAAAGCCCTTGATACTGAACTTGTGCATTTTGCATGATTTTTTTTTGGTAATGTTCGTCACAGATTGAATATTTTCAGTTTTACCCATAAACTGTTCACATTTTTTTCCTGATTGAAAGAAAATTCCTCACTGAAAGTTAAGGGGCATCATTTGGGATGGGGGACTGGGGTTGTGGGGCCACTTGGCCCTCATCAAGACACTGGTGGTGTCTTGAATCAACCAAGAGTTGGTTTGCCCCTTAGTCTTTGAAATATAGCATTTCCTTCAAAGGGCATCTCCTCATCTGGCTCCAATGTTAGTTGTGTATTGTCAGTCATGTCACCTCGAGATCTATCTTAGACAGTGGGCCCCGCCCCGCAAAAGGGCGTGTTTAGGTTAGCATCTCAACAGTCCAAACTTCATCCTACAAAAGAGAGAACGACTCAAACAGATAACCGCGTTACCGTCTGCAGGAAATGCCGTAGGACTCTCCCAGTCACTCCGCTGCATCAAGGTCCATCCCGTCCTCCTCTCCGCGGCCACCGTCACCAAGTCTCTGGCAGTGAGCAGAACTATCTGTGCAACCGCCGTCGCGCAGACCCCTTGGGCGCATCCCATGTGCTACAGTAACGACTCATGCAACATGTACGACGTCAAAGTGCCTTTGAACTTTGTAGACCTATCCCAGGAAGCCCTGACTTGTTGCACTGATCAACTCAATGGTAAGGAGGCTGCAGCCGATTTCCTTTCGCTTTTCACGGTTCTGTTCGGGGAACGAGATATATATATATATATATATATATATATATATATATATATATATATATATATATATATATATATTAAAACATAAATTTATTCTAAGAAACGTTTCGCACATGAAATTCTCTGTGCATCATCAGTCTGTGAAAGATAAAGACACATTTATTAATAACAAACAATAAAAGTGTAAGAAACAGGAATTCACATATATTAAAAATAGTCTTAAAATTACATAAAAGAACAAAGAAAAATGAAAAAAAAACAGGTTAAAAGAGACTGCTTAAACACCAACCGTTCATTGTGAGGAGAGAAGATGGAATGAACTAAAAAAGGTTAAAACTAATGACTTCAACTATGCCAGGTACAAAGTTGCTGAGGACGTGTTACTGTTAAGAGAGGGAACAAGCCTCTTGATATATAAAGACTCAAGGGTGGTTAAATGGTCAGGATGTTTGACATGGTCTATTATGGAAAACTGTTCTTTTTGTACTTCAGTTTTGCAATTAAAAGCATTATTTCTGATGTTGGAAAATTCAGGTTGTTTTATTCTCTGACCAGTGCGAAAGCTGAAGCCCAAGTGAGAGCAATATCTGACACTTAACAGCCTTCGAGTTGATCCGACGTAAGAGCCCTGGATGTCCGGGCTCTTACGTCGAATCAACTCGAAGGCTGTTAAGGGGCAGATATTGCTCTCACTTGGGCTTCAGCTTTCGCACTGGTCAGAGAATAAAACAACCTGAATTTTCCAACATCAGAAATCATGCTTTTAATTGCAAAATTGAAGTACAAAAAGAACAGTTTTCCATAATAGACCATGTCAAACATCCTGACCATTTAACCACCCTTGAGTCTTTATATATCAAGAGGCTTGTTCCCTCTCTTAACAGTAACACGTCCTCAGCAACTTTGTACCTGGCATAGTTGAAGTCATTAGTTTTAACTTTTCTTAGTTCATTCCATCTTCTCTCCTCACAATGAACGGTTGGTGTTTAAGCAGCCTCTTTTAACCTGTTTTTTTCATTTTTACTTTGTTCTTTTATGTAATTTTAAGACTATTTTTAATATATGTGAATTCCTGTTTCTTACACTTTTATTGTTTGTTATTAATAAATGTGTCTTTATCTTTCACAGACTGATGCAGAGAGAATTTCATGTGCGAAACGTTTCTTAGAATAAATTTATGTTTTAATCGTTGTATCATGGACATCCCCTGGAGGTTTTATATAATATTATATATATATATATTAAATTCATTATAATTTTTTTGATTTCCTACGGTTCGTAATAACTCTACTACATCGTCAGAGACTCTGTTAAATAATGAATAACATAACCTTTTAAAAAATGACTCCAAAAATCAATAACCTTCATAAATTACCACACAAAATTGAAGAAAAAACTGAGACAAAAGCGTTTATGTATGTATGTATGTATAGATATCATATATATATATATATTATATATATATATATATATATATACATACATATATTTCTTTATATATATATATATTATATATATCTATATATAATATATATATATATACTACAGTATCTATATAGATGATATATATATATATATATATCTAGATAGATATATATATAGTATATATAGATAATATATATATCTTATATATATCTAGAATATATATATATATATATTATATTTCTCTATATAGATATATATATATATATTTATATATATCTATATATATATATATATATATTTATCTATATATTATAGATATATATAGATATTCTATAGATATATATATATGTACTATCTAGATATATATATATATATATTATATATATTCTCTATTCGGATATAAATATATATATATATAAGCTATATATATTTTACTATCTATATAGATATCTATTATATTATTTAAATAAATAGCTATATATATATATTTATTAGTATCATATATCGCATATATATATAATGTAGAATATATCTATATATATAGCTATATAGATATATGTATATATATATATTATTTATTGGATATATATATATATTATATATATATTTTTTTTTTTTTTTTTTTTTATATAGATCTAGTATAGATATATTATATATATATAATTATATCTATAATATACATCGATACTATATCTCTATATCTAATCGATCTAGATCTCTATCTATATATAATTATATATAATAATCGATATAAAATTATGTCATACATATATACTATAATAGATATATCTATAGATATATACTCTATATCTATATATCCTATATATATATATATGTATATATTAATTAGATATATTATATAATATATATATATCTATATATATCCTATACTAATATCTACTCAATAGATATAATATATATATATATATCTATAATAATCTATTCATATATCTATATATATATATTTAATCCTATTATCTATAAATATCTATATATCTATCTATATCTATCTTTTATATACTATCTATAGATATATAATATCCTATATAGCTATATCCATATATATATATGTATAAATAATAATATATATATATAATTATATTATATATATATATATATATCTATATATCTCTATATCTTATAGATTATCTATATATAGATATATATATTCTATATAGATATATATATCTTATATTCTATTATACCTTATCTATAATCAGATATATATATATATATAAATAATAATATCTATATACTTAATTATAATATCTATATATATAGTCCTCTTAGCTATATCTGGATAATTTAGCTATATATATATCTATATCTATCTAATATATATACAATATATATATATAAAATTCTATATATAATCTATCTAGATATATATATATATATATATATATATATTATATATATAGTTATATATCTCTATAATTTCTAATTAGATATATCTATATATGATTCTACTATATATATCTATATATCAAATATTATATTATATATATATCATATTATATCTATAGATATAATTATCTATAGATATATCCATAATCTAATATATTAATTATAAGATATATATATATATCTATGTATTATATATGATATATAAATATTATCTAATATATCTATTATATCTATATTACTATATACATATATCTCTAGATAGATATATATATCTATATAGATCTATATATCTATATCTCTACATATAATATAGAAGTATTATAAATCTTATAGATATATATTATTCTATATATTATATAGAATAATATATCTCTATATAGATATATATATCTTCTATATCATATTATATAGATATATAGATATATATATCGATAATATTTATATAAATATATTATATATATCTATAATATATAATTAGATATATATATATCTTATATATATAATATATCCTATATCTATTCCTATATATATATATATAGATTCTGTATATATATCTATATTATAATATCTATTCGATAATATAATAGATAATATATTATTCTATATAGCTCTATCGCTATATAATAATGTATTATTCATTATATATATATATCTAATATTATATATATATATATATATATTATTATAATTTATATACAGTTGAATTACTTTTGTGCGTCATTTAGAGCTACTTTTTGCTCCTTCATCTGGCGATAATGACCAGTTCTAATAGCTCTCCAAATAACCGTATTTAAAATATATGATATTTTCTTCCTCTTAATCATTGCTATTCACCAAAACAACTCTGAGTTCTTTCTGTCCCCACAGCATGCATGGACGGAAACAAGACCATCGCGCTCGGTGCTGTGGCCATTTTCAACTGCACGAGGATGAAGTGCAATAATGGTAACCTGGAAGGGATCGCAGAACCGAAAGGTACAGTGACTGCCAAACAGACTATACAGTCTTTTATGGTGCGTTCAGTGTAAATTTAAATCATGTCATCAAATTGTCACCAATACACGTCGGCAACACATAGCACACACATCACAAACTGGTTCAAGACGAGTCAATGGCATGCTGGAGGTTCTAACCAGTGCTTCATACGACGTTCCAGCATTTGCAAAGGACTCGTTCTCCACTTTCAGTCATCAACTTGTTTTCAACCTGTTTGTGATATGTATTTAATAAGTTGTTGAAGTGAGTTTATGGCATGTTTGATTGTGGTGAGGATGCTTCCTAACTATTTCATTAATTCCCCTGAGACAATCATTGTAAACATTTTATGTTTACTGTTGACAAACAAGAGAAATGACAACATTTGAACATGCACAGCACGATGTGAAAGGTTTCTGAACGAAACTTGAAATTCTGCCAAAAAATGATTCACCAAGTTTATCTGTATCATGAATCATTAATGTTATCCCTCTGTAAGAAGGAGAGTTAAACGTTTTGTTTCCTACGACCTTCAGGAGGCAACTTCAGATTCCTCAGTTATGAACTTGGCTGTCTCTATGCACATCAAGTAGAAATGAATTGGCAGTCTGCACGAAAGAATTGCCAGTCCTATGATGCAGACCTATACGTCCCTGATCATGACCAAGATGTGGTGGCTTTACGAAATTATGTCAAGACACTGGCTGGTAAGAACTAAATTTCTCTCTTTTACTACACACACACGCACACATATATATTACATATACATATAATATAGCAGACTCGGTTCCACAAACACAACTATGATTAAAGGGTATAAAACCATTTTAACTCACGAAAAGGCCTCTACGTTAAAAATGTTCTTTAGGTAAGTGGGAACAGCTGTCAAGAATGAACTGGGATACTAGAATTGAATAAGATGAGGTATATTATATTCACCAACTTTTCCCTGGCCCAAGGAAAATTGTTTAAGCAGATTGGAATATGAAATAAAACTATAGAGTCCAACATCAACTCCCATACAACTTTGATAGAAGTGATTTAGGAACAGGCATAATTAATTCTGTCTGGGAGACTCATTAACCCTGGATAGGTTTCATTATTTTGGTGCCCCTTTAAAAGTCTGTGGGGTCGAGCTCGACCCGAGCGCCCAGAAAAATTGTGAAAATTCAAAAACTGTAGCTATGCTGTACATTTTAATTTCTAAAATCAATTTCACCATTGCCGAACACTACTGAGAAGATAAATCATACCCATCTACAAATTAAATATTTTTTACAAATATATTTAAAAAATAAGTATAAAAAAAATAATCTACGAAAATATTTTTTAAAAATACAAAACACGCTAATATGACTGCCAGAAAAGGTGTCGGACCCATAGAGGTCAAAATCTGAAAAGAGAAAAAAGAGTGTTTTTTTTTACACAAAAAAAAAAAAAAAAAAAAAAAAAGCCAAAATTTCACACATTTTTTTTTGGTACCTAAATGAAATAGGAAGTGGCTAATTTTTTTTATAGAATAAATTCATATTATCCTAGAACGGAATTATGTAAAAAGATCTGTACCAAGATGTAATTTACTGTTATATCAGAAATGTTATTCTCTCTATCTCTGTCACTGACTCTCAAACAATAATTTACGAAAATATTTACAAAAAATACAAAATACGCTATATACACACAAAAATTGAGGGAATCCTTCCTAAAACTAATATTTACAATATGTGACTGCTAGAAAAGGTGTCGGACCCATAGAGGTCAAAATCAAAGAGAAAAAAAAAGGGTATGTTTTTTGGTAAAATTTTTTTTTCAAAATTTCACGATTTTTTTGGGTACCTAAATGAAATAGGAAATGGCTAATTTTCTTATAGAATAAACTCATATTATCCTAAAACGGAATTATGTAAAAAGATGTGCACTAAGATGTAATTTACTGTCATATCAGAAATGTTATTCTCTCTCTGTCTCTGTCTGTCTGTCTCTCTCTCTCTTTCTCTCTCTGCGGTGTGTCATGATTTATTGACATAAGCTCATGTAAACTGTCACCAGAAAAGGCAGAGACAAACTACTTCCCTCCTCCTCTCTCCCCCTCTTGTGTAGTAATCATTTCAAGGTCATCACCCTCGCGTCCAACACTTTGTTACACAAACTTGAGGTTTTTGCCATAGAGGTGTCAGCAACTAATAAATTATCATCAACGTGACTTTATAATTCCATTAGAAGTAAGTTGATGACATCCATTCCCAGAGAATACTGCCTGCTGGTCATTGTTGATGAAAAATGCAAAAACAGAAATTGGCATCCAAAGGAAATTGGACCAAATGACAATATAAGGTATCTCAGCCACAACCAATGGCAAGCATAATGTACACACACCATCTACCTACAGTTTCCAACAATATAAAACTATCCCAGAGTCAACAGTCTTAGACAGGAAATCACTACTTGATAACTTTTCCTATGAATCTCACACATGTTCAAAACAAACTATTACTCAGAAAAAGGGAAAGGACAAAGTCAAGGCAAACGCAGGTTTCGACATTATTGTAGTGTGCTGCTATCCTCTTGTAGGTCGATCACACCCATATCCAAGATAGACGATGATTTATGGGAAAAAAACATGTTTTTTTAAACACTCCTCAGGTCGTGCTCGACCCAGCAAACCTATCCAGGCCAGAAAACTTCATTAGTGACCCTAAAGAAAGCAATGGTCATACACTTATTACTTCTGTGCAGTACTTGTTTTACATGTTCCATACAATAGTTAATAACTTTCTTTATGATACTGTAACTATTTTGTCACGGGAGAATTTTTCTCCCACCATGACATTATGATACGAGAATAATAATACTATTAGTATACATATGCACTGTTGTCAGTCTTCTTGCCTGGAGACAGGGGTCGGAGAATGGTACTGTGTCATAGTTGACACGGTGGGTATGAAGACTGACGTTTACGCTGCCTGGGAATTAGGGTAGGCCTGTCCTACCTGCTATTACATGATATTCCTTGTGTGTATGGGTCATATTACTGATGAGGCCGGGTGATGTCTTCCCACTGGGAGGCAATTGAAGTGCTGATTTCCATTTTAGGGGGAAGGTACGATGGTATTGAAGAAAATTCCTGGTACTCAGCTCATTTCTTTATTACTCATTACATCATACCAAATTTCTCCCAGGCCTAGTCTCCTGGAATTGGTTAATTTACCTAGTCTTCAGAACTTCTGGACTAGATCCCTGGATTTATTAATTTTATTTAATTTTTATTTCCAGAAAACAATACAAGTGAGTAGTTTAAAACAACAAAAGAATAACTTTATATTGAGAGACCTCAAAAAACATATCAACTACATACTATGGGAATTGCTTTTCCTTCATAATAGGATAAGTCTCAAATGTGGAGCAGCCCTGGAATCAATTAATTTACAATAAGGTGTAAATCGTTTGATACCCTACTCCACACAGTACTAAATGTTTGTACACAATATATGTCAATGGATAAGGCTACCTGAAAGATTTCCGAGAAAAACTTAAACTAAAATGAGGTCAAATTAGGCTAAGGTGCCTTTTAACAGGATATAGTCTAGCCTAGGCCTCTTCAGAAATCGTTAAGGATAGCCTATGCAAAGTTTACATGGATGATTTTTGACTAGGCTACGATAGGCCACAAAGTTAGGTTAGTTTAATGAGGGTACAGGCTAAGTCCTATGTAATTAAGTTCTCCATGAATTTATATACAGAGATAGCCTAATTATATTTACCAAAAATAGTCATAATTCCTCATTCAAACAGGATTAGTCTAGGGTAGACGTTCTTAAATGGCTGTATAGCCTAGTCTAAGATCATGATTGGCAGTGGAAATTTCCATGAGAGAGGTAGGGGTAACCCCAAGATGCCCTGTAGGACAGCCATTTTGTGGTACCCTTTGGCCTGGTATTTGCAAAAACTTTATACAAACAAAACACTTATAACTACCTTTGTAACGTTTTACAACCCTGTCAAACGCCAAGTTACAACTCAAACTAACAGCAAAATCTAATGACAACTAATGAACGTGAAGCATCTTTCACGACAATGAAAATTTTCCACATTAAGGCGTTGTAATTACATTTGACTGGGCAGGCAACTCTGCACTTGAATCCTCGTCTGCTACTGTTCTTTCCTGATAGTTATCTGTTCCAACTAATGAACTAACGGTAATATTACAACTTTTAAAGCTTACCTTGCAAGGGATAGATAATAATTTGTATAAATAATTTGGTAAAATAGCCAAAATTAAGAGTGGACCGGTTGACGTTCTTCTCCCACTCGAGAGCATTCGTGATCCTTACATGTGTTACCAAAAAGCAGACGAAAGATTCAGGACAGTGCTCCCATACTCAAATTGAAAGAAAAACAAAACAAGGGACTGGCTACACTGCCACGCACTCGTGTCCACAACAAAAATGAAAACATTTTACAGTTCCAATCACTCTTACAACAGTAGTGTAAAGATATTAGAAGAGGATGATGAATCAATTCCTAAATAAATCACTAATAATCAAAGGAATATTTTTCCCATTACAATTTTACCCTGGTATTTTTCACCTGCATGCCCTACTTATGCAATATTAGGTATCTTACTTGATTTGGTAATCAATCTAGACTTTTCTGATAAGTAACATCATGGCCTCTGCAAGCAATAATGTAGGAGAGTTATATGTTCACCAAAGTCCTTCTGCATTCTGTTTCTATATTGTCTGTCCAGCTGTGCAAAACATGTCTCACAAAAGTCAAGTACAGCTTCAAAACATGCTTTAGAAGTGGGTTGATGGGTACGCAGCAGGTGATTAAATTCAGGAAATGATGCAGCCCTAGGGTTTGAGTCAGGAATTTTGTTTAAATAGTTCCATCATCAAAAACATTCAGTGGTAAGTGATATGTCCAAGAACTGCAGAATGATCAAGACCATTCAGTGGTATGCTGAAGGACCAAAGATTAATCCAGAACATTTCACAGTATGTTGTGCAACAGACTTGCTAGTAAAACTGACTGCTACACAACTGGACCGTAAGGTTGCTGAGGGAACTAAATGCCATTGCGCCTGGACCACAGAATTGCTGGGGACATTCTGTGCAAAGGGCACGGACAGCAGATTTCCTAAGGAAATTTAATCATTTTGAAAGCAGTTTTATTTTATTTATTGCTGCCCAGCAAATATCACTGTATAATTTTTGCATGATGCATTAACTTCACCTTCAAATAACAACTGTTATCTCTCTTTTTTCTTATATGTTCAGGTTCGAGCTACTGGATAGGTATAAATTCTCTGCTTTGGACGAATGGAAAGACCGTCAACTCAACCGTGTGGGACATAGGTCAACCACAACAAAAGACTGAGTGTGGAACGTTATTTAAGGACAATAGATACTATGTTCATGACACTAGTTGTACTGAAGGATACTACTCTGTCTGCCAGTTTAAGTAACCGCCAAAGGATCCTGATGTTTTTGCTAAGACTCTGCGACGATCACCTCTTTCATAAGGGCAATTTAAGAGAGATTCTTATCACATATGAAAGAAAATGCGGCTTGAGTAATTAAGAATCGTGAAAGCAATAGGCCCAAACTTATTTCTGTAAATCTCAGATTGAGGTAAAATGTAATTTAGGTGTGGAGTCCTACCTTAGCATCCTGCCAGTGTCAAATCTGCTGGAAATTCATAAGAAATAAACCAAGTATGATACTGGTATCAAACCTGATCTACTATCATGGGTGACACAAACCAGAAAATCAAACATACTGAAGTTTGATGATTTCCAACAAGTGCTCACACTAGCTACACTAACAAAGGATACAACTGGATGTCAATATAAATAGCACTTGCAGAAAAATGAAAGGGACTAGGTTCACAGTTTTCACTGCTCAAGATCTGACAGTAAGGGGCGACCTACTGCTTGATCCTATATACCACCTGGTGTGAAATGATTTGGTTACTGCAGTTGGGCTTTAGAATTCTCCCTCTTTACCTTTTGCAAACATATACAAGTTTATCAATTCGTTGGACTTGCAGGACATTGATTTTACTTCGTGAGTGTTCTACTTTGTAAGTGGCTGTAGTTGTGTTGCACCTTTTAGTGTTGAAGTTCTCGATACCCAGCTAGCCAAGTTAGAGAACATCATGACGTTTATGTGAGCTAAATAGTAAAATTAAAAACTTACACACCTAATTTATTACTGACCTTGCAAAATTTATTACAAAAAATGGAGCGCCTACAGTTTTGTTGCCCAAGAGTATCGTCTGCTAGATAATTGGTAGACGAATACAAACAAGATGGCAGGCATATGTTTTGGTACGATTTTTGAAAAGTGCAGTAATAGAATATCAAAAAGCCTATAAAAATAGTAAGGGAGACCTTGTTTGGAACTGGGGTTTTTGGGTGGGGGGAAAACACATAAAAGGCAAATGGACATGGAAATCGTATTTTCAGGCGTAAATGTCCTTAAAACGGTAAGGGGGGGACCTATTGGGAAACCAGGGTTTTTAGTGGGGGGGAAACAAAGACGACGACAATTGTCGTGAATTTCGAACTGAACATTCGAAATCCCCGCCATTTAACTTCACAAGTGTTGCGTTAAATTGGGGCAAGACTGAGGGATCTCGCGGGCGATTCATTGAGCAGAAAGCTGTCCAATACACGACAGAGTTAAGACGTAATTCTTAAATGCCTAGCGGGGAAGGAGCGCGTCTTATAGTAATGAAGACACTATGAATTTTCATTAATGAATATGATTTGCTATTCCCTAGTACGAGCTAAATTGTCTATGTTGAGATTTGGAGCCAAGGACTCCGTAGCCATTCAAGAATTTGCAGATTACGGCCTTCAGCCAGAACTTTGAGTCAATTCATTGATCCCAGATGATAACTTACCTGTCATTCTTCCCATTCATAAGTAAAATAGATTAATTGATCTCCGTACTGCCTAAATAAGCGATGATTCCCGCCTGAATTACAAGGATTCTGTAGTTTACGCGGGAAAGCGTAAGTTTCCTTTGAAGTAGGGCGAAGCGACGCCTCATTCCTGCCCTAGTCCTGAACGTCGTAAGTACCGTGATATTTGTGTGTCTCGATTCTCCGGCTCCCAGCCATCGCCATGCTAGGTCGAATTCCATCGTAACTGTAAGTTATCTTTATCCACATATAGATGTGTCATCCCTGCAACGAGGGACTTGATTCGCGCAGCAAACGAAAGCTGCAAGTGTAAGAATGTCATTTATTTGAGATTTAGAGTAAATGGGTCTCGTATTATTGTGTATTTTCGTTCAGTCGTGAACTTAGTGCTTTTCAAGCACATGATATCAAAGACCCTAAGGTCTACCACGTAACAATGCCATGAGAGCTTTCAGGTTCCTTGAATTAAATTAATGAGAGTAGTAAGAAACTGCGTGTGCAGTGGAATTTTGCTAGTAACGTCAATTTCAGTGTTGGTTCTTAATGCACATTGGCTTAGCCGCCCGTGATGCTCTTTCATTCGTGTTCAGTGTATTGTTAATGTGTTTAAATATTTGTTTTTTGTAATAAAACTGTATTTTGTTGATCAAATTTTATTGAATCCCACCCAGATAGGTTTAGAGAGTGCGCCTCCTCAAGGCCTTGTCATCGGCCCATAACATTAGGGCACGAATCAGAACAAAAAATAATAAAAGTTGGAGAAAATCCCGACAACAATTAACACTAGAAAATCCATGAAACAGCTGTGTGGCTGATCCCCTACTCTACATTCGTTCGGTGAGCGGTCTGGCTAACTGGACTGTCCCCCTACCCTACATTCGTAGTTCGAACATATGAGCTGTTAGCCTAAGTGAACGTTTGGGCATAAAATGTGCGGCCTGGCTACCTAAACTGACCCTAACCAAACGAACCAACCTAACCTGACTTAGGGCACATGCCTTAACCAGGTCGGGGGGGCTTCGCCCCCCTGGACTCCTCATTATGGTAAGTTCTCTCGGTAAGTAATGTGATGCTACCTTTTTAGCGATAATTTTTTTAACCTCCGCTGTTACTTGTATGTTTGGACATGACTGGCCCAGGTCACTTCTTATGCATATGTAAACACACTTAGTAATTCCTAGAATACCAGCATTAAAGTTATGTCCGAGTTCATAGTTCGAACACTTGGACTGTTAGAGTACGTGAATGTTTGGATATGGTGACCAGCCCTGTCTTCCACTTGCCAATAAAAACGCTTACCTGCTATATATTACCTACTCGGTTTTACCCTTAACCAGAACGTACCTTATTATTGGGAGGCGTCAAATATGTGCTCGGCCGCCGAGATATAAAGTAAAGCTTAGTCTTCGAAATCGGAGTCTTCGGGAAACATGATTCTTCTTCTCTTTTTGGCTGGGATGGCTAAATTTGGCTGGAACTGGCTACACACAACACTAAAGTCACTGAGATTGGCGACGGCAAATTGCACGTGCTCGGGATACGAGGTGAAAGACGCGGACATTGACATGTTGATTCACTAGAACAGACTGAGGTCAAGGCATGGGCATGGCCATGGTCGGGCAGGGTCGGGTCACGGAACTACTTACCTTGGCGGAGTGATTGTGGGCCGGGCAAAAGGTGTTGCGCGGCCTGGCCACCTAAACTGTAAACTACCCGGGAGCGCCTGCAATTTAGTTGGCCACAGGTTTCGTCTGCTAGGTAATCGGCGGACAGATACAAACAAGATGGCGGCCGTTTGTTTTGCCACCAGATTCGAAAATATGTGCAGTGAAATAAAACCCAAAAACCTATAAAAACAGTAAGGGGGGACCATGTTGGGAACCGGGGTTTTTGGGTGGGGGGGAGAACACAGAAGAAATTGTAAATGTCCTTAAAACGGTAAGGGGGGGGACCTATTGGGAAACCGGGGTATTTGGGTGGGGGGAATACAAAGACGACAACAATGATCACTAGGAAAATCACAAAATGGCTGTGCGGTTGACCCCCTACTCTACATTCGTTCTGCGTTCGGTCTGGCTAACTAAACTTCCCCCTACTCAGTATAGTTGGCCAAGGGTATCGTCTGCTAGGTAATCGGTTCATGAGATGAGTGGCCTAGGTAACTAAACTGTCCCCCTACTCTACATTCGTAGACTGAACATATACGCTGTTAGCCTAAGTGAACGTTCGGGAATGAGACGCGCTAACTGGCAAACTAAAGTGACCCTAACCAAACGAACCAGCC
This sequence comes from Macrobrachium nipponense, assembly GCF_015104395.2. Taxonomy (NCBI): domain Eukaryota; kingdom Metazoa; phylum Arthropoda; class Malacostraca; order Decapoda; family Palaemonidae; genus Macrobrachium; species Macrobrachium nipponense. Next base: position 61,311,988 of record NC_087217.1, on the reverse strand, counting down.
TAACTAGACTTAGGGCGCGTGCCCTTACCTGGCCATGGGGCTTTGCCCCCCTGGACCTCCTGGTATGATATGGTAACAGTGCTTGCGACCTAACCGAAGGAACCACCCTAACCACACCTAGGTCGTGTGCCGTAACCTGGCTGGGTGGCGAAGCCCCCAGTACGGTATGGAAACGGTGATTGCAACCTATCCACACGAACCACCCTAACTTTACTTAGGGCGCGTGCTCTTACCTAGCTGGGGGGCTTCGTCCCCCTGGACCCCCCATATGGTGGGTTCTGTTAGTAAGCATTGTAATGCTACACTTTTAACGATCATTTAATGAAAATGCGCCGTTACTTGTGCGTTCGGAGTTCATAGTTCGAACACGTGAACTGCTAGCGAACGTGAATGTTCGAATATGGTGAGCAGCCCTGACTTCCGCTTGCCAATAAAAACACTGACCTGCTATATATTACCTACTTGGTTTCAACCTTAACAAATGAACATATCGTACATATACATCGATTAACTTACATTAATATTGTGAGGCGTCAAATCCATGGTTGGTCCGAGAGTTCCCCCCAGAAATATAGTCAAGCTTAGAGTTGAAAATCGGAATCATCCAAGTCTTTGGGATGACGAGTCTTTTCTCTTTCTGGCTGGGACGTTTACCTTTGGCTTTAACTGGACAACTGGAATTTGTGGAACAGGAATGGGTGGAGATGACGATCCTGTTTCTACGGTGATGTCCCGGGATTGTGTGATTCCAGCGACATTAGACCTCATTTTGGCGGGTGTTGAATCTACTTTAGTTAGCGGATACGCATGTTTAATTAATTCTAAAAAAGCTTTAAAAGGGCAATCAACTCCAGTAAGGTAACATTTTTTTACACAATACATTGAAAAATAAGAATTATACAAGTTTTTGACTGTGCCGCTTCTAGGTAAAACATTTCGTTTCAAAAGCCACCAAGTAGATTCTATCGTGTTTGTGTGTATGTTTCTATCATGTGGATCTACAAAATGTAATGTGTGATTAATGTTACGGTGTGTTTTGAAATGTTGACTTAAATTTTGGTAAGATTTCCAACAATCAGAAATTACAATAAAATCTTGGTGTATGTTTTCAATTAAACTGGGAAGAAGTGTTTCTGTAGTTCTGTCTGGAACAACCTGAAAAAATTTTTCCTTTGTTTGGTGGTCAATCCCGCCGAGAACCCAACAACCATCGACACATCTTCCTTTGTTAAATTTCCTCATACCAAACTTGGACTAGTCAATCTCTACCACGTGACGTGGTCCGCCAATTTTCCCGTTGTCCATCGCCAAAATGTCTACACATACGTCCCTGTAGAAATTGTACCAACCGATGATTGCGTTCAATGACCCAATTCTCAAATTCAGCTGCATATATTTCTGGGAAGCATCGTAAATCCAGCCGCGAATTAAAATTAAGATGGTGCCGAAGGAGAGATGCGAGCCAGAGAAAAAGGAGCCACTACGAATGGAAGTGTGCTTCCGGCATTGTCTTGCCTTGCACCTCCATTGTAAAGTATCACCTTGTTTCACAAGACCGACAGTGCCTTCATTACACTGACTGCACAAGCCACTAAAATCACCAAGAAGGCCGGTCTTCATCAAATAAACGAGCAGTATCATTTGTCGTGGTACAGAATTACAAGGTCCAGCATAGTAACTGGAATGGCAGCGGCAAATTGCACGTGTGCAGGACACGGCGTTGACGAAGCAGACATGATGAATGTTTACAAGCTGACACACAGGAACAGACTGAGGTCGAAGCATGGTCAAGCAGGGTTGGGCAGGGTCCGGTCAGGGAGCTACTTACCTTGGCGGAGGGATTAGGGGCTGGGCAGAAGGTGTTTCGTCACGGTATAAGTGGTAGAAATGAATGTCTGCTAAGTAATCGGCGGATGGATACAAACAAGATGGCGGCCATTTGTTATGGTGAAAGTTTTGAAAGTCTGACAGGTCGCAGTATGTTCGGGCAGGGTCGGGACCGTGAACTACTTACTGTGGCGGAGTGATTATGGGCCGTGCAAAAATGTGTTGCGCGGCCTGGCCAACTAAACTGTAAAGGGAAGGGTGTGAGTTGTCTATAAATCATATATGAAATATCCCAAGCAACTTGCAATTTCACATAACCGGCAGGAAGGTAGGTCTCGAATCGTCCTAAAACCCACTTCTAGTCCCACCACGTAATCATTTTCAGGTGTCTGTCCTCAATTATAACTCAATATTTCAAGGTATATATGGCCAAATTATTAGGTGAGAACATGCCAAAACAAATATTATACAAATACAGGCAGTCTCGGGTTACGACGGGTGTTCCGTTCTTGAGACGCGTCGTAAGCCGAATATCGTCGTAAGCCGGAACGACACTTTTAAATATGCCTTAAACTAATAAAACGTTAAAGAGACCTTACCTGTGGGACATGCAAGTATTGCATGATGTGTAGTGTGGTTATTTCAATGCCAAAGGATGGTTCTTGAAGGTATATAATCTTTATTATACTCTTGTGACACTATAAAGCACAATCTTGAAGTATTACACTAATACACTACTAATCCTTAGGTTAGATTATACACTATACACTATGAACATTCTTGAAGGATGTAAGTATCCTTAGGTACACTATGGAAGTTCTTGAAGTATGTTATATAATCCTTTGGTAGTACATCCTGGAGTACACTAAAATCCCAGTCTGGTAGCTCTGGAAGGTAAAAGTATAACACAATTAGTACAAAATACTACACAAAGTCCTGAATGCAATATGTAAATTATAGATATCAAGAGTAAAAGAGTTAATGTATGTTAATTAATTCCTTACTTTTAGTTTATAATTCCTTACTTTGAGTTATATCAAGAGTAAAAGAGTTAATGTATGTGAATTAATTCCTTACTTTTAGTTTAAAGTTGTCGTGCTATGTAACCCTGGATGGACAAAGTCTTATGTGGCCTCATAGCCTACATCATTCAGGGGGTTCTGGAATGTACAAAAAATAATTATGTCAGTAAGTCCTCTATGCAGAGTAAGTTACATACAGTAATATGCACCATACAGTGGTTTAATATCACATAAAACATGTATAAAACTTAGTTAATGTACGTTAATTAATTCCTTACTTTTAGTTTAAAGTTGTCGTGCTATGTAACCCTGGATGGACAAAGTCTTATGTGGCCTCATAGCCTACATCATTCAGGGGGTTCTGGAATGTACAAAAAATAATTATGTCAGTAAATACTCTATGCATAGTAAGTTACATACAGTAATATGCACCATACAGTGGTTTAATATCACATATAACATGTATAAAACTTAGTTAATTGATGTAGAATTAATTCCTTACTTTTAGTTTAAAGTTGTCGTGCTATGTAACCCTGGATGGACAAAGTCTTATGTGGTCCCATAGCCTACATCATTCAGGGGGTTCTGGAATGTACAAAAAATAATTTTGTCAGTAAGTACTCTATGCATAGTAAGTTACATACAGTAATATGCACCATACAGTCGCTGTCACTATCAAAGGTGTCTGAAATGAAAAAAAAATAATAAGGTTATGCAACATCAAACACATTGTAACACTATGTAAGTAGTGTACGTATGTATGCCATAATGTACTAGTAGGGTGTAAACAATTTCCAACATGAAAATGAGAAAAATGAAATTGCTTACCTGATTGTAGTAGTACAGGTGGACGGGCTGCTACAGAGGGTCCAGGTACAGGGGGATCTGGAACTGTCACAGGTAGTACAGGGAGATCTGGAACTGTCACAGGTAGTACAGGGAGATCTGGAACTGTCACAGGTAGTACAGGGGGATCTGGAACTGTTACCACTTCTGCAATAAAATTACAAATGATGAAAATTAATGAAGTTACAATTTACTCTAACATTTAGTTGTTACATTAAAAAATTAACACATTTTATATGTACACTATGTAAACACATAAATTAGTAAAACAGTTCAGAATTCCTTACCAGGACTAGGAGTGGGAGGTGGTGGTACTGGAGACTTGTGAAAGAAAGTGTCAAGCTTGGACTGCACACTTCTCTTCGTCTGCTTCTCCTTCAGGGTCTCCTTGTAGAAAGTTACTAAGTCCAACATTCCACGTTTTATTTTGTCAAACCTGGCAACGTTAGGGTCTTCTGCCTCAAAAGAAGCCAAGGCTCTCTCCAGATGAGTAAAACCCTCTGACAAGCCTTTCACAGTTAATGACCTGGCTTTTGGCTCTGGTGCCGCCTCCTTTTCCTCAATCATTTGTTGTTCAAGTTCAAGCAGGTCCTCTGCTGACAATTCCTCTCCATGGGATGCCAGCAGCTCTGTTACATCATCAGGTTCAAGATCTAGTTTCAGCCTCTTGCTTAGCCCTACGATCTTCCTCGTCACAGTCTCGACGTCTTCTGCCTAGTCAAAGCCTTCAAAACTGTGCACAAACTGTGGACACAGTTTCTTCCAGGCCCCATTTAAAGTGGTCGTCTTCACCTCGTCCCAAGCACTTGCAATATTCTTCACTGCATCAGCAATGTTGTAGCCCTTCCAGAATTGCTTCAGTGTCAACTCCTTGTTAGCTTCTATGGCCATCAAAGCAAAACGTATGGTCCTTCTAAGGTAGTAAGCCTTGAAATTAGCTATTACTCCCTGGTCCATTGGCTGTATCAGCGATGTGGTATTGGGTGGGAGGTACACCACCTTCACATTAGGGTGCATGTCGCTCAAATTTGAAGGGTGACCAGGGGCATTGTCCAGGACTAAGAGGGCCTTAAAAGGCAGACCCTTCGAAGTCAAATACCGTTCCACTGCTGGCACGAAATGGTCATTGAACCAATCTTCGAAGACCAACAAGGTAACCCAAGCCTTCTTATTTGATTTCCAAATCACAGGGAGTTGACTCTTGAAAATGACCTTGAAAGCCCTGGGATTCTCGGCCAAATACACCAGCAAGGGCTTCAGTTTCAAATCGCCACTTGCATTGGCCCCAAACAGCAAAGTCAGTCGCTCCTTTCCAGCTTTATGGCCAGGTGCTGACTTCTCCTCTTTGGAAAGGTACGTTCGATTTGGCATACTTTTCCAAAATAAACCAGTCTCATCCACATTAAAGACTTGGTCAGCCGTGTAACCACCATCCTTAATTATCTCGGCCAAACCACCTGGAAAACTACCTGCTGCTTCGCTATCAGCACTAGAAGCTTCACCTTGCAGCTTCACATTATGCAAATTTGCACGAGCCTTAAAATGGTTAAACCAACCTCTACTCGCGGAAAATTCCCCACCAGCACTGCCTTCGCCAAACTTTTTCACTACTGCTTCATGCAGCGCTCTAGCCTTCTCCTGGATCACACTTAAGCTCACCGAAACACGTCGCTGGTTCTGGTCCTCCAGCCAGATCATCAGGAGCTTCTCCATTTCAACAATGCTCATGGCTACGTTGCTTCTCGTTTATCACCGTTGACTTCATCGGTGCAGCATCCTTAACGTGCTTCAGAATACGTTCCTTGTCTTTCACAATGGTTACCACCGTCGTCCTGCTCAAGCCTAAAGCACGACCTATTTCGGTGTTAGTTTCTCCCTTCTCCGAACGCTTCACCACGTCATATTTTACCTCCATCGTGATGACTTTCCTCTTCTTGGATGAACTATCATCGGAGGAAGTACTTTGGCGTTTAGGAGCCATTGTAAATTCGCGAAAATGGCAAGGAAAATCAGCAATGTCTTAGCACACAACCGACTGAACTTCAGGCAGGCACGCGATTGAAGTGGCGTCCTTTGGTATTGTTACGCTTAGCGTCCTCGACCGTTCGAGGTCGTTGTTCGGTCAATTTACCATACAGTTTAATAGCGTAAATTAATTTATGCGCCTCCGCTCAGAAACTAGTTCTGCGTATGAGGTATCGTTAAAAAGCATAACAAAACGTCGTAACCTTGGAATTTGCGTTGTAATCTAACCAGAAACTTAGTTTTTTTAATTATGTACTGGAAACAAGCAATGATTTTTTCATTATTTGCGCTTTTGGACTGTTTTAAACTGTGCATCCCAAGCTAGTGTATTCGTTCGCTCGGAAACTAGTTCCGCATATGCGGCGTCACTAAAAAAATTTTAAAAATGCGACAAAAAAAGTGTCGAAAATCATCATAACCTCAAAATTTTTGTTGTAATGTAACCAAAAACATATTTTTATTATATACTGTGCTAAACTATAAAGAATTTTTATCATAGCATGCGTTTTTTAAAAGTGTCGTTAACTTGGAGCGTCGGTAGCGTCAGCGTCGTAACCTCGGAACAAGCGTTGTAACCCAGGACGGATTTTTCCATTGAATATTTAAGAAAAAGCGTCGTAACCTCGTAACGTCGTAAGCCGGAACCGTCGTAACCCGGGGACCGCCTGTACTATGATAAAGGAAACAGGAATAATCACTAGAATTCATATAACATGATTAAAAAAACAAATTAGGAAAATGAATTTATGTAACTCAATGTATGAATACCCCCCAATTCTTCACTCGGTCCTATAGCAATGTAGGGGTCATACTGCAACTTGATTGGCTAAATACATGTACCCCTACCGTATACCACCATTTTTTTCCTCACTACGAAGTCTGCGTTTAGAACAAAAGCTCCCTTACAACTACCCAGCAAACACACCACGCTATTTTCACGTTGCAAAATAGTGAAAATAAGGTGAATGCTATTTTCCATGCTATTTTTGGTTGCGTAAAAGTGAAAATAAGGTGAATGTTAATTTCTACCAAAGTGCAACGTAGTATTTACGGTGAGAGGGTCATCCGCCTGACAAGGCTATGAGTGTTGATTGTGGTAGGAATGTTAATGCTTTGTGTTACTATGATAAAAAACCTTACTGGATACCTTAAGTTTTTTTGCATTACAATGTTGTTGTTAGACGTACGTATCACGTTGTTATAACGTCCTGTTTCGCTATCAACTTTTGTAATTTTGTTAGGCAAGAATGATTGAATCAAGAGCATATGAAGAATTTCTCACCAAAGTGCAATGTAGTATCTACGGTGAGAGGGTCATCCACCTGACAAGGCTATGAGTGTTGATTGTGGTAGGAATGTTAATTCTTTGTGTTATTATGATAAAAAAACTTTACTGGATACCCTAATTTTTTTGCATTACGATGTTGTTGTTAGACGTACTACGTATCACGTTGTTATAACGTCCTGTTTCGCTATCAACTTTTGTAATTTTGTTAGACAAGAATGATTGAATCAAGAGCATATGAAGAATTTCTCATAACATGTTGATTGGACTTATTCTGTTCTGTTGCTCGCCACTTGAACAACCAAGGGACAATCAAAAGATTGTTAAAGCTTGGAATTTATGCCATTTTTGTTTGCATATATTTAGGTTAATTTCTTTTAGTTAGCACATTTCTTAGGGATGCTAGTTTATCAATAATACAGAAAGACAAAAATATTTCACCTCAATCTCCTTTGGTGTACGAGTAAACTTAAATGAATCTTGAAAGACATATAACCACACCGGGTTCGGTTTCTGTATATTCACCGAACGATTATTTTCAAGAAGCGCCGTTGCAAAGTCTTTACATATCAAATTCAAATTGACCTCAGCTACACGCCACGCGTCCGGCGTCCCCATGATCCATCCCAGTTCCCGGCGTTACCAAATTCTGTTACGGTGTTCCAAACTACGTTACGGTGATATAGTGCTTTTCTTATGGAAATTAAGGTATATATGTAAGTGTTTACATAATAAAAATATGGAATGTTAGTCCATATATATAAAAGATTGCTTGCAGGAATGTGATCAGACTAGAGACGCTAAAGATGACGTATACAATAAGTATGTTGGCTAAGATAACATGCCGTCACCTGTAGTCATTCAATTGTTTATAAACATTAGTCCAAGCTCCCTGCTTGAGACAACTACCCCGACCTATAATTCAAACGGCCTACGTGATCTGTAGGGTGTCTCATTTTGATTGTGTGTTCGTATGAAACTATGTCATTTGTATGTATGTTCATATGTTCGAACTACTGTCTGTTCCTTCATAACTTGTAACAGAGATGGTAGACGAGCAGAAGAGAGTTAGCTATCGTCATTAGAAGACCTGTACCTCTTTACCTAAGCTTTATCATGTAGAGGAATAGGATTAGCCATCATCATTGGCAGAAGCGATCAAGCTATCGTTATTAGAAGACTTGTACAATCATATCTGATCTTCACCATGTAAAACTTCAGAAGAATATATAATTTTTTATACTTAGTGTTTTCTACAAGAACCTCCTCACCATGAGTTTCACATCGTCGTAATAACCACAAGATAATACCGACTTCGTAAATGATCTACAAACCCCAGACACTCCATTGAAGATGGAAGTGCAATACCAACCGACTTAGCGTAAGATTATCGCTAGTCTAACATTACCTCATAGGGCGCCTTATCATACAAGGCACAAGCCCTAATATTGGTGGCCAGCGTACCAGAAGAACTCTACAACGTCCTACGAAGAAAAAACCAGAATAGTAAATCATGTATCATAAGAAGTCAACGACGACGGAAGCAGCAGATTCTTCAAGCAACATAGTATCATCGTTAGTGAGCGACTTCAGAAAACAACAAGAACTCTTTAACGACGACGAAAGCAAGAGATTCTTCAAGCAACATAGTATCATCGTTAGTGAGCGACTTCAGAAAACAACAAGAACTCTTTAACGACGACGAAAGCAAGAGATTCTTCAAGCAACTTAGTATCATCGTTAGTGAATAACTTCAAGAAACAAAACCGACGTGTCCTTTTTCCTACGACAACGCAAGCTTCGTCTCTCATTAGAATCATTCAAGAAAACATCGTTAGTGAGCGTTTCCGGCACTCCAAGAAACAAACCGAACGCGTCTGCAGCATCGGATCTTTCAAGGGCTCGAATCATCGAAACAACGCGCACGGGGGAAACTGAAGCCAAACCAGGTCATCCGCTAAATAGAGAAGGAGGACCAAGGCCGTGTGTCGTTATCGGAACACCGTGACTTCCCACAAAAGCAAGCTAAGTACAATTTTTTAGTTCATTTGGAGTAATTTGAGTTTCCTTTGCAGGTCGAATTTCGTTATTCCTGTGGCTGAAGTTACGAGACATTCTTAATCTTACTTTTTTTACAGAAATTATCTACATCATTGAGATTTCGCTACTGCGAGTTTTTTATCTTTGAGGGTTGTGTCTGTTTCCAGAAGTTCTACTGAAATATCATAATCATATACTATGTTAATTTTATCATTTTGGTGATTATTAATCCCTTACATAACAAATCAAATTAAACAGTGAATATGCGTTTACGCAGTGGACGTCTGTATTTATACAGATGCATGGATAGGGTCGTTAAGCACCGTAGTGATTGAGAAAACACACAAAAAACAAGTGGAACACCCGTACAAATCTAGATAAATTAGAGGTAACACTATTTCGGGTCATGACAATAAATGCTCCTTTGCAAGTCCCGATCGCAGTTTTAGCCTTGAGTTTTTTGAGTTATATAAAATATCGAACCTCAATGACTCAACTTAACTTTAAAAATATGGCTGCAATCAAATAACTTTAAAAATCTAACTTTAAAAATATGGCTGGATTGCAAGGAATAACATGTCTGTAAAAAACTTTCATCAGGCTAAATGCGCTGACCAGGATCCCTCACTATTTCAAATTTTAGCAAAGAATGAAGTACAAACAGTTAATATTGAATGCAGTAGTGATAACTTGTCTTATTAGTAATCGCTCAGTTCCTAATAGTTCGTCATTCATTGCTTTATACGTAACCAGCAAACATAATGCTAAAAACACACAATACGTTGCCGATGGTAATAAAGAGAAGGATCTTAATTATTACAAAAAAAAAATAGAAACAGTAGCCCGTTCAGAATCAAACAAGCAAACTCGGTGACTGTGTCACCTAGTCAAGCGGTCAAGGTCAGTCAAAAACTGCCTAAGTGTTTAAAGCATAGCAAATTCCATACAATAAGCGACTCTAGCAGAGTGGGGAAAAGCGATGTTGGTTCATACATACCGATATCTTTTTGAATTAAAAAGGATTTTTTCCTATGAAACACACGACCGTATAAAGTAATCAGAGCAGGTTTTCGTTTTTTTTTAATACGTAAGTTATTATAAGTATGGTGGATAAAGCCCGACTGTACGCGCCGTAAAAATTAGAATATCTTGTTTATCCTTTAGTACACGTAATATCCTGTATTTCGGACTCACCGTCTGTTGTTCGAACTTCCCTAATGAGAAGTCCGGATAAGCGAGCGTTTACAGATACCTCTATAGTTATAAAAACATTGATCTGTATCTAGTGTAATTGTAAGATTCATCTAGGGGTATACAAAATATTAACTTACATCCTGCAAATAAGGCGTGTTTATCAAAGGGAAATTCTATAAACCTTCAAACATATTAAAATCCGTTTGAACAAAAATGAGACAGTTAATCAAATAATAACTTATATAAAGGAACTATACATTTGTCTCATAAATCGTAACATTGTTCAAATGACCCAACAGAATTCTCCCACAACCGCAGTCGCACTTTGCACGCAAAATCTCGAGAAGCATGCACCCTCGAATGTCTTAGTGCGTGTAAAAAGACTTTGCTGGGAAATGAAATTTTAATCCTTCCCGACACTCTGAAATATAACGATTTCCGCGAACAAAGCCCTAGACACGGTTGACTCGCTGCAAACAAGTTAATATAGTAATCCACAAAAACCTATACATATAAATATCGCATTTCTTTTATTGTTGCTAACTTTTAATCCCGCCCAACCAGTCGTGGATGAATCTCTCTGATAATCTATCTAAAGTAATATCAGTAAAGTCATTCAAGCAGAGGTGATTCAGCAGAAATTTTTTTTTATCTTTTACCTGAATACCAGGAAGTTTCTCCACTAGCGAGTGATCTCTGGGAAAAACGGATGTAATTTAACACAAAATACGGTCTAAGGAGGACAAACATAAAGCTATATACGTACCTTCGTATAGACTCTCATGCTGCAATTTCAAAATAGAGATAAATGACGAAGTTGAAATATGTTAGTAATAGGAGCCATTAGGAAATCAAATAGCCCATATAATTTTCCCTCGAAAGTCATCCCATAAAAGATCGGACTTGGCGTATCTGCGTAGATTTCTGTCGCTTAAACAAGGAAACGACTCCCGATAGTTTCCAGTGCCATGTAGCGACGACATCTTATCTCTGTTAGGTTAGAATAAATTTTTCACCAGCTTGGACTTACTTAAAAGGCTTTTACCTGATACCATTACCTAAGTGATTGTACCTCATATACCGTTTTCAGCACACTCAGGGGACATTATCAATTTTTACGTATGCCTCCGGCTTACGTTGCGCCCCAATTATAATATAGTGTTTGGAGACTTTTTAAGGGATACCCTACATGCTTATATGGTTGATCTTGTAATCTTTTCTAATACCTTAGAAGTACATTCACATAAACTAGAGCTAGTGCTACAGAGACAAAGACAAATAATCTCAGAGTAAAATATCTAAATGTGAGTTTTTAAAAACCGAACATGTTTATTTAGGTTTTATGTGTCTAGTCAAGGTCTTAAAGTAGTCCATGGTAAGGTGTCGGCTATTCATAACTTTCCGGTACTTATTAACGTAAAAGGGGGATACAGCACTTTTGCGCTTTAGTGGGTATTACAATCGTATGTAAATATGTAACTCTTCAATCATGACAGCTCCTTTAACAGATCTTACGAAGAAGAGCGTAGATTTATTATGGTCTAAAAAGCATCAACAGGCGTTCGATATCTTAAAAGCGGAATAATGCAGCTTACCTAACTTAAAAATCCCTGATTTAAATAAGGAATTTTTTTTTTTATTGCAACAGACGCCTCAGACCAAGGGGTAAGAGGGATACTACTCAGCAATATGATAAACAGTTCTTCCCTATAGCTTTTTATTCACGTAAACTAAAGCCCTCTGAAAGTAAATATGCAGTAATAGGCAAGGAAGGGCTAGGTATCTTTAACTTACTAGTACATTTCAAGTTCATAATCTACGGCTATCCTGTTAAAGTCCTCACTGAGCATAAGTCACTTACCGAGTTTTTCAAAGGCTTTAATCACAGTCCAAAAGGAACTCGGTGACAAATGATCATTCAGGTCTTTGGAGCCAAGATAAGATATCTACCTGGGAAAGCAAATATCATAGCTGACGCATTATCCCGCAATCCCGCACCATACAGCAAAGAACCATTAATTGGACTAAAAGATATAGAAACATCCGTGCCTATTGTTAAAACCGTATCTAAACAAGGAAATTCTTTAACCCAAGAGATCGCGAGCATTGAATATCTGGGTCGGAGCGCAGAACTGTTACAAACTGAACAAAGCAAGTGTCAACAGCGATAAGCAAAACAATAAACACCAAACAATAAACACTTCGAAACGGAAACAGGGTCAGTGGCTAGGCAAAAACAATAAACACTTCGAGCAGAAACCCTAAAGCAAAAGTATATTTATAGTATGTGTATCAGAATAATGTAATCAAATGTAATGTTCTATGTAGGTCTGTGACGAGGAAAACCCGAAGAACACAGCAGAGGACTAACGACCAGGTAGTAGTAATAATCTCTCTCATACCAATCGTCATAAACTGGTTGCATTCCGTCATCCAGGGTTCCCTCCTATGTCACAGAAAGCCAAATCACTGTTTTACTGGCCTACAATGTTTACAGATATAAAAAGCACATAACTGATTGTAACACGTGTCATGAAAACAAGGGACACACTAAGACACCTGTCAGTTAAGGGCCTATCCTGTGCCAAATCAATCCTTGAAAGAATATACTTAGAATTATTAACAGAGTTACGAGTCTGACAGAGGGAATAAACACTTCTTAGTGTTAATAGTTTCCTTGACACGTTATATAGAATTAATAGCACTAAAAACAAACACCGCAATTGAGTGCGTTAGGAATATTTATGAGTGCTAAATCAGTAAACATGGAATTCAACACATGATAATCTGACTCGGGTGGTGTACATCAATAATAATCTCCATAACACGTGGTGTGAATTCCTTTCCATTAAGAAAACCAATAATATATTTTATCACCCAGAGTCAATCGGTTTGGTAGAATACCGGATAATTAAATAGGAAGTGTCAATGTCTTACGAGTTACAACTCGTGATATTGGATCCGAACTGGATTATAGCGGTTCTCGCGGTTTTAAATACCTTTATCATTTATATCTTGTATCTATAGAATTGATGCCGCAAGTAGCCTTATACGGTACGCCGCTAATGAAACCCACTTTTCCATATATTTAAGCCAAAGCCAAACCATAAGTTTATCAATATATAAAAAAATATATAAATAAATAAATAAAAAAATATAAAAAAATATAAATATGGATACAAGTGGAGTCCATATAATACACTTCGTAAGTAGTCGGAAGGGTTACAAATTATAATAAAAAGGAATCACGATAAAATCAATAAGCCAAAAACGTAACCATAGATAATTAAATATCCAAATATATATGCGTAAAGAATTGAACTCTAACTTAACGCTTTAGTAATGACAAATAAGCTAAAAGTTCAAACACATATCCAAAATCTACTGACATATTGTCTGTCCCGGTGATTTATATTCGTAGTCAATGAAAAAAAAAATTAAATAAATAAATAAATAAATAAAATAAATAAAATAAATAAAATAAAAATAAAAGAGATTTTAAAGTCAGGAAGTCTAGAAGTGAAAATGTTATCTATGAAATAATCCTATATGAATCTTATACAGGGCTAATAATATATATAGAATTTGTATGGAAACCTTTTTCATTAGTTGAATAAGGTATATTTAATTTAACATAATCATGCAGTTTTCCAACATGAAACTAATATATTGTTCAATTTTGGTACTGTTTTTTTCAGACATTCTTCTCATGTGGGTCGAGTATATTAAAAAACAAAAAATTTATCCTAAAGTCGTATTTATTACAGCAAGTAACGTAACTCTTAGCTGGCTGAGAGCAATCTCCTGCCAAGTGACGACGTCATCATTGCCGTATCAGCATTTGTTCCTTTTAACCTCAATAATCTGCTTACATAGGCTTCATCTGTGTGTCGTCTCTGCTTGCAAAACAGATTGACTGGAGAAAGGAATGCTTAGCCCGAACTTCTCATGGGCAAGGCAGACGTTAGGTACAAGTGTCTATCGGTATGCGCAATGCAACTTGCAATCATTTTAAAATTAATAAACAAAATAAGGAAATAGAATTTCTATAACATCAAAATGAATTAATTTTTTCTGAACCTCATAGACATTTAGAAGTATCACGATATGGATATGGATTATTTACTTGCAACATTAGCTTATTACAATCCAGGTAAATCACATTCATGGGAAAATGTTACATTTTCTTGAAAACCCAAAGTTCATATAGAAATTAGTTACATAGTGGGTTTTTCGTTGCATCTCCTACCTATTAATAATGTTTTAAAAGTTAACCTCAGAGGATGCGCACGAGAAAATTTAATATGAAACTTTTGTTAGGGCACATAGAATCATGATTAATCTTCTCTTTGACTCTTATGTTGCCTGGCAATCTTACAATTAGCTCCGTTTTCCACTTCTTTGTCTAGTAACTTACTACCAGTAATATCGAATTTTCTTTGAGATTCGTAATGATATCTATTTATTTTTTATAATTATGGATATTTTTACAAGTCATCATAGACCTGGATAGGTTCACTCATTGTTAATGCCATGGATAAAAAAGTTTGTACAGCGGACTCTTTTGAATTCCAAAATATCAGCGAATTCATGTGGGTTAAGTCTGGTCTAAATGGCTCTCTCCCCTCCAGTATTTGGATGTTGTCTGAATTTACTTTGCCCTTGTGACAAGTATAATTTCACTTGCAGGCTGATTAATGGAACCTGGTTACAGTATCCTGCAGTACGAGAGTTTCACATCGCAACTTCAAAAAATCGTTCGTTGCAGCGGACGACTACAGTCAAGTAACAACCGCCTACAATGTGAAAGGAATTTCATGGACTTCTTCGACCGACACCGTATCTCGTCGTTAATCTCGTTTTAATGCGGAATGCTCCGGCGGCTGTCGGAATCGACTACGAAAGGGACATACTTCCGACAATTACGACCCGAAGGATATTCAACTCTACTTTGCTGGCGAAGGACTCGTGCTGGGGATGTTTTTTTATTCATCGCGAACGTAATCGTGTAGCTTAGGATGCAGAGAATAAGTATGAGCAAAAAATAGAACGTTGGACCCGCCCAGGCAAATTTTCCCCTTGTTTTAACCCTGTGAAAATAGGCCGTTTCATTGGACTATAGGTGGTTGTCTGGAACTGTGTAATCGTCGAAAAGTTGTTCGAACGTTAGTTAAAAGTGAAGTAGTATAACCTCGGTCATGTATCCTATATATATATAAAGTATCATGTATCCTATATATAATTGATCATAAATAACAGAGTCGAAATATATCTTTGCGTGTACGCAATAGGAATCTCTTATATAAATGATCATAAATAACAGAATCTAAATATATCTTTGCGTGTACGCAATAGGAATCTATTTAAAGTGCACATATATTAATCATAATTATATGAATCCATATACATATGTATAAACAAATCAGGTAGCTATAATCAATCTGTTACCTTTTATCTTACCAATATCTGCAGTTATTTATGAGTTAGTATATGAATTAATGAATCAGATATATAACATTTAGCATAAAAATCAACGAATCAATCAGCATAAACATTAATAATTTTATCAATTCATATATGCAATTTTTTATCAGTTAAAATATGATTTTTATCATGTTAATCTTCATTCTATGCAATTATCAGAGTACATTAGTATTTTCTGTAGCATAAGTATCTTAAAGAGATGAAGTGAAAAAACTGTATCATTATATATCACGTGATCACTATTATTTACCAATATCATTGTTTTATATTGATTTACTTGAATCAAATTCATGTACACAATGAATTTTTATTTATCCTTATACTATAACTATTATCACATAGTGTCTGTATCACACTCTATAAGTCAAATGCAAGTCAAGTTTGAGTAATATTCAGTAGTTGGTTTTGTAGCTGACCGAGCTAATGTAAGTGTTTACATAATAAAAATAGGAATGTTAGTCCATATATATAAAAGATTGCTTGCAGGAATGTGATCAGACTAGAGACGCTAAAGATGACGTATACAATAAGTATGTAGGCTAAGATAACATGCGTCACCTGTAGTCATTCAATTGTTTTATAAACATTAGTCCAAGCTCCCTGCTTGAGACAACTACCCCGACCTATAATTCAAACGGCCTACGTGATCTGTAGGGTGTCTCATTTTGATTGTGTGTTCGTATGAAACTATGTCATTTGTATGTATGTTCATATGTTCGAACTACTGTCTGTTCCTTCATAACTTGTAACAGAGATGGTAGACGAGCAGAAGAGAGTTAGCTATCGTCATTAGAAGACCTGTACCTCTTTACCTAAGCTTTATCATGTAGAGGAATAGGATTAGCCATCATCATTGGCAGAAGCGATCAAGCTATCGTTATTAGAAGACTTGTACAATCATATCTGATCTTCACCATGTAAAACTTCAGAAGAATATATAATTTTTTATACTTAGTGTTTTCTACAAGAACCTCCTCACCATGAGTTTAACACATCGTCGTAATAACCAACAAGATAATACCGACTTCGTAAATGATCTACAAACCCCCAGACACTCCATTGAAGATGGAAGTGCAATACCAACCGACTTAGCGTAAGATTATCGCTAGTCTAACATTACCTCATAGGGCGCCTTATCATACAAGGCACAAGCCCTAATATATACATGAATTTTTGTGATGTATAACATAGCATGTAAAACAATAAGTTAGCTAGATGTTGCACATGTTTTAGTAGTTAAAAGAACTAGAGTGAAGCTACCTGTAGGCTTGGTTAATAATCTAAGTACCTAATCGAGACATGGCGGGTATTTCTTGAGAAATAGCAGTTTCCTATGGTAATTTGGTTGCTTATTAACAATTAAACGTTAGTTTTTAGGGGTCGACTGTAATTAACTTAGAATTTACCTTTGAACTCTAACCTACGGTAAGGGGGACCCAATGGGAATGTGGGGTTTTGGATGGGGAGAATTAGGCTATGCCATACAACTAGTTAGTATCCTACAGTAAGGGCGGCCGATGGAAATGCTGGTCTCTTATGAAATTAAATACTAGAGGTTGAGACTTAGGCTAAATTAAAGACATGGCAGTCTAAAGGTGGGACACGGGGATGGTGTAGACCCCTCCCCCATGGATAAGTAGATAAGGATATGGCTCTCAGGTTAGGTGGGGAACCTAGGTTAGCTGGTGTCCTAGTTTGTTTTCCTTTATTTATTTTAACACTTAAAATTTTTAAAATATGGGTTTCTACAATCACTTGCATCAGAACAATTCAAAGTACCTATAAATACACCAGTAGTAATTCCTATTTTATTCATTACAAATCTTGTGTAAATAGTAAACATTTACCCACATTTTAATCGCTGACCTGGTCCGTCCCAACCAACTATAGCTAAAGGCTCCAAAGGTATGTTAGGGTATAGATAAAGAAATGAAAGGATAGGCCTCCTTGAAAATTAAGCTAGCTTAATTGGAACCCTTAACGTACTGGACCCCACATAAAGTAAACTAACTTAACCTAATATGGGGCTACTGGACATCCTCATGATGTAGAATGATCTCATTGAACATTTTGTAACATAACTAGAGGGCTTACCTACCCTAGACTTCCCATAAGGTAAACTAACCTAGCCTACCATTTTGTAATTTAACCAACCCTTCCTGTATAATGCTTCATGAGCTAAGCTTAGCTAATGCTTTCTCTGGTATGGTAAAATAGGGCTGGAAATGCTTAGGGCTACTTTTATGTGCATTGTATTGACTGAAGCAGTAATAAAACCCATCACCAGGTTTTAAGCATATATTGTTGTCTAAATTTTTACTGGTTTAATTATTTTTTGGAAAATGCTCCCAGTATTATACAGCAGGTATAGTGAAACAAAACAAGCTGGTGGGTCTTATTTCGGTTATGACAATCCATATCACTTGCTAATTAGTATATTAAGTAGTTACTTAGAAGGAAATATGCAAAATTGATAGCTCCTATAGCTTACCATAATGATAAGATATGTTTCTTGCCGCAAAATTTTAATGTGCTTTTAGTTTTCATTTAATTTAAACTTTTGAGAGAATGTTGATATGTAAGGGGAGGCATGGTGTGTTGAGTAAGAATTGAATAGAGATTAGCAAATTACTATTTAATAGTAATTGTTTATTCAGTACAACATGGTCAGTTGAATATTCTATGCGCAGTATAGGTTAGATAAGGTAATAAACATCCTTCTTAGTTACAAAAAAATCTTTGGTTGCTGTGAAACATGTTGTCCAGTATATTACAATTTAAAATTTAGGTTCATTATCAAGTTGTTGGTTTCATCAAAATTTCCCTATCCATCTACGTATATATATATATATATATAAATATATATATATATAAATATTTATATATATATATATATATATATATATAACTACATATATATTATATATATATATATATATTGATATATATATATATATATTATACTACTTATATAATATATGTATATATATATATATATATTGTATAATAATATATTTATATAATATCTATATATATATATATATATATATATATATTATATATTATTCAAATTAAATTTTGTGTTGCTCCCTGCAGATTCAGGAATCTTGTATCAGGACAGCAGTGTTGCAGGTGCAAACTCAGTCAACCCAGCTTATCAGTGAGTGTCTTTACCTACAATACAGTACGTATATGGAAATGTCATTATCTTATAAGAATTCAGTAACTAGTGACAGCTTGTATCTCCTCTAACAGCGTGTCAAAGAAAATTCTTCAAGCAGCAAGACATAACAAGCAAGCAAGGTGGCTCACATTATGAATATTAGTGTGTCTTTTGATGGCGCATATGTAATTGTACGGATCAGCTGTCCTCTTGAACTGGAGCCCACAATATTTGCCATACTATATTTGTGAAGGGTGTGAATGCCATAACCCTCTCTGCAATTGCATTGATGTATGCCTCTGTAGCTGCGCACCATTCTGGTTTCTGTTAAACGAGTCATCTCCTTGAAGGTAATGCCTACCCTCATTATTTTCACTACACACTCAATAATAAAATTAAGTAATGTGTAGCAATATAAAGGTCTATTGCATGGCAAATTGACTAACATTTTGATTCATTTTTAGCCAGATGATAGCACCATGAACACAATGATACACAGTTTTTGTACTCATTACTTACTAGTATAAAAGTAAATGTATATCGAAGAACATAAAATTGAACACTAATGTCTATCTTCCTTGATTGTATTTATTTCACTCACAATACCCATGCTGTGAGGCTGCTAAGCCTAGTGAGATCCTATAAAAGGCTGTTTTCATCGAACGTATGGTGGTCTGGTGTTGTCGCTGTTATTTTAACCTATAATTTAAAAGGTTATTTATCCGTTTCAAGGAGTTATAATGTTGATCATTGGTGTTTCATTTGGTTTCACTGGAAGTTGTTGAGGATCATGGTAGGACTACCTACTGTACTATATAGTTGTAGTGAGAAACAAGTGCATGTGTTTGATTTCCAGGTATCAAATGGATGCAAAGAGGAGACGTAAGCAAAAAAAGAGTAATTGGATTTCTGCCAAAAGATTAATAACGTCAGTTGATGATTTTAAAAAGACTCCTGCATGCTTAGATTATGATAGTGACAGCGATGAATCTGGTAATGTATCTTGTGCAAGTTTGTTTCAAGCTTCAGGAAGTGGACACAACGTATTTATGGACGATGGAGCTTCAAATTTTGCAGAAAGTGGTGGTGTAGATGAAATCTGGGATATAATTGACGAAAATACAGCAATTTTCTCAGAATTATCGTCCTCAGATGAAGAAAGAAGTTTGGCAAGTGAGTTGGTGTCATGGATAAATAAACACCAAATAAAACATAATGCTGCAGATGATTTACTTTTGCTTTTGAGAAAACATGGCAATAGTACTCTGCCCTTGTCTGTTCGAACCTTATTGAAAACAGATAGAAATGTGAAAATTGACAAAAAAATCTGGGATGAATTACATTTACTTGAGTCTTGAAGAATCTTTGGTGAGGACCTTTAAAAAGTACCCTCCAGAAACAAAACAAAACATAAGCAACATAGAAATATCTCTCAATATTGATGGCCTTCCTCTTTTTAGGAGCTCTAACACCTGCATGTGGCCTGTGCTGTGTGCAATTATGATACAACCATTAACAGTTTTTCCTGTAGCTATAACCTGTGGAGAGTCAAAACCTTGCAATTTAGATTTCTTAGAAGGTACAATAAGAAAGCTTTGTCACATTTTACAGAATGGTTTTGAGTATGAAAAGTCCACAGTGCATATTAAACTAAAATCCATTGTTTGTGATGCTCCTGCAAGAGCAATGGTCAAAGCCACTAAGCAGTACTCAGGTTATTATGGATGTGACAGGTGTACACAGAAAGGAATTTGGTATGGGAGACTTAAACTCCTTCCACAAGAGGGGCAAATGCACGGCGGGCAGACACTGTTACCAATTTTGCGAGTGGATGGCGATCACGAGTGTGGTCCAAGTCATAGGTTCGCCTGCCTGTGACTACTGCCTGCCTTTGATTATTTGATGTGGTAACACTGTTTAAAAGCGAGAGAATTATGGGCAAATCAGAGTGCCCGTCGTGTCTTTGCCCGTCGTGTGGAAGGGGCTTTACCTATCAAGATACTGACAACCTCATCTTGCGCACAAACCAGACATTTAGAGACCAAGTTCAAGAAGAGCACCATTGTGGTGTTGCACCCTTTATTGCCCTTCCTGTGGATCTGATCAAAACATTTTCAATAGATTATATGCATCAGGCCTGCCTTGGTGTGATGAGGCGCTTACTCTTGATTTGGATAAAAGGGAAAAGAGAAACAAAGCTTACTGCAAGACATGTTGAAGAAATCAACATAAGACTTTTAGGAATTAAACACTTTGTTCCCAAAGAATTTGCTCGAAAGCCAAGAAGCCTTCAAGAAATTGACAGATGGAAGGCAACCGAGTTCAGACAATTTTTGTTGTATACTGGCAAGCTTGTTCTTAAAGGCATACTCAGAAGTGACTTTTATGTTCATTTTATGACTCTTTCTGTTGCTAGATTATGCTCACCAACTTCTGGTATACTTTGTTCAAAGGGGTCGTGAACTCTATGGCAATGAGTTCCTAGTGTACAATGTTCATAGCATGCTTCACCTTGCAGAAGATGCTGGTTGGAATGGAAGCTTGGATGCCTGTGCAGGATTTCCATTTCAGAACTATCTGTACAAGATGAAGAGAATGGTACGATCAGGGAAAAATCCTTTATCACAAGTTGTGAAAAGAATTCATGAGTTGCAGAATGACTCGGATGAAATGAACAAGGCGAAGTTGAAGACTACCATCTGTACAAACAAACCTGACAATGCATTTATATTGGAAAATTCGTGTTGTTGTGAAGTCGTGTCCTTAACACACCCAAATAATGAGGGTGAAAGTCAAAAGATACTCTGTAGAGTTTATAACAGAACAGAATCAGACTTTACTGAACCATGTGATTCTAGGATTATTGGAGTTTATCGCATAAGCAAAGCAAATAGTTCCATGAAGTTTCTGACTAAAGAAGTACTTGACACAAAGGCAATGATGGTAGACGGCAGAAGTGGAAGACATGCCAAAGTCCTTGCAATATTGCATGAATTCTAAATAACTATTAAGTGGCTAATGAATACTTATATATATGTATATATATGAATACTTATATATATGTATATGTATATATATGTATATATATAGTATGTATATATATCCTATATATATATATATATATATATATATATATATATATGTACGTATATGTGTATATATATATATATATATATATATATATATATATATATATATATACCACAAGAAAAATGAAAGATTGGATCCTGACTAGTTTCTCTTACTTCTTCAGTAAGAAGAAATTAGTGAGGATTCACCCTTATAATATATATATATATATATATATATATATATATATATATATATATATATATATATATATATATATATATATATATATTATATGCAGAAGCCAGGTACTATGTCGTACCTCTAAGTAAATGGGGATACAATCCACAATGAAGTAAAATCCTCTTGTAGTTTATAATATATATTCTTGTACAGGATTAAAGCTTTCGACCATCACCTGTGGTCTTGTTCACTAAAATGTGATATGATCAGGCGGTTGAGCCCTCGTTCTTTCCAGAATTCGTCTTGATCTGCGTGGGGGAATGTTTCTATTGTCAACTGCTTGTTCTCTGCTGGTTGGGTGGTTTGTTGGAGAAATGACCTGAGTGGAGTAAACAGGAGAGGAGGCAGCATCGTTATTGGCACATATATTTCTAAAGTTTGAAATTTTCCCTTTTCTACATATTTCTTCACAAATAGCTGTATTTTCTGAAGTACCAGTATTTCCTGCAAAGGTCTCGTTTAGTGAAATTAACGCCCCTTCTACTACTCGTCTCAAAGTCCTGTCGTTACATGCAAAAACAACCTTTGTACCTTTAAAATTTGCGTGGTTTTTCTCCCATGTATGTTGCGCAATTGCACTGTATGAACTTCCCCTTCTGCAAGCAGCAACGTGTTCTTCCCTTCTCTTATCAATGGAACGTCCGCTTTCTCCCACGTAACATTCATTGCAATCACTGCAAGGTATTACATTCTCTCTATTACCCGGGTTATTTTTAATGAGTTTCTTCTTGATTGTACTGTTGTACTGAAAAACTATGTTGAAGCCGTTCTTTTTTCCTTTAAGCTGCCTAGAAAATTTATTAAGTTCTCTATTATAAGGAAGAGCAAGAGATGCCTTAAAATCTACCTTTTCAGTTATATCATGAGGGGCGTAAAACATCGATCTAGCTTTAGATAGAGACTGTAGTATAAAAAACTTTGGGTAACATAGTTTAGTAAAACTATCTACCAAGAAATTTATTTCGGCGTCAATGAACTGGGGATCACATATTCTCTGTCAAAGTGGGCAAATAGTCGGATATCTAGACCTATTTTTGCATATGTATTCCTCCTGGTCATCCAGTGGGAATAATCTAGAAGACCGGCTCTGCAGAAAGAAAGAACTCTTCCTTCGAGTATGCTATGTCCCTTGATGAATACTCTTCTAATAGAAGATCTCTGTCAAAGCGGACAAATAGTCAGATATCTAGGCCCAATCTTGCAGATGTCTTCCGTCTGGTGATTTTGTGGGAATAATCTAGAAGACCAGGTCTGCAGAAAGAAGGTCTCTTCCTTCGAGTATGCTCTGTCCCTTGATGAAGACTTCTAATAGAAGATCTCTGCAAAAGTGGGCAAATAGTCGGATATTTAGATCTATTCTTGCAGATGTCTTCCTTCTGGTCATTCTATGGGAATAATCTAGAAGACCGGCTCTGCAGAAACGATGAACTCTTCCTTCGAGTATGCTCTGTCCCTTGATGAAGACTCTTCTAATAGAAGATCTCTGTCAAAGCGGACAAATAGTTGGATATGTAGACCAATTCTTGCAGATATCTTCCTTCTGGTCATTCTGTGGGAATAATCTAGAAGACCAGCTCTGCAGAAAGAAGGAACTCTTCCTTCGAGTATGCTCTGTCCTTTGATGAAGACTCTTCTAATAGAAGATCTCCGTCAAAACGGACAAATATTCGGTTATCTAGAACTATTCTTGCAGATGTCTTCCTTCTGGTCATTCTGTGGGAATAATCTAGAAGACCGGCTCTGCAGAAAGAAGGAACTCTTCCCTCGAGTATGCTATGTCCCTTGATGAAGACTCTTCTAATAAAAGATCTCTGTTAGTGGACAAATAGTCGGATATCTAGACCTATTCTTGCAGATGTGTTCCTTCTGGTCATTCTGTGGGAATAATCTAGAAGACTGGCTCTGCAGAAAAGAAGGAACGCCTCACTCGAGTATGCTCTGTCCCTCAGCTATCAAGTGTAATTCTTCCTAGCTGGCTGGATCAAGTCCGCTTTGCAAGAGTTCCAACCCACAGAAACATAGGTTTGAATCCTTGTCAGGGTAGGATCTGCATTAAAATTATATATGTATATATGTATATATATATATATATATATATATATATATATATATATATACATATATATATATATATATATATAAATGTATTCTCTCGATTTCTTCACACTTTTTGGATATGCTTGTCAATCCAAACTCCCAACCTCCAAATGAAGAAGCAACTGAAGATATTCTGACAACCAAAGCAGGATTTGAACCCGCATTCTCTACATAAGAACTAGGTCACTTTAACCTGTCTTCGAATCCTGCTATGGACATTAGAATGTCTTCACGTGGTTCTTTATTTGGAACTTACGGTATTTTTACCCATTTTAATCATTTCTATTAAAGTTTCCTTGGAAAATGGCATCCCTCTGAGTGCTCTCTGAGGTATTAGATAGAAATTCCAAAATTTATTTATCAGGTCAACATTGTTCTTTAAATAGCAACAGGATTGTTGCCAACCAGTGGGTTAAGAATATCAACTAGGTATTATGCTAATATTTGCTCTGAGATTCTTGAGTGCTCCGGACAAGTACGGTCACGACACAGCTCAGAGGTCATTCACAACAGAAGCCACCAGCCCTTCCCCCCTGTCATCCTCTCAGACGAAAATGAGAGGCTGGTGGGGAGTGGTTGGAGCATGAGGCCAAATTTATATACAATAAGGCGAGGATGTGCAGGGTGTTTGAGGAGAAGAGGAGGTCACTCGATCCTTCTGTGTCAGGCCCTGAACTCCAGACCTGGTTCATCTCCCTCAGGGGGTCAGCAGACAACTGATGGACCGTGAGAAGTTAATATTAAATATGTTCCACTTCCTCAAGCCCCACATCGTCCGACAAAAGAAGCCCAAGGTCTTGGGACTTCCGATGGTATGTCTTATTTAATTGTTCCATTGTTTAGTAAATTAGCAACTGAAACTTTATTGCATAGTTTATTTACTTATTGAATATTACTTTGTCATCCACACTACATTTATTTACATTCTCTCATACATGTTCCATCCATTTACAGTCTGCTGCAGCTGCTTCTATTCTCCGTCCTGCCCATGGTCCTACCCTTGTTGATCCTGCCCTTTGTGATCCTGCAGTCAATGGCCTCCCAGGCCTCTCTTCATCCGATGAACCGTCCTCGGCCATCTATGAGCCGCGGCCAAGGAAACTGAAGACGAACACGATGACAAGTGGGATCCTGGAGGTGTTGCTACAACAGGTTGACTTGGCTCGGGAAAATCTAGGGGGGTCATCAAACCTGAGGTTGACCCCAGCTTGAAGTACTGGTGGGCTGCCCTGGACGAGTTGGCTAACGACTGTGTGGAGGTGGGGCGCCCAAGCTAAGGATGGCGCTGAAGGTGGAGTTCCTCTCTGCCATACAGGCTTTGTGAGGGCCACGAAAGAGGGTATCACAGGACACCCATATCAGCTGATACCCCACACGCAAGTTGAACCCCTTTGGGACGCTCCATCAGTACCCACAGTTGCCTGCCTGCTTCTACTCCACTATGCATGCCACTGGAAACATCCAGTGGTGGCATTCCCAAGTCTCTCAACCTGACAGCGCAACAGGTGGCGATGCGGCAGGCCCAACTATTGCATCCTGGAGTTACGTCCACACCCAGGGACATCAATGTTTCACTGCAAGTAGCAGCTTCCTCGAGAACTTGTAGTTGTATTTGTATATATTGTTATTTTTTGTGTGAATGGATTAATGTATAAGTATGAATGTAAACAGATACATATTTTTATTTTATGTGTCATTGTATTAACATTAATGTTTAAATCTTATGTAACAAAATGTATATTTTTTTATTATTTTATGTTTAAAAGTATATATCAGTATTAGTATAAACATTAAACATATAATTGAAAAACAACTTTTATTCAATAAACTAGAAACCATCAAAGTAACAAATTGAAATAAGAATAATAACACAAATAAGACATATGCAAACAACTATATAGCTGAAAGTAACTTATCTTCAAGGAAAATAAAGAAAAATGAATATGCAAAATAACATATAATTAAACAATAACTATTATTCAATGAACTAAAAGTAATATCAGAACCAAAATGAACTGAGTATAATAACAAATAAGACACCTGCAAAATAAGATACAATTGAAGCATAACTCTTAACTGAAATACAAATGGAAAATAAACAGTATGGACATAAATAAATAAGGAAGTCGACATACAAAAATTACAAAGTAACAAATTAGGCAGAGAAATAAATATAACAAATATAAAATATAACATCACAAACATATAAATGAAGGTCAACAAAAGTTCTCCTGCCAAGTAACGGAACCGGCAAGAAATGAAAAGTAGCCTTCCAGGATGTTGCGTTGTGCCTTGGCATTCCTGGTTGCAGTTTTGCGCTGTCGGAGATGTATGCTCGAAGTGGTGGCTTCACAAAAGGAGAACTGTAATTGCAGACGTCTTCTTGACTCCGTATTGCAAAAAACAATGTCTATTCTTGATACTCGAAGGGCAGGAACTCCTCAAAACCTCTTGTAGAACGTTTCTGCTCTCAAGACTTGCTCAACGACGAAAATACCTCATTCGTTTTCTCTAACTGGACGACTTGACCAGAATTCGACCAAACTCTCGAGCGCCTTTTCCTCTCTGATCCTTCGTCTGTTTCTTCTTCTCTTATCTCTCTGATGATCTCTGCTCTCTCACTGATGATCTGATCTGTGACTCTGATCTCTCCTACTTCGTCAGTCGTATTTATACGGTGACCTTGGGGGGGCGGAGCATGAACGTCACAGACTCCCGAGATGACCAGAATGTCTTAGAAGAATCTCGACGAAATATTGCATCATATTTCGCTGCATTTTCTGACGACGTGATGGCGCATGTCGCGTTCCACAACACTCCTGCCGATTCTAGAACCATCATGAGAACAGGCGCCTCCAACACGCGTGAAAGCCTCCGTGCTGCAGAATTTCTGGAAGAAGATGTGTTTTCCTTTCCCTTAACTTTGCTATAAAGCAATTACCATGACACGTCCCCCCCAAAAAAGAAAAAAATTAAATCAACTGATTTTATTTTTTTCTAAAGAGAAACAAGAATTAAACAGCAGGGGAACAATTCTGCATAAAGCTTTAATCCCGTTAAACACTTCTCCATTCACTCACCCACTCGTGCCAAAATAGGAAATGGTCATTAGGCTACTCATTCTGGGAAAATCTCCAGAGGCTACCTGCTATAACATTATCCTTCTCTCACTTTTTCCGTTTTCTGAACTCTGATTGAAACTTTGAAATGCTAAAACACCTCTTGCGTTTTCTCAAAACTAATTTTTCTCAGTAACACAATTACCAAGGGCACGGGCGGCGGCCACAGTACGGGGCGTTCTTTATAATACTGAAGCAAGTTTACATTCATTGACTTTGCTCTACTCTTACCCATATTAATTCCATAATGTATATTTCCCTTCTCCTCTAGCACTGAAAAAGGACTTTCGAACTTATAAGGTAAAGAGGGACCTTCTTTCTGGACTAGTACTAAAACTTTATCTCTTACACTCAAACCTCTCTTTTGCTCTAAGATCATGTTTCCCTTTAGTTTCCCCTTGACTTTCACTCGTTCTCTTTCGCTAGTTGCCAAGCATCTCTTATATTTTTTTTTATCATACTCTAGATTAGTTACGTAATCTTCACTACCCTTACAGGCAAAGGTCCGACCATATTGATAACTACATTCTCAAAAGGTTCGCCTACTGAAGGAATATTACACAACGGAGCTCTGGGAATTACTTGATTCGGTTTCTCGGCAATTTGGCATTCATGACAGCTTAAAACATACCTCTTTACGTCACTCTTCATTTTAGGCCAAAACTACGCCCTACTATTACACCTGAAAGTTTTATTTACTCCTAAATGTCCTTGCTCATCATGTGCTAACTTCAAAACTAGCTCACGAAACTTCCTAGGAAGTTTTGGTGATTTCCCCTTTACTTCCTGACTGAGGACAAACATAACGACATAAAACTTCATCCTTTAAACAAAAAGTTTTCTTACACACATTATCAAGATTATCATCCAGCTCACATTCAAAACTTCAGGTTAGTGTCTCATCCTCTCTCTGAAACTTGACTAGCTCATCCTTATTCAAAAGGTTAGTGCCTAACTCATCACCTTAACTAGTACTAGATACCGGTACATTTACTAGGTTACCCTCAACAGCTACACCTTCCGTTTGGCTATCACTGTCAACGACAGAGTCAGGTCTCTCAGCCACACTCATGCCAAGATCAACCTCGCCACCTCTATCACACTCATTCGAATCCACGAAGTCACCCTCATTCGAATCCACGAACTCACTCTCGTTCGAATCCACGAACAAATTATGACCGTAGTCTATGTCTGTATCTAAACCTGACCTAGTTACTACCATTTCAGGCACTGGAATATCCCTCACAATAGGATTCACATTCTTGGATAAAGCTAAGTCATTACCGACAATAATGTCAATGGGCAAACTGTTAACAACTGCAAGTTTCACTTCTCCTGACACTTCCTGACTTTCTAAGTTCAACTTCAACAAAGGACAAAGAACACAAGTGTTACGAAATCTACCTAGCATGACTTTTTCTTCCATGTTGATTTCCGCCCTGTCTGGCACACTGTCTCTCCTAATCAGTGAGACAGCAACTCCTGTGTCACGAAGCAAGACTACTTCCCTCGAAAACACTCCTCCAAGAGAGGAAACTACACCTTCTGACAGAAATTCACCAAAAAATTTCCTAGTTTCTCTCATCACATCATTCCTACTTGACGAAAGGTTAACTAGAGACACTGGTTTCTTACCGTCCTTCCTTTCTACTGCACAATTTCTCGCTAAATGCCCTTTCCCATTACATCAGAAACAAGTTAATTCTGAGCCACTAGATGCCACTTTACTCTTACAAACCTTAGACATATGACCAGGTTTTCCGCATGTATAACAGGAATAGTCACTTTTACTCGCATTGCTATTACTCGAACTAAAACCTTTACTGCTTTGTACTCTACCAGACGAAGGATCATTTCGCTTCTTACTAACACTCAAATTATGAGTTAGACTATATTCGTCAGCTAACCTAGTTGCTCCTGCAAAAGATACTTCTCGCCTATCTTCTATATAAAACTTAATCTCAGGGGCTACGTTATCCTTGAAGTTTTCTAATAACACTAAGTTCTTCAAACCATCAAAATCCTCAACTTTAGCGGAAGTTATCCAATCAAAAAACAGCCTTTCTAACTTCTTACCGTATTCTACATACGTAATATTTTCGTCCTTTTCCAAACTTCTAAATTTCTTACGGTACACCTCCGGTACTAACCTATACATGCTAAGAACGGTTTCTTTCACAATATCATAATCATCACATTCCTCCTTAGACATACAACTATACACAGTAAGTGCCCTACCACTCAAAACTGACTGTAAATATAGTCCACATTTCTTTAGGAGAACCTACTCTTTCCATTAACTTCTCAAAACACATGAAATATGTCGTTACATCTTCCTCATCAAACTTTGGTATTTATTTCAGCATTGCACTCATACCTAACCTATCAGCTCCATTTTCGTTTTCGTTTTCGCCTGTCCGACTGTTACGAGTACTTTGTCTTAACCGAGCAATTTCCAACTCGTGCATACGTTCTTTCTCTCTTTCTTCCTGCTCATGCATACGTATCTTCTCTCTTTCTTCCTGCTGCATTACCAACATTTTTCTCTCTTGCTGCATTTTCATTGCTTCTCTCTTTCTCTTGTTGCATTTCTCTCTCAGCTGCTCTTCCTCTCTCTCAGCCGCTCTTTCATCTCTCTCATACTTTTCTCTTTCTTTTCTTTTCAACATACTCACGGAGATCATTCCCCTCTAGACCTAGGAGCTTACCTGACTCAATAAACTCTTTCACCATCTCACTCATTCTGGTTCTTTCTATATTCTCCCTGTTTCAAACTGTTACGGTGCCGAAATATACTGGCCAAGGTCGCCACTAAATGTCACGGACCCCGGGAGGTCCGCTCAAAGTTCGATATTATAATAAACAAAAAGAATTCAACACCAACAGTTGAAACTGGGGATACGAATATAGAAAGAAACACTAACAGAACAAAGGTTTATTTACAAACTTACTAACAAAGATAAATGCAGAATGGTTTCTCCTATTTACATACTATAAGTAAAATCTTACAATTCGTGAACTGGGGAAGAAGTGAGGTAATGCAAATACTTGCTGGCCAGTTTTGCGCTGTCGGAGATCTATGCTCGAAGCCGTGGCTTCACAAAAGGAGAACTGTAATTGCAGACGTCTTCTTGACTCTGTATTGCAGAAAACAATGTCTATTCTTGATACTCGAAGGGCATGCACTCCTTGAAACCTCTTGTAGAACGTTTCTGCTCTCAAGACTTGCTCAACGACGAAAATACCTAGGTCGTTCTCTTTAACTGGACAACTTGACCAGAATTCGACCAAACTCTCGAGCGCCTTTTCCTCTCTGATCCTTCATCTGTTTCTTCTTCTCTTATCTCTCTCTGATGATCTCTGCTCTCTCACTGATGATCTGATCTGTGACTCTGATCTCTCCTACTTCGTCAGTCGTATTTATACGGTGACCTGGGGGGACGGAGCCTACGGGGGGCAGAGCATGAGCGTCACAGACTCCCGAGATGACCAGAACATCTTAGAAGAATCTCGACGAAATATTGCATCATATTTCGCTGCATTTTCTGATGATGTGATGGCGCATGTCGCGTTCCACAACACTCCTGCCAATTCTAGAACCATCATGAGAACAGGCGCCTCCAACACACGCGCGAAAGCCTCCGTGCTGCAGAACTCCTTGAAGAAGATGCGTTTTCCTTTCCCTTAACTTTGCTATAAAGCAATTACCATGACAGGCGGGTCACTCCTCCAGGCACCATGTATGTGGTCATGTGTGACGGGGTTCTCCTGATCTGTTTCCTGTCTGCGTGGATTTCTTGTTATTATAAGATTGTGCAGAACACACGCAGCCAGCACTACAGACTCTGCACGGGTCAAGCTTGATACACATTGACGTGTGGAGCACTCTGAGTTTGCTGGCCAGAATCTCGAAGACGTTCTCCACCATCCAGCGTGCCCTACTTAACCTGTAGTTGTATATACAATCTTCCTTGGACAGGCCTCTTTGGGGGTAGGTCTTCATAAGATAGTTCCGCAGAGGGAAGGCATCATCGCCAAGCAGGAAGTAGTCTACAGGACCTCCATTTGTTGCATTTGGTATTGCCTCAGGTTGGGAAGGGTTTGCTTCCTGTTTTGCCAGCATTTCACACAGACGGGCTGGGCAAATACGCCACCATTCGACTCTGACCCAATGGCACCCACGTCCACGTACAGGAACTTATATGAAGCGTCGACAATGCCAAGTAGAATCATAGCGAAGAACTCTTATAGTTGTAGTAATACATACCACCTCAGGGAGGGTTATGGAGCCTGATGTGTTTGCTCCAATTATGTG
Source organism: Macrobrachium nipponense (assembly GCF_015104395.2). NCBI lineage: Eukaryota > Metazoa > Arthropoda > Malacostraca > Decapoda > Palaemonidae > Macrobrachium > Macrobrachium nipponense. The sequence goes on along the minus strand of NC_087217.1, from coordinate 61,280,259 downwards.
GGGGAAGTTCCACTGTTCCTCAAGCCCCCAGACAACCAACTTCCAAGCATTTGGTGTTTGTGGCACCTGCAGTTCCTCATCTCCGTAGACAGCGACAATGGCCCTGCAGGTCTCAGGCACAATGCAACTGATGGTGTTGAAGGCTACTCGGAATGTGCATTGCAGACTCTTGTATGAGTCACCCATAGCAAGGAAACGTAGGGTGATAGCCACTCGCAGTCCTGGAGCAAGGGGTTCGCTCCAAAATGTGTGTTGCTTCTGAAAGTAGGGTGTGACATGTTCAACTATTCACTGAATATGTCCCTGTCAGTCCTGGTAAAATTCCTGTATAGTTTTGGATTTTCAGATGCCAGCTACTCCATCAGGTTGTCATAGTGGCCTAACTCCACTCTTCTTTGCAGGTAGGGCCAAGCCCAAACCTTCCTCTTCCTCCTCTTTTTTATGATTTTCAATTGCAATGTAGGTCTTCACAACTTCCACCAATACCATGCATTGCACATACTCCATGAGGGCCTCCATTACCTGGGCTCTGTGTCTGTTTGCTGGTGTTATAAGGGCAAGGATGTCGTCAATGTTCTCAATGTTGATTTAGCAGCAGGGGAATACTTCTTGCTGCAGGCAGGTGGTGAATGGAACTGCAATCGCACGTGTGCAGCACAGCCCTTTTATACCTCACGTATACCCGCCGACATACATTGGGATTAATGTGATGTCGTTACACATACGGTATACATATGTGGGTGTTACTTGCTCAGCCACGCACTACTTGTGGGATTGTAGCCTATTGTCATGACAATTAACGAAAGCATCCCATCAATTTTGCGTAGTGTATAAGCTTTGCGCAGTGCATAGGCTTGCGCAGTGCATAGTATGCATTACTTCATACTTCCAGTATGGCGTCGTTATGTTGACTGTTGACTGAAGGCCATCAGCCTGTGACACATATCCACTTGATCGCACCGACAAACCACCCATTTAGCCACCTTTCACATGCATGATCATACATGGGCTTGATACATGAATTTGTGAACGGGGCTTTAGAATGATCCCGATTTCCATGCATGGATAAACTAGGATACACACACACACACACACACACACACACACACACACACACACACACACACACATATATATATATATATATATATATATATATATATATATATATATACATATATATATATATATATATATATATATATATATATTATATATATATATATATATACATATGTGTGTGTATGTATATATTTATATTGTGTATATTTGCGAGTGTGTATTATGTATCTGGGGTACAGTATGATTACGTTTCCTTACCTACCTTTCCCTTTTTATCTAATTTACCCTATATTTATTCATGTATTTACCTTATAATTATTATCACTTAACGCTGATCCCCAGAAATATCTTCTGAAAATTTGTTTTCGTCTCACCAGCTGATGGGAGAATCGCTGACAAGGACGCTTTGCCAACACAAAACTCTCTAGCCAATGAGAGAGGGCGGTGGAAACGTTAGGCATGTTGGAGCACTCTGATTGGCCAAAGCAATTTCTGTCCTGACATGCATATATACAAACATCAGCAGCATCAGTGCAGTTCTAAGCAGAAGATGAACGTACGTCTTAGTGAACTAGTGCTTACAAAAGGAGGACAAGGACTCTGGCATGAACAAAGAATTTCAAGTTTGTTTTTATTATATTCTTTGTGGATATTATTAACCGGTGAAGTGCAAAATGATAGAAAGCTTATTAGTGTAATGAAACATGATAATTAGCAGTGCAGTAAAGGGAAATATCAGAGACATTATTTTAAGGGAATAAGGCATCAGTCATATTAAGTTCCATTATTGTATGAAGCTTTAATTTTACGGTAGATTTGATTGTGTTTGACTTAAATTGTATGATTAACACTTTTTTTATGTGGAAAATCGTTCAACGCTGGAGGTAACTACTACTCTTAGCATCTCGTCTTTTTAGTTTTGAAAAAAGGACACTGCCGTAAGGGTGTTGTCCATCATGTTTAAAGCATGGCCTTGTCAGAAAGTATGACTTGTATCTGGTATACGTGTTATAAAAGTTTATCTAACAGAGATTAAACCCCCTCGGCTTGGGACCACCTAGACGTGGTGAGGGGGCTCGTGAAATTTGTTCCCTGGTTTGAGTCCAAGAGTCCCACATATCATCGTATATTTCTTTGGATTGATTTTTGTGGAATTTTCCACTTTTGCTAAAATTTATTGGACCTGATAAATAGAAAAGGTTATCACAGCTGGGACTGGGTTTATATCCAAAGCTAAATAGTGGGCATTGTGGTTGGATCATCAACTACCCGATAATGTTCGGACCTGAGAGATATCAGGTTGATAGCTCAAGGGCGGAACTATTCTTCAGGGTTGGGCCACGGATTCCAGGGGGATCTGGTTTTGGGGATAGGACTCTCGGCATTCTATCCTGTTTTTCCATAACATGATTAGGGTGGAGATGATTGTATTCTTGTAATACTCTCAGTCCTAGCAAGCCGGTTTGGCTTACACTTGGGCCACTCTAATCATGTTGTGTCATGCCCTGTGGGGTAGGGTAGGGTAGGGAGTTGGTTCTCACTTGCGCCATTGTTGGAAAAATAAACTAATGTCTTTTTTACGGTTCTCACTAAAATGAGGCAAGAGCTGAGTTGAGCCCCACACAATCTTCGGTTTTTTTGGAGGAAGATATTATGATGTTTTGGTGATGCATACACATGAGCGTGTTTGAAACCGACTCTAGTGGGGAATGTGTCTTGTGTGAATATTGTGATCCGTTCATAAGTGGATGATGGCCATATTACGCATAATATTCCTCAGTTTTAGTTGAGGTGTCCTATGCAGATTTCCAAAGTCAATGTCAACAGGGCGACGATATATCCGATGAACAAGATGTAGAAGCATCCTTGTAAGTGGTTCAGACTTAGGACTTCCTGGGTTACTGTGTACTGTAAGAATAATAAATGAAATGAAGCTCTTTTGATTAAACAGAGCTTGGTGAAAATGATCATTCCTTTTTACTGAGGTTTATTACTATGATTCTTGAAATTGTTTTATAATAATAATAATAATATAATAATAATAATAATAATAATAATAATAATAGTAATAATAATAATAATAATAATAATAATAATAATAATAATAATAATATCTTCCTAATAACTATAACGATAAAAAAAGAGCTTCATCGTCATTATCATTACTAACGTACTCCTATATATATGCAGGATAAAAGGATCCTCCTATAATCTGCCTTTTAAGGGTCTTTTGTATCCAGCATTTTTATTATCATTTTTATAGCAAAGAGAGACACACCTCTCCACGAAAGTCAGCAGCGTCGAGCTTCAGCTGACCTCTGACCTCCCTTTTCCTTGATGTCTCTCCTGGTCTTCCAGGCTTCGGTGTTGATGACGTCATTCGTCCAATAGTCAAAAAGACCCACTTCGTTAAGTCGAGTCCTCATCCTCGTGAGAGCTTCTGTGAATATGGCGCCTCTCCTATGGTGGAGGAACGAGTGATATGGGTATGGAATAATAAAACACCTTTCTAGGACTGAGAGTGGGAATTGGAACAGTAGTGAGAATGTAATGACACCCCTTCCGCTCTGAGTACTGATGCGGGAATTGTAAGAATTCCTTAGAATATTGTACAACACTTTTGATGTACGTGATAGGAAATTGTAAGGATATCCGACCCTTCTGTCCTTACCTTACAGACCTTACATCTTGTTCGGGTTGCCCCAGGTCCCTCAGTGTGAGGCACCTCTAATGTCTACCAGAGAGTTGCTAGTACATCTTCCGGTATATTTTGCATCTTCCAATCTTGGATGGTCTGGGATGCAGTTTAGATATTTGTCGAGCTTATTCTTAAACACATCTACGCTCACTCCTGATATATTCCTCAGATGAGCTGGCAACGCATTGAATAGACGCTGCATTATCGATGCTGGTGCGTAGTGGATTAATGTCCTGTGTGCTTTCCTTATTTTTCCTGGTATAGTTTTTTTGGGCACTATTAATCTACTCTGCTTGCTCTTTCTGATATTTTTTGTTCCATGATATTTTCTGCTATTCCTTCTATCTGTTTCCATGCCTGAATTATCATGTAGCGTTCTCTTCTCCTTTCTAGACTATATAATTTTAAGAATTGTAGTCTTTCCCAGTAGTCTAGGTCCTTAACTTCTTCTATTCTAGCTGTAAAGGACCTTTGTACACTCTCTATTTGTGCAATATCCTTTTGATAGTGTGGGTACCATATCATATTGCAATATTCAAGTGGACTACGAACATATGTTTTATAAAGCATAATCATGTGTTCAGCTTTTCTTGTTTTGAAGTGCCGTAACAACATTCCCATTTTTGCTTTACATTTTGCCAACAGAGTTGCTTTTTGATCATTGCATAACATGTTCCTATTCATCATCACACCAAGGTCTTTAACTGCTTCCTTATTTGTGATGGTCTCATTATTAGGTCCCGTTATATGCATATAGCTTTCTTTCTCTGTCTCCATAATTATTGATTCAAATTTATCAGAGTTAAATACCCATCCTATTTACCTCTGCCCAATCATATACTTTGTTAAGGTCTCTTTGTAGAGCATTCCTATCTTCATCACAAGTAATTTCTCTACTTATTCTTGTGTCATCTGCGAAACTACTCACTACCGAATCCTTAACATTATTGTCTATGTCTTCAATCATAATAACAAACAGTATTGCAGCTAACACCGTACCTTGCGGCACACCGGATATTACTTGGCTTCATCCGATTTCTCGGTCGTTTGCAATAACTATCTGTTTTCTGTTGTGTAAAAATTCTTTTAACCATCTTCCTACTTTATCCACGATATTGTGTTTTCTAATTTTTTTCGCTAATATATTATGGTCTACTTTATCAAAAGCTTTTGCAAAGTCTAAATAAACCACATCTGTTTCATTTCCGCTTTTCATATTTTTGAATATGTTCTCACGGTGGACTAACAGTTGGGTTTGTGTACTTTTTCCGGGTACGAAACCATGTTGTCCTTTATTAAACAAATTGTTTTTTATTAAATGTTTCATAATTTTTCTTTTTCTTCATTACCCTTTCATACACTTTCATAATATGTGATGTTAGACTCACAGGCCTATAATTCCTTGCCTCTAGTCTTGATCCACTTTTGAAAGTAGGGGTAATATATGCTAATTTGTGCTCATCATATATCTTGCCTGTATCTACACTTTGTCTTAATAATATTGCAAGTGGCTTTGCGATAGAATGAACTACTTTCTTTAACAAAATTCCATCAGGCCCTGCAGCAGCTCCATTTTTAATTTCATTAATAGCCTGCACAATATCAGCTTCATTAATATCTATGTCAGCTAAAATATTCACTATTTTCATCCCTTACTTCTATATCATTATCTTCATTATCTATTCTAGGGGTGAATTCTCTCTTATATCGTTCTGCCAGAATGTTGCAAATTTCCTTTTTTTCATTCGTTAATCTCCCTTCAATTCTCAGAGGGCCTATTTCTATTCTTCTTTTATTCATCTTCTTTGCATATGAGTATAATAGTTTTGGGGTTTTGCTTGATATTTAATAGGGTTTTTTCTTCCAAGTCCCGTTTTTCATTTTCTTTTGATTGTATAATCTTTTGTTCTGCATTTTCTATCTTACTTTTTAGTTCTATAACTTTCCATGCATTTTTTTCTTTTGCAAGACCTTTTTTCCACTTTCTGATTTTCTGGAACAAGATCCTTCTGTCTCTTGGTATGCATGAATGATGTTTACTTTTCTTCTTCGGTATATATTTTTCCACTATTTTCTCCAATATTTTATATAATATCTCCGTATTTACCCTTATGTCATCCACTTACGAAAATGTTATCCCAATCTTTGTTTAATTCTTCATTAATTTCTGACCCATTTTATATTTTTTACTGTAGAAGTTGTATTTTCCATATCCTTCCCACTTTTTCATTTCTTGCTTATCTCTATTTTCACTTGCTTTGGAATGAACTGTTAATTCTATGACATTATGGGTCTGAAATACTCGCATTATAAACTATTATTTCTTTAACATAATCATCTCGTTCACAAATACTAGGTCTAAAGTATTTCCTTTCTTGTTGGCAGGTGATTTATTTGTTGAATGTTGTATTCTAGTAGCATATCTAATAGCTTTTCAAATTGCCTCTTATCTTCTGCACTACTATTACTCTCTTTTTATATGTATAAGTACAACCACAATCTCCTATTCGTTCTTTCCATTCTACGAAAGGAAAGTTGAAGTCACCAGATAGGAGAATAGTCCAGTCCTTGTGATTTCTACATATATCATCCAATTTTTCAATTATTAAGTCAAACTCTTTAGTATTAGGAGGTCTATATATTACTATGTTCATCAATTTTTCAGATTCAAATTCTACCGCTATTAGTTCACATTCTGAGTTACTATATTTCTCATATATTTTCCTTGTTTTTTGTCTTTCCATATATTGCGGTTCCCCCTTGATTCCTATTTTTTTCTATCGATCTATAAGTTTGGAACCCTTTTTATTTGATCATCATTCCCAGTCTCTTGGGAACTACCAGGTTTTCACTTAATATTCAATTATATCTATTTTCTTTTCATTTTAGGGTTAGTTCTTCTAAGTACTCTATTTTTCTTTTTGAGTTACTCGTAACTAAACCCTGCGCATTCATCACTATGATGGTTTGCGTGTTTTCTCCTTCATTTAATACTGGTAGTAATAAGGATTTTCCCATGTCTCTTTCCTGTTCTGGTATGTTGTTCTTTTTTTTCATTTCAGAAATTCTGACATTAAAAAATCCAACTTTTCCATAATATTTGATCTTCCTTCATCATAATTATTAATTTTGTGTCTGAATCTGCAATTTTCTCCGTTTCTGCAATATCCTCTTGCATAAAATAAAATACGTTATTATCTCTTGAGTAGAATTTCGGAGCTGATGCTTTGTAATTTTTTGCTGACACCTCTGCATATCTCATTGGTGGTTTGCTTTTCTCTTTTACCTGATATTCTTGATTTCTCTCTTTATTTGTTTCTTTCTTATTTTGGATTTTATTACTTGGTTGGTTATTTATTTGATTATGATTCATGGCTACAGGGTGCATATATTTGCATTTTTTGTCGAACTTACATCCTTTTTCCTTCTTTTAGGTTTTTACATATTTTTGGATGCAGATCTCTGCAATCATCCCCATATCCATCTAAGTATGCACATATACCATATATTTCATAGTTTTGACATATCTTAGGATGTTTGTAGTAACATCTTTCTCCAAATCTGCAATTCCCTCTTTTCAAAAGGTTGCAGATTTTGTCTTTCTTGTCTATTTTTTCCTCTTTCCCGTCATTTTATAGATCTGGGTAGAGCCTCTTCGGGATTTGCTTTTCTGTTGTCATATCGTAATTTATTTCTTCGTAGGTATGCTGCTTTATTGCCTCATATGTAGTATCAATGAGTATCTCTGCATCCATACTTTTATCTTGTTCTTTGTTTTCCTTATTTTTTTCTGTCATTTCATTTTTGTTTACTTCTCTTCCGTTTTCCTCTTCTTCTTTTTTCTTCTTCTTCTTCCTCTTCCTCTTCTTCTTCATCCTCAACTATTTGTACATTCAATCTTGATTTAATAACATTGTCTATCCATGATAGACATGTTGAACAAAAAATTCTTGTATCTTTTCTCAAATCTTGTATTACCTCAGCACACTGTGGATGGGTCGGAATGTTGCATGCAGCACATTTTCTGATTAGGTTTTGTGGATTGACTATGCTATACAAACCTTACACAGTTTGCATGCTTTTGGCATTCTTTTTCCTAATGCATCAATTAGGATATTCACAAGATTCACCTTATTCATTTTCTTTGTCGGAATATGTTGGTTTATGTATATTTTCTTTATGAGTCTCTTGACCACTTGGATTTTATTTGGAACTTCTTCAATTATTTTCAAGATGTTTTCATTAGATTTGTTCCAGTTTGAAGGATTATATCCTTCTAATATATCTATGAATGCTTTTGTATCTTTTTGGTTAGGACTGTTGCTGATTTCATAGATGAGAAATGCCAGTTCCCTTCCTGCTACCTCATCGTATTGCGAATCTGCTAAACACGCCAAATTACGCCACCTCTTCCCGCAGTTGGAACTTACTGCCATCTTGTTCTGATTTATAGTATTACACTTGATAAACTAACTTAGAAGACGCTTTATCCTACTATTTTCACACTAATCTTATCACCGATAGTTCACGTACACTTCTAGATATTTCTCAAATTCTAGTCGTATGTTAAACTTGTGATATCTGTTGATTATTGTGACTTCACGCGGGTACGTCTCACCAAGCAAGATGGCTACTACGAGAGTAAACGAAAATTTGTGTTGTACAAATACAAAATGATAGGGAATCTCTTCTGTGGAGAATAATGAGGCATTAGTACAACAGGGCAGATCATTCTTGATTGGGTATGATAACAGTCAATTGTAAGAATGTTGAAAAAGTCAGTCTTCCTGTGGCGCGTGATATGGAGTTTCAAAAACAGTAAGGATTTAATATACTCGAAGTTAAGTATATCTTAGTTTAACCAGACCACTGAGCTGATTAACAGCTCTGCTAGGGCTGGCCCGAAGGATCAGATTTTTTTATGTGGCTAGAAACCAATTAGTCACTTAGAAACAGGACCTACAGCTTATTGTGGGATCCGAACCACATTACCAAGAATTTTGCCCCAAAAAGTTATTTGGTTTAGATATGTGGATGATATCTTCTGTATTTGGCCAGTTCACGAAAACCTCCAGGAATTCCTTAATAATCTCAATAATTTAGTCCCTTCTATAAAATTTACTGTAGAGGAAGAAAGAAATTGTAATTTGAATTTTCTTGATGTAACTGTCCATAGAAATGATAGAAATTTCCCCTTTTCAGTCTTTCGAAAATCAACTAATATTGCCTCTTTTGTTCATTACTACTCCAATCACTTATCAAAATGTTAAATTCTCTGTTTTTTCTGGGATGTTCCTAAGGGCTTTACGTGTCTGTAGCCCGCAGTTTATTGACGCTGAAATTAAAACCATTTATTGCATATTGCATTGAACTAAAATACCCAAGGACTTTTGTAGATGTGGCATGGAAAAGAGCTAGAAAAACATTTTATTCAACTAATGACAAACTTGAATTTAGTAAGCATAACATTCTAAAATTACCTTATGATGAAAGGTTTTTAGATATTCCTAGAATTTTAAAGCTTTTTAACATAAATGTTGTTTTCAGTAATATTAATGTCAAGAGTTTTAGTAATCAAAAATTCTCCTAAAGATTTTCCAGGCTGCATATATGAAAATTCCTTTTGCAAAAAGTGTGATAAAGTCCTTATTTACGGACTAGACCAGGCAAATCTCTTTCACAGCGTCTCAAGCAATATCAATATTCTGTGAGAACTGGGCAAATATTGAATGCATTATTCGTACATATGAGAGATTTAGACCATCCTATTAACTGGAGTCAAAGCAAGAGCCTTAGTCCCATGTAATGACACAGTTAAAAGGAATATCATTGAATCTTGTTTTATCAAGTCAAATAATAGAAATGTTCTAAATTTAAGTCTTGGTTTATTTAAACTTGATGCTTTCATAATGAAAAAAGTTGTAGAAAAATATAAGCAACAAAATTAATATATTCTGTTTTTACATGTTTTTGGACTGAAATAAAGATACTTTGTAATTTCGGTTAGGGTCCAAAGAATCTGTTAAGTTTGTGACCGTGTGATTATCCGATAATCCTGGATTATCCCTTTTAATTTTTTACCCTTTTGATAATTAACCATCTGGTATTCCTGATCTTGTTTGTATCTGAGACCTTCCTCTCCAATAGTACTTTAGTAGCTCCTTGACGATGTCTGAGTAAAGACGAAGCGCTTGGATTTCTGATTATCATTTTTCCCCGTGTGGTATTCGCTTATTTATGAAGTCACGTGCATCTACTGTGATTTTTTAAGCATACTATACGTATATATGTGTGTGGGTGTGTGTTGGAAGAAATGGAAACACTAAGGCCCAAACATATCATAAAATGCGTTGTCTTAGAAAGAGCCCAAAAGGGATTTTTATAACCGTAAAAATATAGACAACTTCCGAGCCTGCGCAGTGGTGAATAAATGAAAGTGTGATGGATGCCGGGGAAATCTTACAGAAGACAGTTTCTGGTGATGCGTAAGAAGAGGGACCGACCTCACGTGTATTGGATAATAAAAGCTAAAATTGTAAGAATATGACATAACAATAAGTCACCTATCAAGGGGCGCAACAAAGGGGAATTTGTAAGAATATGACAATATGATACATGTCTCGTGCAGTGAGTTGTGAGGAAATACATAACCAAACAGATAAGTTGGTCGTGAGACTTAGGATCTTGTCTCGGTACTGACCCCTAAGGGTTTTCGGGGTCATTATTTAGGACTAATATTTCTTGTGGTCATTATCTTTACTAGCAGACATAAAGAAAGCCCACTATAGTAAGATTGTCCGATTTAACGCCAGGAGTCGCTGTGCAGGCAGGTGTTTTGCTTGTATTTTCGGTTACAGTTTTCCACCCGTCCCTTGAATGGGATGGAGACATAACGCCCATTGGGGGTGGGGGGGTAGGGGGGGTTAGGATGAAACCCCATTATAAACCATCTTAGGGGTACCCACTATAACACTGCCAAGTTTCATGCCCATCGGACCAGCTGTTTGGCCCGTGATTGAGTGACAGACGGACGGACAGACATGACGCCCATTGTAATAAGATGATATTTACAGGCTTCTGCTTCTGCTTTTAGGATTATCCCCAAGTTGGAACCCTTGGGGTTCACCATCTAGGAAAGATATAAGATTCACAGGAAGGCATTTAAGTAGAAGAGATAAATAACAACCGGTTGGCAAGCATTGCTTCTCACCTGAAACCCCAAAGGTAGCCAGCGCTGGTGGGATACTGCGTCTCACTGAAATGGATCGGGGTATAGCCAAGGCTTGCTCGTTTGTACTGGGAAGCGATGATGTCTCTCATGTAAATTTGGGACTCGAGTATGCATGGCGACCTTTCATGACCTTGTCCATATGGTTTTCTGTGGAGTCGATCTAGTAAGGAAGTCTGAATTTAATCATTAAGGAAGAAAACAGCTGAATTTTCATTCTAGGTAAGGTTTACGATTGATTCTTCAATTCTTCTTTAGCCATGGTAGTAACAAAGAGAAAATTATATTGAATCTTCAATTTACTAAACAAGATAGATTTCATTACTTCAAATTGTAAAGTAACACAGATTATAATTTAATTTAGATTAAAATAGGAAGGAAAAAAATAGAATACTCCAGATTTTATCATCAACGAAGAGAGAATAGAAAGGATTCTTCAAACTAGTAATGAAAAAGTAATTGATTCTGTTCTTCAAATCTGATATTGATCGTTCGAAAAAGCAATAATCCAAGTTTACATCTTCGTGAGGAATATTTACTTGCAGTGACGACAACCAGCGTTCTTTGCCGTAATATATCAGTATACGATTCTGGCATCGATGCTGGCGATAAGACGTTTAGTCTTTTGATAACGTATCTTTTCGATAACATGAAAATATCGCTGTTCAGAACAAATTTGGGATAATAAGAAAAACCTCTTACAATGTGTATTTAAACTTCTTACTCTGAATTTCGAGTGTCAGTTGGTAATGCAAAGACGTCAACTGAGCAGAGTATATCTATAATATTCCTTGTAACTCCACGCATCCAACCCTCCGATTTGTACATAGGAAACCGCATATAGATCTATAATATATATATAAATAATATATATATATATATATATCTATATATATATATATATATAATATGAGAGAGAGAGAGAGAGATTGTTTGTATGGTGATTTTACGTTGCATGGAACCAGCGGTTATTCAGCAATGGGACCAGCGGCTTTACGTGACTTCCGAACCACGTCAAGAGTGAACTTCTATCACCAGAAATACACATCTCTGACCCCTCAATGGAATGCCCGAGAATTGAACTCGCGGCCACCGAGGTGGCAGGCCAAGACCAAACCGACCACGCCACTGAGGTGCTCTCTCTCTCTCTCTCTCTCTCTCTCTCTCTCTCTCTCTCTCTATATATATATATATATATATCATTCGAGCTACAAATGTCCTTTATATCTAATTCGCTCTACCTCGGAGATAAAAACCCTGATTTCAACCCTGACCCTAAAGTTCCTCATAGTCTACGGAGGTAAAAAAAAAAAAAAAAAAAAAAAACTGATTTCAACCCTTACCCCAAATTTCCTCATACTGTAACGAGGTAAAAAACCCTAGGGTAGTTCGCAGATCCGGGGACAGATCTGACAATTCCAGAACCATTACTCCAAATAACAAAATGCATAGAATAAAAGTTTTCCAGAATTCCAATATATACCAGAAAAGTCACTTATCCGACTATTTTACGCCAAAATACCATCCGCCGATATTTCCCGTGAAACTAATATTTTTCAAAGTACCCACTTGATGTGAAGGCTGACACGGCGGTCCGAGCTCCCGTAGTTCTTGAGTTGGCCGCGGACAGGCGCTGTACGTCGGCCCGCCCCCAACGCGGGAAAGTTTTAAACCAAACAATCCTGTATCAGGTTGACCCAGGTCATTCCCAAGGGACATGGATTAACTTCCTCCCAACCAATAAAAACGTGTCCCATGAATCTGAATCAGACAATCATACCTGCAGTCACAAAATTTGCCCTTTCCGTTCTACACCGCCGCCATGGATAGAACTCATTCCGTATTGTTTCCGAAAGTGTTACGCAGAAAGACTTTACGAAAGCTATTTTTCTACGTACTGTATCCAGAAGCGGTATCTACAAGATGTTCCGTGTCCATTTCGGGCGTTCCTGAAATTAATCAAACGTATCTACCCGCTCAAAAGCCGCCCGACATCCCCATCTCAAATTGGATTTCCCGGCCCGAAACAATAAGGCCAGGACCTTTCTACCAGTGAGACACGTGATCCCTCACCCGTTCCAAAGAGGCCGAGACTGATGCCTTCTTCTACCCCTTCATGGTCGTCAGACAGCAGCGACTTTGAAATGTGAATAAGGTAAGTTGTATATTAATGTTTGTTAGCCTTAAAACTAGTGTTTGGTTAGTTCGAAGCCAGTACCAAGCACGTGTTTCGAACAGTACTGTTTCGGTAGTTCGAAGCCTGTACCGGAGCACGTGTTCGAACAGTAAGGCCGTGACGAACGAGGAAGGTGTTCAATGTTACAGTTATGGTGGGGAGAAATAGGCTAGTCGTGGTTTTTGTATGTACTGTGGCTAATTCACTGTAACATCTGTGGTTAGCGCGCGCAGCGCAATATTACCTCTTGCCAAACATGTCTCGCCTGCCAAGAATCTTTAAAAATGCGGATAAGGCGCGTAGCGCCGTTCCGCCACGGCCTACTGTAAGCTCTGTGGTTAGCGCGCGTAGCGCAATATTACCTCTTGCCAGAACATGTCTCGCCTGCCAAGAATCTTTAAAATGCGGCGGATAAGGCGCGTAGCGCCGTTCCGCTGCGGCCTACTGTAAGCTCTGTGGTTAGTGCGCGCAGCGCAATATTACCTCTTGCCAGAACATGTCTCGCCTGCCAAGAATCTTTAAAAATGCGGCGGATAAGGCGCGTAGCGCCGTTCCGTGCGGCCTACTGTAACCTCATTGTGGTTAGCGCGCGCAGCGCAATATTACCTCTTGCCAGAACATGTCTCGCCTAAAAGCAAGAATCTTTAAAAAGCTGCGCGGATAAGGCAGCGTAGCGCGGGTCGCTTGCCGCCATCCCGGCCTACTGTAAGCTCTGTGGTTAGCGCGCGCAGCGCAATATTACCTCTTGCCAGAACATGTCTCGCCTGCCAAGAATCTTTAAAAATGCGATCAATATAGTGTCGGTTAGTGGTAGATAGCCTAGCCTACGTCAACCTTGAATGCAGAGTAAGGGGTCGGAGCCTATGTCGGTTAGTGGTAGCCTAGTCTAGAAGTTTTACATGCAGGCTAGCCGTTCTAAAGTTTTGCAATGTAAGTGGTCTTAGCCTAGCCTAGCCTACGTCAACCTTGAATGCAGAGTAAGGGGTCAAATTTTTGCATTAAGTGTCACAGTTTCTGGGCCTCATAACCGGAATTGAGAGTTACGTTCGCCGTGAAAGTCGTTCGCCGCTTCCCCCACCCAAAAACCCCGGTTTCCCAATGGGTCCCCCCCATTACCGTTTTGATGTTTTTTAGGCTTTATTTTTACTGGGGCATTACAAAAAAGGGCAATAACGTTATTCTCAGATATTTTTGATGACGTCATTCGTCCAATAGTCAAAAAGACCCACTTCGTTAAGTCGAGTCCTCATCCTCGTGAGGGCTTCCGTGAATATGGCGCCTCTCCTATGGTGGAGGAACGAGTGATATGGGTATGGAATAATAAAACACCTTTCTAGGACTGAGTGGGGGATTGGAACAGTAGTGAGAATGTAAATGACACCCCTTCCGCTCTGAGTACTGATGCGGGAGTTGTAAGAATTCCTTAGAATATTGTACAACACTTTTGATGTACGTGATAGGAAATTGTAAGGATATCCGACCCTTCTGTAAAGAGTAAACGAAAATTTGTGTTGTACAAATACAAAATGATAGGGAATCTCTTCTGTGGAGAATGATGGCATTAGTACAACAGGGCAGATCATTCTTGATTGGGTATGATAAACAGTCAATTGTAAGAATGTTGAAAAAGTCAGTCTTCCTGTGGCGCGTGATATGGAGTTTCAAAAACAGTAAGGATTTAATATACTCGAAGTTAAGTATATCTTAGTTTAACCAGACCACTGAGCTGATTAACAGCTCTGCTAGGGCTGGCCCGAAGGATCAGATTTTTTTATGTGGCTAGAAACCAATTAGTCACTTAGAAACAGGACCTACAGCTTATTGTGGGATCCGAACCACATTACCAAGAATTTTGCCCCAAAAAGTTATTTGGTTTAGATATGTGGATGATATCTTCTGTATTTGGCCAGTTCACGAAAACCTCCAGAATTCCTTAATAATCTCAATAATTTAGTCCCTTCTATAAAAATTTACTGTAGAGGAAGAAAGAAATTGTAATTTGAATTTCTTGATGTAAACTGTCCATAGAAATGATAGAAATTTCCCCTTTTCAGTCTTTCGAAAATCAACTAATATTGCCTCTTTTGTTCATTACTACTCCAATCACTTATCAAAATGTTAAATTCTCTGTTTTTTCTGGGATGTTCCTAAGGGCTTTACGTGTCTGTAGCCCGCAGTTTATTGACGCTGAAATTAAAACTATTTATAATATTGCATTGAAACTAAATACCCAGGACTTTTGTAGATGTGGCATGGAAAAGAGCTAGAAAAACTTTTATTCAACTAATGACAAACTTGAATTTAGTAAGCATAACATTCTAAAATTACCTTATGATGAAAGGTTTTTAGATATTCCTAGAATTTTAAAGCTTTTTAACATAAATGTTGTTTTCAGTAATATTAATGTCAAGAGTTTAGTAATCAAAAATTCTCCTAAAGATTTTCCAGGCTGCATATATGAAATTCCTTGCAAAAAGTGTGATAAAGTCTATTACGGACAGACCGGCAAATCTCTTTCACAGCGTCTCAAGCAATATCAATATTCTGTGAGAACTGGGCAAATATTGAATGCATTATTCGTACATATGAGAGATTTAGACCATCCTATTAACTGGAGTCAAGCAAGAGCCTTAGTCCCATGTAATGACACAGTTAAAAGGAATATCATTGAATCTTGTTTTATCAAGTCAAATAATAGAAATGTTCTAAATTTAAGTCTTGGTTTATTTAAACTTGATGCTTTCATAATGAAAAAAGTTGTAGAAAAATATAAGCAACAAAATTAATATATTCTGTTTTTACATGTTTTGGACTGTAAAGATACTTTGTAATTTCGGTTAGGGTCAGAATCTGTTTAAGTTTGTGACCGTGTGATATCCGATAATCCTGGATTATCCCTTTTAATTTTTTACCCTTTTGATAATTAACCATCTGGTATTCCTGATCTTGTTTGTATCTGAGACCTTCCTCTCCAATAGTACTTTAGTAGCTCCTTGACGATGTCTGAGTAAAGACGAAAGCGCTTGGATTTCTGATTATCATTTTCCCGTGGTATTCGCTTATTTATGAAGTCACGTGCATCTACTGTGATTTTTTAAGCATACTATACGTATATATGTGTGTGGGTGTGTGTTGGAAGAAATGGAAACACTAAGGCCCAAACATATCATAAAATGCGTTGTCTTAGAAAGAGCCCAAAAGGGATTTTTATAACCGTAAAAATATAGACAACTTCCGAGCCTGCGCAGTGGTGAATAAATGAAAGTGTGATGGATAACCGGGGAAATCTACAGAAGCAGTTCGGATGCGTAAGAAGAGGGACCCGACCTCACGTGTATTGGATAATAAAGCTAAAATTGTAAGAATATGACATAACAATAAGTCACCTATCAAGGGGCGAACAAAGGGGAATTTGTAAGAATAGTGACAATATGATACATGTCTCGTGCAGTGAGTTGTGAGGAAATACATAACCAAACAGATAAGTTGGTCGTGAGACTTAGGATCTTGTCTCGGTACTGACCCCTAAGGGTTTTCGGGGTCATTATTTAGGACTAATATTTCTTGTGGTCATTATCTTTACTAGCAGACATAAAGAAAGCCCACTATAGTAAGATTGTCCGATTTAACGCCAGGAGTCGCTGTGCAGGCAGGTGTTTTGCTTGTATTTTCGGTTACAGTTTTCCACCCGTCCCTTGAATGGGATGGAGACATAACGCCCATTGGGGGTGGGGGGTAGGGGGGGTTAGGATGAAACCCCATTATAAACCATCTTAGGGGTACCCACTATAACACTGCCAAGTTTCATGCCCATCGGACCAGCTGTTTGGCCCGTGATTGAGTGACAGACGGACGGACAGACATGACGCCCATTGTAATAAGATGATATTTACAGGCTTCTGCTTCTGCTTTTAGGATTATCCCCAAGTTGGAACCCTTGGGGTTCACCATCTAGGAAAGATATAAGATTCACAGGAAGCATTTAAGTAGAGAGATAACAACCGGTTGGCAAGCATTGCTTCTCACCTGAAACCCCAAAGGTAGCCAGCGCTGGTGGGATACTGCGTCTCACTGAAATGGATCGGGGTATAGCCAAGGCTGCTCGTGTACTGGGAAGCGATGATGTCTCTCATGTAAATTTGGGACTCGAGGTATGCATGGCGACCTTTCATGACCTTGTCCATATGGTTTTCTGTGGAGTCGATCTAGTAAGGAAGTCTGAATTAATCATTAAGGAAGAAAACAGCTGAATTTTCATTCTAGGTAAGGTTTACGATTGATTCTTCAATTCTTCTTTAGCCATGGTAGTAACAAAGAGAAAATTATATTGAATCTTCAATTTACTAAACAAGATAGATTTCATTACTTCAAATTGTAAGTAACCAGAGATATATTTAATTTAGATTAAAATAGGAAGGAAAAAAATAGAATACTCCAGATTTTATCATCAACGAAGAGAGAATAGAAAGATTCTTCAACTAGTAATAAAAAGTATTGATTCTGTTCTTCAAATCTGATATTGATCGTTCGAAAAAGCAATAATCCAAGTTTACATCTTTCGTGAGGAAATATTACTTGCAGTGACGACAACCAGCGTTCTTTGCCGTAATATATCAGTATACGATTCTGGCATCGATGCTGGCGATAAGACGTTTAGTCTTTTGATAACGTATCTTTTCGATAACATGAAAATATCGCTGTTCAGAACAAATTTGGGATAATAAGAAAAACCTCTTACAATGTGTATTTAAACTTCTTACTCTGAATTTCGAGTGTCAGTTGGTAATGCAAAGACGTCAACTGAGCAGAGTATATCATAATATTCCTTGTAACTCCACGCATCCAACCCTCCGATTTGTACATAGGAAAAACCGCATATAGATCTATAATATATATATATATATAATATATATATATATATCTATATATATATATATATATAATATATATATATATATATATATATATAATATGAATAGAGAGAGAGAGAGATTGTTTTGTATGGTGATTTTACGTTGCATGGAACCAGCGGTTTTATTCAGCGAATGGGACCAGCGCTTTACGTGAATTCCCGAACCACGTTCAAGAGTGAACTTCTATCACCAGAAATACACATCTCTGACCCCTCAATGAATGCCCGAGAATTGAATTCGCGGCCACCGAGTGGCAGGCCAAGACCAAACCGACCACGCCACTGAGGTGCTCTCTCTTCTCTCTCTCTCTCTCTCTCTCTCTCTCTCTCTCTCTCTCTCTCTCATATATATATATATATATATATATATATATATATATATATATATCATTCGAGCTACAAATGTCCTTTAATATCTAATTCGCTCTACCTCGGAGATAAAAACCCTGATTTCAACCCTGACCCTAAAGTTCCTCATAGTCTACGGAGGTAAAAAAAAAAAAAAAAAAAAAAAAAAAAAACTGATTTCAACCCTACACCCAAATTTCCTCATACTGTAAACGAGGTAAAAAACCCTAGGGTAGTTCGCAGATCCGGGGAGATCTGACAATTCCAGAACCATTACTCCAAATAACAAAATGCATAGAATAAAAGTTTTCCAGAATTCCAATATATACCAGAAAAGTCACTTATCCGACTATTTACGCCAAAATACCATCCGCCGATATTTCCCGTGAAACTAATATTTTTCAAAGTACCCACTTGATGTGAAGGCTGACACGGCGGTCCGAGCTCCCGTAGTTCTTGAGTTGGCCGCGGACAGGCGCTGTACGCGGGCCCGCCCCCACGCGGGAAATTTTAACCAAACAAACCAAATGTATCAGGTTGACCCAGGTCATTCCCAAGGGACATGGATTAACTTCCTCCCAACCATAAAAACGTGTCCCATGAATCTGAATCAGACAATCATACCTGCAGTCACAAATTTGCCCTTTCCGTTCTACACCGCCGCCATGGATAGAACTCATTCCGTATTGTTTCCGAAAAGTGTTACGCAGAAAGAACTTTCACGAAAGCTATTTTTCTACGTACTGTATCCAGAAGCGGTATCTACAAGATGTTCCGTGTCCATTTCGGGCGTTCCTGAAATTAATCAAACGTATCTACCCGCTCAAAAGCGCCCGACATCCCCCATCTCAAAATTGGATTTCCCGGCCCGAAAACAATAAGGCCAGGACCTTCTACCAGCGAGACACGTGATCCCTCACCCGTTCCAAAGAGGCCGAGACTGATGCCTTCTTCTACCCCTTCATGGTCGTCAGACAGCAGCGACTTTGAAATGTGAATAAGGTAAGTTGTATATTAATGTTTGTCAGCCTTAAAACTAGTGTTTGGGTTAGTTCGAAGCCAGTACCAAAGCACGTGTTCGAACAGTACTGTTTCGGTTAGTTCGAAGCCTGTACCGGAGCACGTGTTCGAACAGTAAGGCCGTGACGAACGAGGAAGGTGTTCAATGTTACAGTTATGGTGGGGAGAAATAGGCTAGTCGTGGTTTTTTGTATGTACTGTGGCTAATTCACTGTAACCTCTGTGGTTAGCGCGCGCAGCGCAATATTACCTCTTGCCAGAACATGTCTCGCCTGCCAAGAATCTTTAAAAATGCGGATAAGGCGCGTAGCGCCGTTCCGCCACGGCCTACTGTAAGCTCTGTGGTTAGCGCGCGCAGCGCAATATTACCTCTTGCCAGAACATGTCTCGCCTGCCAAGAATCTTTAAAAATGCGGCGGATAAGGCGCGTAGCGCCGTTCCGCTGCGGCCTACTGTAAGCTCTGTGGTTAGCGCGCGCAGCGCAATATTACCTCTTGCCAGAACATGTCTCGCCTGCCAAGAATCTTTAAAAATGCGGCGGATAAGGCGCGTAGCGCCGTTCCGCTGCGGCCTACTGTAAGCTCTGTGGTTAGCGCGCGCAGCGCAATATTACCTCTTGCCAGAACATGTCTCGCCTGCCAAGAATCTTTAAAAATGCGGCGGATAAGGCGCGTAACGCCATTCCGCCACGGCCTACTGTAAGCTCTGTGGTTAGCGCGCGCAGCGCAATATTACCTCTTGCCAGAACATGTCTCGCCTGCCAAGAATCTTTAAAAATGCGGCGGATAAGGCGCGTAGCGCCGTTCCGCTGCGGTCTACTGTAAGCTCTGTGGTTAGCGAGCGCAGCGCAATATTACCTCTTGCCAGAACATGTCTCGCCTGCCAAGAATCTTTAAAAATGCGGATAATATAATGTCGGTTAGTGGTAGATAGCCTAGCCTACGTCAACCTTGAATGCAGAGTAAGGGGTCGGAGCCTATGTCGGTTAGTGGTAGCCTAGTCTAGAAGTTTTACATGCAGGCTAGCCGTTCTAAAGTTTTGCAATGTAAGTGGTCTTAGCCTAGCCTAGCCTACGTCAACCTTGAATGCAGAGTATGGGGTCAAATTTTTGCATTAAGTGTCACAGTTCTGGGCCTCATAACCGGGAATTGAGAGTTACGTTCGCCGTGAAAGTCGTTCGCCGCTTCCCCCACCCAAAAACCCCGGTTTCCCAATGGGTCCCCCCATTACCGTTTCATGTTTTTTAGGCTTTATTTTTACTGGGGCAATTACAAAAAAAGGGCAATAAACGTTATTCTCAGATATTTTTCCCGCGAAAATCGCTCGTCCCCGGATCTGTAGTGGCTCCAAACCCTAATTTCAACCCTGACCCCAAAGTTCCTCATATTCTACAGAGGTAAAAACCTTGATTTCAACCCTGACCCCGGATTCCCTCAAAAACTCCTGATGACGTCACGAAAGTCTATGGGTGACGATCCCAGATTTCTAACCCGACCCCGATGACGTCACAAAACTCTACGACGTAAAATCCCAAGGTTTCAACCCTCACCCCCAATTCCTTCCACTAGCCCCTGATGACGTCTTAAAACTTGAAATCACAGGTTCCAACATGTCCCCCGAATTCACTCCCAAACGCAAATTTTCTAAGTCAATAGGGAACATTGAAAATTAACTTAACAAAACCCATTTCAGTCTTAATCATTTATGATATGTGTATATAGATGCATGATATTCCATACATGAAGAGGTTAAATGGAAAATCAGATTACATACAGAATTGTTATTATTTTTGTAACAAAAATGCATGGGGAATGGTATACATGAATTAATATTCCATACAAAGTCATACAAGAATGCACTGGAAAAGGTGTACGTACAAAAGAATTCACGGACATGATATACATTCGTTTTACGAAAATAATACTTCATTGAGACACATTGCTAGTATATACCACACACATCCTCCCCAGTTTCCCGATCGTGTGTGAAAGATAATTCATCTAATACATCTAAGCTTTTAAATCTTGATAACTAGTTCTTCATAAATAAATCTTCCACACATCTTTCCTCAAGCAGGGAAATTCTTTTTCATGATGACCACACAAGTGGGGAACCGCAATATATGGGAAAGACAAAAAACAAGGAAAATATATGAGAAATATAGTAACTCAGAATGTGAACTAATAGCGGTAGAATTTGAATCTGAAAAATTAATGAACATAGCAATATATCAGACCTCCTAATACTAAAGAGTTTGATTCTTATAATAAAAAAATTAGGATTGGATGATATGTAGAAATCACAAGGACTGGACTATTCTCCTATCTGGAGACTTCAACTTTCCTTTCGTAGACTGGAAAGAACGAATAGGAGATTGTGGATGTACTTATACATATAAAAAAGAGAGTAATAGTAGTGCAGAAGATAAGAGGCAATTCGAAAAGCTATTAGTTAGATATGCTACTAGAATACAACATTCAACAAATAAATCACCTGCCAAGAAAGGAAACATACTTTAGACCTAGTATTTTGGTGAACGAGATTGAATTATGTTAAAGAAATAATAGTTTATAATGCGAGCATTTCAGACCATAATGTCATAGAATTAACAGTCCATTCCAAAGCAAGTGAAAACAGAGATAAGCAAGAAATGAAAAAGTGGGAAGGATATGGAAAATACAACTTCTACAGTAAAAATATAAAATGGTCATAAATAATG
Source organism: Macrobrachium nipponense (assembly GCF_015104395.2). Taxonomy (NCBI): domain Eukaryota; kingdom Metazoa; phylum Arthropoda; class Malacostraca; order Decapoda; family Palaemonidae; genus Macrobrachium; species Macrobrachium nipponense. The sequence goes on along the minus strand of NC_087217.1, from coordinate 61,258,096 downwards.
AAGAATTAAACAAAGATTGGGATAATATTTTCGTAAGTGATGACATAAAGGTAAATACGGAGATATTATATAAAATATTAGAGAAAATAGTGGATAAATATATAACGAAGAAGAAAAGTAAACATCAGTCATGCATACCAAGAGACCAGAAGGATCTTGTTCCAGCAGAAAAGTGGAAAAAGGTCTAGCAAAAAAAAAAATGCATGGAAAGTTATAGAACTAAAAAGTAGATAGAAAATGCAGAACAAAAGATTATACAATCAAAAGAAAATGAAAAACGGGACTTGGAAGAAAAAACCCTATCAAATATCAAGCAAAATCCAAACTATTATACTCATATGCGAAGAAGCTGAATAAAAGAAGAATAGAAATAGGCCTCTAAGAATTGAAGGGAGATTAACGAATGAAAAAAAAGGAAATTTGCAACATACTGGCAGAACGATAGAGAGAATTCACCCCTAGAATAGATAATGAAGATAATGATATAGAAGTAAGGGATGAAAATAGTGAATATTTAGCTGACATAGATATTAATGAAGCTGATATTGTGCAGGCTATTAATGAAATTAAAAATGGAGCTGCTGCAGGGCCTGATGGAATTCCTGCTATTTTGTTAAAGAAAGTAGTTAATTCTATCGCAAAGCCACTTGCAATATTATTAAGACAAAGTGTAGATACAGGCAAGATTTATGATGAGCACAAATTAGCATATATTACCCCTACTTTCAAAAGTGGATCAAGACTAGAGGCAAATAATTATAGGCCTGTGAGTCTAACATCACATATATGAAAGTGTATGAAAGGGTAATGAAGAAAAATATTATGAAAACATTTAATAAAAAAATAATTTGTTTAATAAAGGACAACATGGTTTCGTACCCTGAAAAAGTACACAAACCCAACTGTTAGTCCACCGTGAGAACATATTCAAAAATATGAAAAGCGGAAATGAAAACAGATGTGGTTTATTTAGACTTTGCAAAAGCTTTTGATAAAGTAGACCATAATATATTAGCGAGAAAATTAGAAAACACAATATCGTGGATAAAGTAGGAAGATGGTTAAAAGAATTTTTACACAACAGAAAACAGATAGTTATTGCAAACGACGAGAAATCGGATGAAGCCAAGGTAATATCGGTGTGCCGCAAGGTACGGTGTTAGCTGCAATACTGTTTGTTATTATGATTGAAGACATAGACAATAATGTAAGGATTCGGTAGTGAGTAGTTTCGCAGATGACACAAGAATAAGTAGAGAAATTACTTGTGATGAAGATAGGAACGCTCTACAAAGAGACCTTAACAGAGTATATGATTGGGCAGAGGTAAATAGGATGGTATTTAACTCTGATAAATTTGAATCAATAAATTATGGAGACAGAGAAAGAAAGCTATATGCATATAAGGGACCTAATAATGAGACCATCACAAATAAGGAAGCAGTTAAAGACCTTGGTGTGATGATGAATAGGAACATGTTATGCAATGATCAAATAGCAACTCTGTTGGCAAAATGTAAAGCAAAAATGGGAATGTTGTTACGGCACTTCAAAACAAGAAAAGCTGAACACATGATTATGCTTTATAAAACATATGTTCGTAGTCCACTTGAATATTGCAATATGATATGGTACCCACACTATCAAAAGGATATTGCACAAATAGAAGAGTGTACAAAGGTCCTTTACAAAAAAAGCTAGATAGAAGAAGTTAAAGACCTTGACTACTGGGAAAAAAGACTACAATTCTTAAAATTATATAGTCTAGAAAGGCGAGAAGAGAAACGCTACATGATAATTCAGGGCATGGAAACAGATAGAAGGAATAGACTGAAAATATCATGGAACTAAAAATATCAGAAAGAGCAAGCAGAGGTAGATTAATAGTGCCCAAAACTATATCAGGAAAAATAAGGAAAGCACACAGGACATTAATCCACTACGCACCAGCATCGATAATGCAGCGTCTATTCAATGCGTTGCCAGCTCATCTGAGGAATATATCAGGAGTGAGCGTAGATGTGTTTAAGAATAAGCTCGACAAATATCTAAACTGCATCCCAGACCATCCAAGATTGGAAGATGCAAAATATACCGGAAGATGTACTAGCAACTCTCTGGTAGACATTAGAGGTGCCTCACACTGAGGGACCTGGGGCAACCCGAACAAGATGTAAGGTCTGTAAGGTAAGGTAAGTGATTTTACCAATTTTTTTCATTTCATCACTGAACGTAGATATCACAAGGTAAATACTGATTTAACCATGTCATGTTAACTCGTCTACTTTGTCCGATACCGGTGGGGAAGATAACATATTTGATATAGTCATACGATGATTTAAATAATTCTTCCTTCAATTTCTTCACCAAAGAAAATAAGTGGTTGAACCTCATCTGCTCAAAGGGTCAGCATGGTCCTCATCTTTGGAATATGCTACACTCTTTTGGGCTTATTCATTATCTTCAACAGAGGCACCGATGCCATATTGGGTTAATAAAGTAGCTACGGTGGGGAGATCTACGTCATCGTCACATTCCCAAGAGGTAATATTTTCCGGCCTTTTCACAATGGCAGACCTTTCAACACCGCGATCGCGAAGACAGGCGTATGTTGCACCAGCTCGAGAATATCAAAAGCCTGCAATCTCAGCGTATGAATAACTTCGAACGACGTCTTCGACCACACCATAATTCCTGCATGTAACACAATTAGTGGCCACTACTAAACAAGTATTTCTCTTCCTGAACCTATTTTCAGACAAGTCCCCAAAAACTAACTTGCACGAGGAGGTTGACGAAGCCCATGGCAAGAGTGTTCATTTTAATATTCCAATGGTTCAAGAGTTAATGAGCCACCAAATCCCACAATCGAACTTCCCTACCCCCTTGACACTATGAGCCATTAAAGATGGCCCCCTTTATCACAATCACTGATTAAACAAGTTATATCATACCACCGTCCAAAACTCCCACCGGAAGCTATGAATCACACTAAAGCCTGACCCACTTTCGAACTGTTGTCTCAACCTCGTGATCAAGTTGTATCACGTAAAGGGTTAATCACACAATTAAACAAGCTGTATCATTTTCCCAACATGTTAATAAGGTACCCACGCACCCTCCATTTTCTTTTTTGCATAAATCTTCCAAGAAGTATATGACAGGATTTTGCGATGTATCCACTTTTCAGATTTTGAAAATTTCCAGAGTATTTTGAATAGTATATCACCTTCTAACAACTGCGTTCCAATGCTCATCCGCTATACGTACAACGTCTACAACATTCAAGATTGAACTGGTGGGTGGATTAACGAGAACAGCATTTTTATACATACTCGAGAATTGACGTTCAATGTCCTCTCTAGTGGTTAATGTGTGAACTTGTTGAGGGGTGCGTTCCTTTCCCAAACTTTTATGTGGGGTATTGTTATAACTCTGAACAATGTCACGCAAGACATTAATGTATTTTAAGGTGATCTTATGTGTGAGATATCTATATATCCTGCTCTTAATAGTCCTTATTACTCTTTCAGCTATGGATGATTTTATCTCTCTTGAGTAAACACTATATAATTTTATATTTTTACCCTCTAGATATTCTCTGACGTGTTTGTTATAATATTCCCTACCCTCATCACTATTCAAACGTGAAACTCCCGAAAATTCTCTAGATTCGATCATCTTCTTTAAAGCACGATGCATAGTGACACCATCCTTCTTTTTCAATGGAATCATTTGAAGGTATCTGGAAAACACGTCAATAAATATCAGCAAATATTTAAACCCATTATTGTACCGAGCCAACTTTGACATATCAGCTAAATCGGTACTCGCTATCACTCGAGGTTTGGATGATATGATTTTTCTTCTCGGGAATTTTTTTCCTCCGATTTTATGAAGTGTGTAAGACTTTTGCCCGCGTAAGAATTCTTTAACATTTTCTCGAGTAATTTTGTTATCCAGATTTTTCGCTACTCTGAATAAAGGGTCTAGCCCGCTGAAACTACCAACACCTTTACATCCCCATATAAAGTTTTAAGAAGTTTTAACTGTTCTTTATCCATATTAGTAAGCTATTTGATATTCCGTTACACCCAGAATATTAGTTAAGCTGTAACAGTTCAGGTGTTGGGGAGGGCAAAGTCAACTAGCAAATAAACCGTAACCGGTTACGAGGATAGAGCCTTTTTATATATATCCGAAAATGCGGATGCTTTTTGACGACCGAATAACTGTCGACCTAAAGTTTCAATTTGACTAAAATCACGATTTTTCATTAGAATGTAATGTGAACAATTCAGGCTTATACTTCTACTAAACTTTCCAGAATGAAACATATTCTGTGTTATGAATATAACTGGAATAGATGAATGACGACCTGCTGTGAAGGCGTTAGTGACAAATTTATTATCACTCGCTTCTAAGAAACAACCATCGAGTATAAATAACAAGCCTTTTTTACCCTCCATCCCCTTTTCAGTGTAATCAAAGGGATTTAAAATTTCTTTGGAGACTTTAAATTTGGATCCTATAGAGGGATGCATTTCGAGGGGATGTTCAGATACCCCACAATATGAAATAAAATGGAAATGCGCTTCATAAATTTCAATGATCTTTTGACATAGGACTGACTTGCCGCTGTTACTAAACCCCGCTATTATAATGCGGCCGGGATTGGCAAAATGATTTAAAATCAGCCTGGGTGAATGGGAACCTGTTGCCTTGATGTCAGCATGCTCAATACTAAAGGCATGTATTCTATTCATCTGTCTTATATAGACGTCAATTACAGTGAATGAAAGTTGATGGCAATAACATTTGTTTAATATTTATAGTGAAATATATAGTATATAGGACACTCATACAAGGTTTTACATAATATATGCGCAAAATAACTATATATATAATAAAATATTTACAATACAAATGTAATAAAATATGTACAATACAAAGTAACTATATATATTATATATATATATATATATATATATATATATATATATATATATATATATGTGTGTGTGTGTGTGTGTGTGTGTGTGTGTGTGTGTGTAGATAAAATAAAACTAAGTATACTACAAAACAAAAACACAAAATTGGCCACTAAGTCAAGGTGAAACGCTCTCGTTGATTCACAGGAGGATGGGATGAATCCATTTCTTGACAAGGTAAAAGAGATGCCAATGACAATGAAGAGAGAGTTGATTTTACATCCCCCACACCCTCCACCCTCTCCTCCACCCCAATGTCTGGATGGCCATACGCCAACGATTTATACCGTATCACATAATATCTCTTATCCTCTAAAGGACATAAAGACACCTTCACCTTTCGCTGGCTCGTATGACACATTGTACCTCCTACTCTTTGCAAACTGTACACACGAGTATAAGTGACCTCATTCTTCTCGATCACTTCTCGATACTGTTCATGTAGAATGGTCTTCTGCCGGCATCTTTGTATACCTTTCAAGGTGTTACTACGGCTATTTTCAGTTGGATATTAATAAACCTAAGGTTTGACACAGATGAATTCTCTCATGAGTTCAGCCCCCCGGTTTCAACCTTGACTAATCTGAGTACCCCCTTACGTGACTCATCATACAATTCGTGAGTTTTCGGGAAATGACTCAAGTCCATATAGGGTTTGAGAACCTCCTTCAATTCATGGTTGAGGTTATCAGTCACAAGGGAGAAGATCAAGCTGTCAGTGCCTTTCATCGTAGTGATTTTCAAGAACGTCATAATAGAAGCGATACATCATGTCCTTCGCCATGTCTAGTATACTGGAACTGATGTAAATCGGGGATTCAGCTATAACAGACTCTTTGCAATGGTTTACAATGTACCTTCCATTACCGAGTTTTTTCAAAGACTTGTGCGCTTGTTTGGACACGTTACTTAGGAGAGAGGGTTCATCGGTGGTGACAACAGTTCTAGTGGAATAATTTAATGAATTTTCAATTGTTACACCGAAAAGACCATTCATTATTATTTTGATGGTGATCCTCTTGTCCAGAACAGACTCTTCAACTCGCCTCTCGGCATTCTCCAGGATATATTCCCTCAAATAAAAATCCTGTTTGAATTTGTACACTTTCCTTATTACATCAGCTTCTAGACCGAGTCTTATCAGTGTTTAATAAGGGAAGTCAGATCAAGTGATTAAGCATCAGTAGATGCATACCCGTTAATTTAACATTTTTCTTGGGCAGCTTCACATTGAACTTATTCAGCAGGTTTTTACTATAGGAAGATAGATCCTGATGAGTTACATTCATGTGATGAATGGCGAAAGGGAGAAAGATCCTAGTGAGTTACATTCATGTGATGAATGGTGAGAGGGAGATCGTCTGTCCGTAGAGCAACATCCCTACTAACTCGTTTGGTATCGAGAAGGAGGAAATAACCGTACTATTCATCCTGTGAATCAATGGCGGTAATTTGAGTAGCGACAAACCGTTCAAATTAGCAGGGGGAAGTTCAGTTATTTCACCCAAGGGCATTTTGTAGTTGCTCAATAACCGTGGGATACAAGCTGGTAAAATCAACGTACAATATAATCGATTGAGGATCACCAACCTTAAAACTGGGATTTAACTCTGGATTATTGGCTACAGACCATCTTCGAACTAAACTACAAAAACCACCCCGGATATTTTTACAGATTAATTGATAAAGTTCACCATTAGAAATGAGGGGGAGACGGATTTTACAAGAATGTAGGAAAGCGTCAAGTGAGAGAGAGGCAGAAGTCGGATAATGGGTGTGGTCTAGTCCGAACTGAGCAAACGCTGTATTCCTCCAGGCTAAATAGACGTCAGCTAATAATCCCACGTCCATTGACAAATACAAACGTGTAATCGTAACTAAAAAAGATTGGCACAAATTTGCAGCGTACCAATCCTTGACCACCGTGTGGCGTATCCCTCGCTGGATAGGGTTTCCCCCGTAAGCTCTGAATTGGTGACCAGACGTCCTGCTTTAGGAAGGACAGTCCTGTTTTTTAGCATTCTGTCCTCTGTCCTGCTTCACCTTAAGAAGGACACTAATTTGTCCTGCTTTTTGGGTCTGTCTAAAAAAAATATATTAATACTAACGATATGAATCAATACTAATACATATACTAAAACAGTGAGAACTGATGGTCAAAATAACCATTGATTTTTTTTTACCATTAGGTCCAATAATTTTATATATTGGCTGCTGACAGTTAGGAACACAGGGATGGAGCCGCGGTGTACTTGTATCTGCCCAGCCATGTAGGTACAGAAAACTTCTAGCCAACAGAAAACTCTTAGAGATGGCAAGGAAAGGGACAAGAATGTAGGAAAGCGTCAAGTGAGAGAGAGGCAGAAGTCGGATAATGGGTGTGGTCTAGTCCGAACTGAGCAAACGCTGTATTCCTCCAGGCTAAATAGACGTCAGCTAATAATCCCACGTCCATTGACAAATACAAAACGGTTGTAATCTAAAAGATTGGCACAATTTGCAGCGTACCAAATCCTTGACCAGTGTGCGTATCCCTCGCTGGATAGGGTTTCCCCCGTAAGCTCTGAAGGTGACAGAACTGATGGTCAAAATAACCATTGATTTTTTTTAACATTAGGTCAATAATTTAATTATATTGGCTGCTGGGACAGTTAGGAACACCAGGGTGGAAGCCGCGGTTTTGTTGTACTTGTACTGGTTTCTGTCCCAGCCATGTAGGTACAGAAAACTTCTAGCCAACAGAAAACTCTTAGAGATGGCAAGGAAAGGGACAAGAATGTAGGAAAGCGTCAAGTGAGAGAGAGCAGCGGAAGAATCGGGAAAAAAAAAAAATAAATGGGTGTGGTCTAGTCCGAACTGAGCAAACGCTGTATTCCTCCAGGCTAAATAGACGTCAGCTAATAATCCCACGTCCATTGACAAATACAAAACGTGTAATCTAAAGATTGGCACAATTTGCAGCGTACCAATCCTTGACCACGTGTGCGTATCCCTCGCTGGATAGGGTTTCCCCCGTAAGCTCTGAATTGGTGACCAGAACTGATGGTCAAAATAACCATTGATTTTTTTTACATTAGGTCAATCAATTTTATATATTGGCTGCTGGGACAGTTAGGAACACAAGGGATGAGTGGAGCCGCGGTGTACTTGTATCTGCCCAGCCATGTAGGTACAGAAAACTTCTAGCCACCAGAAAACTCTTAGAGATGGCAAGGAAAGGAACAAGAATGTAGGAAAGCGTCAAGTGAGAGAGAGGCAGAAGTCGGATAATGGGTGTGGTCTAGTCCGAACTGAGCAAACGCTGTATTCCTCCAGGCTAAATAGACGTCAGCTAATAATCCCACGTCCATTGACAAATACAAAACGGTGTAATCTAAAAGATTGGCACAATTTGCAGCGTACCAATCCTTGACCACGTGTGCGTATCCCTCGCTGGATAGGGTTTCCCCCGTAAGCTCTGAATTGGTGACCAGACGTCCTGCTTTAGGAAGGACAGTCCTGTTTTTTAGCATTCTGTCCTCTGTCCTGCTTCACCTTAAGAAGGACACTAATTTGTCCTGCTTTTTGGGTCTGTCTAAAAAAAATATATTAATACTAACGATATGAATCAATACTAATACATATACTAAAACAGTGAGAACTGATGGTCAAAATAACCATTGATTTTTTTTACATTAGGTCAATAATTTTATATATTGGCTGCTGGGACAGTTAGGAACACAAGGGATGGAGCCGCGGTGTACTTGTATCTGCCCAGCCATGTAGGTACAGAAAACTTCTAGCCAACAGAAAACTCTTAGAGATGGCAAGGAAAGGGACAAAATACAAATATTAGATTGCTAATTCCTTTAGTTTCTGAAATAATGTTAATTTTTTCACCCCAGTTATGTACTAAATTGTTCCATCATGAATAAAATTGAATAATAAATAATATTAGTTCTTTATTCATTCACTATTTGACACCGAAACACTCAAGTCAAGTTATATACTATAGGTATATATATAGATTAAAAATGTTAGATTTCAACTCCTCAATAATCATATTTAATTTAGGTTAAAAATTGGAGTTGGCAAAAAAAAATTGTCCTTTTTGGAAATTTGGAAATGGCCACCCAAATTGAAACACTCCTTGGAAGGGATGCCAGGCTTTCGCAGGACATTGAAACCCGTAACATAATCGTAAGGGTATTACTGTTTACCTGTATCCGAAACTAAATCGAGGCAATCCTTAGAGTACTTAGATCACAACCGACGAGTGATTTCAAGGGAACCTTTCTGTTTTATATGACTCTATGCGAGACTGGAAAAGGGTCCCTCTAATCATGTTGTTGCTATCCACCAATCTAAGATTGCCTGATCTAGCCGAGTAAAATTGTCTACCCTCACGTTTTAGAATTTCAAAGTCATACTTGGCCCCCGCCTCTTTCAATACCGGCGCAATGTCATAGGACAAATTATGTACTAACACTGTTAAAGTCGTCTCCTTAAACTTCACATTAAAATTGCATTGACAACACAGTGCACACACAAAGTTGTCCCATGCCACACAATGTGTGTGATATCACACTTTTGTAACCCTGGCATTGAATTCTACGTTACATCCCCCGCAATGGGTGCTCTCTTCAAACTTACGGTTGGATTTAGGGGTCATATGCAATTGATACCTTGGCATACAGTATTCGCCCGTTCTACCGTCAACGACCACATAGCAGTAAGTGTAAGCTTTCTGCTTTGCTACAATTCTCGGATTGTCTTCAGCATTCGGTTGAATATTATACATCTCGAAATCAAGGAAAGCAATGTGTGAGATTTTGTGCAGAGTTTTAACCTTGGTAAACAGATTAAATTGGCCGGGATCCGGGTATTCAACAGTGGTTCGAACAGTACATGCCTGAGTGTGAGCATCGCGGATGGTGGGGCTATTGAACAATGCCAAACAATTGTAACACATACCACCCGCATGCTCACCCCTCCCCTGCTTGAACCTGTGTCGAAACACCTTCACAAATGCCAACATATCTTTAATCAATGCGACATCAGTGATTGACAACAAGGTGACCAGATGAGGGCTTTGGTACCACCTTTCCTTGCCAGATGTACTGCCCAATGTTTTATCTGCCATTTCCCCATGACTAATTAACACAATTTATAAACATAAATGTTGAGGTTCCCCTTTTCTAATGTTTTGAAAGTCATGGGCGAGTGTGATACTAAATTGCCCCTCCTCATCCTAGTCGTTAATCCCGAGAGAGGTTGCCAATATATGTGATAAGGTTATCCCGGAGTACAAAGTATGCTTCTAACTCTGTAATAACGCAGTTGTACCCAGATTGAATATTGACAACCTGAAATCTGCCACGAACTCACGTCACGTGATATGAAGTTCAACCCTATCCAGCGAGGTAATACACCAACCCGAACCTTCACTATAATTGAGTCTCTCTTCGAGATTATTAGCTGCATACTCGATAGCCTCCTCCAAGGAGTCATAGATCGAATCAATCATAGTTAGTGATAATAATGCATAAGTAGAGAAGAAGAGCCGATTGACTTCCTCTTTCGAGGAACGTGCCAACCACATCGTCACGTAATTGGACTATGCTACCACAGCCAAATAATGAATGGTGTTGACCACATTGTCACCCTCTGTTCTTTCCCTAGTGAGCGGAGATCCCTGTCTGGCTCCCCCAACACAAGATTGTTCACTACTCCCCTCGAATCATCGAATAGGAAGTCATCGACAAAAGAATCTGTAAAGAGTATGTTAAATAAACAATGGAGCAAGTCTGTTATAAATATGCAAAATGAATAATATCAATAATAATACTAATAATAATAACAACAATAATAATAGTAATAATATGTACCTAGATCGGTGGATGATCCGTTGCGCAAGGAGGGTTCACAAGGGGGATGGGTGCTTTCTGCGACGTGGCATCTGCGAAAAAAACGTTTTCATGAATATTGAGAGTGAGGAGATGTGTATATATTAACCCAATAAACGCTATTATACACACAGTCTACGTTCAACATGTGTAGTGATCATCATATACGTGAATAGCAGTGCATGTATGGGTACCTACATTTCCTGAAAATCGAGCGTGTAAATTTACCAACAGGTTAGCCACCGCAATATCATTATCAAAAGAAGTGGAATATGAAGTGGGTGTGGTGGGAGTCCTTC
>NC_087217.1:61151921-61241921 GCF_015104395.2 Macrobrachium nipponense | reverse complement strand
GATATTGCCGCTCTCAAATTCGACGTGGCACTGAAGGAAAGAGAAATCGCGGAGGTTAGAAGAGCTCTCGACGAAGAGAGTCGAAGGAACATAATCCTGCAGTCTCAAGTAGAAACACTGAAATCCCGCGTTTCTAAACAAGAAGAAAATGGTGATGAAAACGCCGAGACGAAGCAGGAGATGAAAGAGGGACTCAAAACAAGAGAAGAGAGAGCAGAAGACGACGACGTTAGGAAAGCAATAGAAGTGTTAAAAGAGGGACAAGCAGAGCTACAGAGACGGATGAACGAAGAACTGGAGAAGAGAGAGAAGATGGAACAACTGCTCGAGAGTCTTCTGAATAAAGTGGAAGAAAAGCCAGGGCGGACAACTGAGGCCAAACGGCAAGAATGCTCGGAAGAAGAAGACGAGGGAGGGGAGGAGGTTTTTAGTGAATTGATGTACCCTTATTATAGTGATACGCCCTACTGTCTACTGGTGAAGAAAGATTCGCCCTGGTGCACCGGAGAATGCCATTCCTCGGCGGGGGCTTCACTGAGCGAACGGGGCACGGAAGAATTCGCCAGGTTAGAAGAAGGCAGGACGGAGGAAGAAGCCGAAGACGAAGCTAGTATGTCTGGAAGGACGAGGAAGGAGAAGAAAAGGAAGAGACCCCTGGCCTGGAGATTCAAAGCCGAACGTTGGAAGCTAAAAGAAAGGAGCTCGGTGTTAGAATTCATCGCCCAGATAGGAGAAGGGAAAAAGGCGCAAAATAAAAAGAAGAACAGGACGACGACGACGAAGCGCCATCTAAATTACTACGATGACATGCCTGAGACGCAGGCGCTGCGCCAGGAGCTCGCCAGGCAAGACAAGGAGCATCTGTACCTGAAGGACCAACTCAGCAACCGCAAAGTCAGATACCAACGTCTCCGAGATCAACTGGGCGCCAATAAACTAGAGAACATGGTACTACAGGATCAAGTTGCTGAGATGAAAGAAAACGTTCGAATAGTCAATGCAGCGGCGGAGGATCTTGAGAAGCAGCTGAACAGGGCGAACTGCATCGTTACCCAACAGGACGAGGAAATTGACGTCTTGAAACGTAAACTTCAAGAGATGAATTTAATAAATAAAAAGAAATCGAAAATATGTGACGAGAAGGGAGACGAGTTCTTCCAGTGCGCGAGACAGAAGGCAAAGCTAGAAGAGCAGGTCGAGGAACTGCAGAGGGAAAACGAGAAGATGCGGAGGGAAGGAGACTCGAGGATGTGTGAACTAGAGCAGAAGAACCGCCAGCTACACCTCTTGGAAGAAGAGCTGAAGGCGAAGGATGAAGAACTCAAGAGGGAAATCGACAAAAACCCTGAGAACTTGGGGCTGGTGGATGCCCTGGAGGGTCGCCTGCAACGCATCATTCGTCAAAAGGACGAATTGGCCCACCAAGAGGAACAACTATTTTTGATGTGTCGTCATCAAAGGATGTTGATAGAGAGATACAAGCATGTGATAGATCTGCTGTTGGCTTGGCGAGAGAAAGTCAGGAAGAAATTAGAAGAGGGGGATTTCAATCTCGTACTCGCCAACCTTCATTAGCGGGGGAGGACAGGCACAAGGAGAATGAAGGAAACAGGACATGGAAGGAATCAGAGTCCAGGATCGTGTGGAAGACCTGGAGAGGGATGATCAAATAAAATAGCTGAGAGTGAGCGGGGGAAAGGCATCCAGAGGGATACCAGAAGGCATAAGCCAGAGGGATACAAGAAGACATACAGAGGGATACCAGAGGCATACCAGAAGATAATTCTGTGGGAATAATCTAGAAGACCGGCTCTGCAGAAAGAAGGAAACTCTTCCTTTGAGTATGCTATGTCCCTTTGATGAGACTCTTCCAATAGAGATCTCTGTCAAAGCGGCAAAAATAGTCGGATATCTAGACCTATTCTTGCAGATGTCTTCCTTCTGGTCATTCTGTGGGAATAATCTAGAAGACCGGCTCTGCAGAAAAAGAAGGAAAACTCTTCCTTCGAGTATGCTAGTCCCTTGATGAAGACTCCTTCAAATAGAAAATCTCTGTCAAAGCGGACAAATAGTCGGATATCTAGACTATTCTTGCAGATGTCTTCCTTCTGGTCATTCTGTGGGGAATAATCTAGATGACCGGCTCTGCAGAAAGAAGGAACTCTTCTTTTTGAGTATGCATGTCCCTTGATGAAGACTCTTCTAATAAAAGATCTCTGTCAAAGCGGACAAATAGTCGGATATCTAGACCTATTCTTGCAGAGTCTTCCTTCTGGTCATTCTGGGAAAATAATCTAGAAGACCGGGCTCTGCAGAAGAAGGAACTCTTCCTTCGAGTATGCTATGTCCCTTGCATGAGACTCTTCTAATAGAAGATCTCTGTCAAAGCGGGCAAATAGTCGGATATCTAGACCTATTCTTTTTGCAGATGTCTTCCTTCTGGTCTTCTTTTGGAATATCTAGAAGACGGCTCTGCAGAAAGAAGGAACTCTTCCTTCGAGTATGCTATGTTCCTTGATGAAGACTCTTCTAATAGAAGATCTCTGTCAAAGCGGACAAATAGTCGGATATCTCGACTATTCTTGCCAGATGTCTCTTCTTTGGTCATTCTGTGGGAATAATCTAGAAGACCGGCTCTGCAGAAAGAAGGAACTCTTGTTGAGTATGCTTATGTCTTGATGAAGACTTTCTATAGAAAATCTCTGTCAAAGCAGACAAATAGTCGGATTTAGACCTTCTGCAGATGTCTTCCTTCTGGTCATTCTGTGGGAATAATCTAGAAGAACCGGTCTCCGAAGAAAAGAAGGATCTCTTCTCGAGTATGCTATGTCCCTTGATGAAGAACTCTTTAATAGAAGATCTCTGTCAAAGCGGGCAAAATAGCGGATATGAAAACCTATTCGAGATGTCTTCCTTCTGGTCATTCTGTGGGAATAATAATCATAGAAGACCGGATTGCTCTGCAGAAACGAAGGAACTCTTCCTCGGAGTATGCTATGTCCCTTGATGAAGATTCTTCTAATAGAAGATCTCTGTCAAAGCGGGCAAATAGTCGGATATCTAGACCTATTCTTGCAGATGTCTTCCTTCTGGTCATCAGTGGGAATAATCTAGAAGACCGGCTCTGCAGAAAGAAGGAACTCTTCCTTCGAGTATGCTATGTCCCTTCGATGAAAGACTCTTCCAATAGAAAGATCTCTGTCAAAGCGGACAAATCGTCGGGAATAATCTAGAACCTATTCTTGCAAAGATGTTCTTTTCCTTCTTGTCATTCTCTGGGAAAAATCTAGAAGGAAGGACCGGGCTTCCGAAGAAAGCAAGGAATCTCTTTATCCATTCGAGTCTGCTATGGTACCCATTGATGAAGGACTCTTCTAATAGAAGATCTCTGTCAAAGCGGGTGCCAAATAGTCGGATATCTAGGAAACCTATTCTTTGCAGATGTCTTTCCCTTCTTGGGTCATTGTCTGGTGGGGACATAATTCTAAAAGACCGGCTCTGCAGGAAAGAAGGAACTCTTCCTTTGAGTATGCTATGTCCCTTGATGAAGACTCTTCTAATAGAAGATCTCTGTCAAAGCGGACAAATAGTCGGATATCTAGACCTATTCTTGCAGATGTCTTCCTTCTGGTCATTCTGTGGGAATAATCTAGAAGACCGGCTCTGCAGAAAGAAGGATCTCCTCCTTCGAGTATGCTATGTCCCTTGATGAAGACTCTTCTAATAAAAGATCTCTGTCAAAGCGGACAAATAGTCGGATATCTAAACCTATTCTTGAAGATGTCTTCCTTCTGGTCATTCTGTGGGAATAATCTAGAAGACCGGCTCTGCAGAAAGAAGGATCTCTTCCTTCGAGTATGCTATGTCCCTTGATGATGACTCTTCTAATAGAAGACCTCTGTCAAAGCGGGCAAATAGTCGGATATCTAGACCTATTTTTGCAGATGTCTTACTTCTGGTCATTCTGTTGAATAATCTAGAAGACCAGCTCTGCAGAAAGAAGGAACTCTTCCTTCGAGTATGCTATGTCCCTTGATGAAGACTCTTCTAATAGAAGATCTCTGTCAAAGCGGACAAACAGTCGGATATCTAGACCTATTCTTGCAGATGTCTTCCTTCTGGTCATTCTGTGGGAATAATCTAGAAGACCATCGTCTGCAGTAAAGAAGAATTTCTCCTTCGGAGAATGCTATGGCCCTTGATGAAGACTCTTCAAATAATAGAGATCTCTGTCAAAGCGGACAAATAGTCGGATATCTAGACCTATCTGGCTGATGTCTTCCTTTCTGGTCATTCTGTGGGAATAATCTAAAAGACCAGCTCTGCGGAAAGAAGGACTCTTCCTTCGAGTATGCTATGTCCCTGATGAGACTCTTCAATAGATATCTGTGTTCGAAGCGGACAATAGTCAGCGGATATCTAGACCTTATTCTTGCTGATCTTCCTCTGGTCATCTGTGGGGAATCATCTAGAAGACCGGCT
The DNA here is from genome assembly GCF_015104395.2 of Macrobrachium nipponense. Classification (NCBI taxonomy): domain Eukaryota; kingdom Metazoa; phylum Arthropoda; class Malacostraca; order Decapoda; family Palaemonidae; genus Macrobrachium; species Macrobrachium nipponense. The sequence continues at coordinate 61,237,439 of NC_087217.1, read as the reverse complement.
CTGCAGAAAGAAGGATCTCTTCCTTCGAGTATGCTATGTCCCTTGATGAAGACTCTTCTAATAGAAGATCTCTGTCGAAGCGGACAAATAGTCGGATATCTAGACCTATTCTTGCAGATGTCTTCCTTCTGGTCATTCTATGGGAATAATCTAGAAACCGATCAAAGCTCGTGCAGAGAAGATCTTCTTCCGTTCGAGTAGTCTATGTCCCTTGATGAAGACTCTTCTATGAATAAGAATCTCTGTCAAGCTGACAAATAGTCGGATATCTCAGACCAAAATCTATTGTCTTGCAGATGTCTTCCCTATGGTCATTTTGTGGGAATAATCTAGAAGACTGGCTCTGCAGAAAGAAGGAAATCTTCCTTGAGTATGCATTGTCCCTTGATAAAGACTCTTCTAATAGAAGATCTCTGTCAAAGCGGACAAATCGTCGAATATCTAGACCTATTCTTGCAGATGTCTTCCTTCTGGTCATTCTGTGGGAATAATCTAGAAGACCGGCTCTGCAGAAAGAAGGATCTCTTCCTTCGAGTATGCTATGTCCCTTGATGAAGACTCTTCTAATAGAAGATCTCTGTCAAAGCGGACAAATAGTCGGATATCTAGACCTATTCTTGCAGATGTCTTCCTTCTGGTCATTCTGTGGGAATAATCTAGAAGACCGGCTCTGCAGAAAGAAGGATCTCTTCCTTCGAGTATGCTATGTCCCTTGATGAAGACTCTTCTAATAGAAGATCTCTGTCAAAGCGGACAAATAGTTGGATATCTGGTCCTATACTTGCAGATGTCTTCCTTCTGGTCATTCTGTGGGAATAATCTAGAAGACCGGCTCTGCAGAAAGAAGGAACTCTTCCATCGAGTATGCTATGTCCCTTGATAAAGACTCTTCTAATAGAAGATCTCTGTCAAAGCGGGCAAATAGTCGGATATCTAGACCTATTCTAGCAGATGTCTTCCCTCTGGTCATTCTGTGGGAATAATCTAGAAGACCGGCGTCCAGAAGAAGGAACTCTTCCATCGAGTATGCTATGTCCCTTGATAAAGACTCTTCTAATAGAAGATCTCTGTCAAAGCGGGCAAATAGTTGGATATCTAGACCTATTTTTGCAGATGTCTTCCCTCTGGTCATTCTGTGGGAATAATCTAGAAGACCAGCTCTGCGAAAGAAGGAACTCTTCCTTCGAGTATGTTATGTCCCTTGATTAAGACTCTTCTAATAGAAGATCTGTCAAAGTGGACAAATAGTCGGATGTCTAGACCTATTCTTGCAGATGTATTCCCTTTGGTCATTCTGTAGTATTAATTTAGAAGACCAGCTCTGCAGAAAGAAGGAACTCTTCCTTCGAGTGTGCTCTGCCCCTTGATGAAGACTTCTAATAGAAGATCTCTGTCAAAGCGGGCAAATAGTCAGATGTCTAGACCTATTCTTGCAGATGTCTTCCCTCTTGTCATTCTCTAGAATAATCTAGAGCAGTGTTTCTCAACGTGGGCCATATGGCCCCCTTGGGGGCCATGAGATTTTTTCAGGGACCCACAAGGCAAAATTTGAAAAAATGGGGGTCCATGGGGGGCCACAGAAAATTTAGACCCACAAAATATATAAATGTGCAATATTTTGAAATAAATCATTAATATGCTTGAGTTTAGTTTGAAAAATCATTCAATTCAATATACCAGGTAATTTTTGCAGACAGTGAAATATTCAATAATCTCTTCACTCTCTCTCTCTCTCTCTAGCTGGCAGAGTGGTAAAAGGCTGAACTATGACCCTTGACAAAAACCATTAACTCTCTCTCTCTCTCTTTCTCTCTCTCTCTCTCTCTCTCTCTCTCTCTCTCTCTCTCTCTCTCTCTCTCTAGCAGGCAGAGGGTGTAAAAGAACTGAACTATCAAAGATTATCTGACTGGTAAACTTCCGAACGACAACCATTAAGATGTTTATAAACAATTTTAACAGCAACGGTATATGGGTTTATAATATAACCGTTATATTGTTTCTTCTTCAATAATAGATCCGTCTTTCAGTTTAACATAGACTTACGAGGAAGAGACTTGATTTAAGTTCTACCAAAGAGGTTTGTGAAAGATAACTTTATATCCACATACGTATGTACATACAAACATACATTACCTACAATACAGTGTACAAAACATACATTTATACTTACATACACAGTCTCTTTCATGTACACTCAGTACACACACACACATACTTGTCATGAATTTTATTTATCTATTCACTTTATTTGTTATTGAGGGAGGGGTAAGAGTATCTTTTATGCTAATAACTTTTGCTTTTTTTATTTGCTTGTTTGAATATGTGGCGGGCAATGATTTCCCAGACAATAATAGCGGTACTGAGTTTTAATGAAAACAGTTTTGTTTGTTTTTTATTTTAGATAAGCATGACCAGTCCAGCTAAGAAAAAATGCAGACAGTATTCTGTCGAATATCTTGCTTTTGGATTCATTGAATCTCCACAAAATACTACAATGCCTATGTGCCTGCTGTGTATGACCTCACTCTCAAATGAAAGTATGCGTCCCAGCAAACTGAAAAAGCATCTGGAGACTGCACATAAAGACAAGAAAGACAAGCCGCTAGATTTCTTCAAGAAATTACGTGATGAGTTCCAAGAAGGATGACAGTGAATCATATGTTTACCCAAAAAGTGGCAAAAGTAGACAGAGGGATGTTGGCTTCTTACAAGATAGCAAATTGATTGCAAAAGCAGGTAAGCCTCATTACTATCGGTGAATCTCTGATCATGCCGGCAGTGGCTGTAGTGCTTTCAACAGTCATGAATCAGAGTCACAAGAGGTAACTAGTGTTATTCCTCTGAGCAACTCCTCAGTATCACGCCGTATTGATGAGATGGCAGCTGATGTTGAAAACCAATTAATCTCAAAACTGCAGGTGAATGATTTCTCGCTTCAACTCGACGAATCAACTTTACCTGATAATTCTGCTCTTTTGATGGCATTTGTGAGGTTTCTTGATGTAGATGAAATATGTCAAGAAATGCTTTTCGCATTGAAAATTAACGACTGACACTAAAGGAGAATCCATCTTCAAAAAACAAACTTGGAGGGTCTATTTTTGAAGGAAAGAACAATCATTCCACTCAAGGAACATTGTGGCTGTGCAACAGATGGCGCTGCTGCTATGATATGAAGTATCGGATTCAGTGCTTACTTAAAAAAAGCTGTTCCTAATGTCGTTTGTGTGCACTGTGTTGTTCACCGGCAGCACCTGGTTGCCAAAAACCTAGCAGGACGTCTTCATGAAGCACTTGGGCATGTTATCAAGGCTGTCAACTTGATAAAAAGTAGTGCACTGAAAGATCGCCTCTTTCAGCAATTATGTGAAAAGAACAATGAAGAATTTGAAAAACTTGTGTTGCACACAGAAGTCAGGTGGCTTTCTAAAGGTAATTGCCTGAACCGTTTGTTGCACTTTGGGACAGTGTTATCTCTTTCTTTATTGAAAAGCTAAATGTTCTGAACAAAGAGCTTCAAGGAAATAACTCCACCAAGTTTCCTGCAAGGAGCAATTACTACATTTAAAGGGAAACTCAAGCTGTTCTGGTTGAACCTTGGAAGACGAGAGTTTGCACAGTTTCCTTCCTTAGCAGTTATATCCACCGATCTGCTTGATGATGACCTAGCAGTGTATGTTGACATCTGAAGCAGTTGCATAATGATATGGACACTCGCTTCTCTGACCTACTCCAAATGACTGTGCCACACTGGTTTGTGGATCCCTTCATTGCTGATGTATCTGAAGTTGATGTCACCCTACAAGAAAGTCTCATTGAACTTCAGAATAACACAACAGCTCAGCAAGGTTCAAGCGTGGAGGGACACCAGAAGCTGTCGGATGAATCAAGATGTGTATAAGAAGTACCCAATACTCTGGAAAGATGTGAAGTTGCTCTTAACCTTGCCTTTCCCACGTCTTACTTGGTTGAGACTGGTTTCAGTCGGGTGATGTACCTGCTGTCAAAGACACGAAATCGCCTTGACATAGAAAAAAGAGGCGATTTACGTCTCTCTCTGACAGCTTCAAGCCAAACATTGACAAGTTGGTAGCCTTGCATCAGTCACAGGGATCCCACTGAAACCTTTCAAGATAAAGCCAATTGTACCTACATGTATTCCTTGTTTTTTATTCCTTTGTAAATAGATAAGTGTTCAAATAAAATATTGTTCCAATTAATATTGGTATTTGATTCATGCCTGAAATTAGTGTTTGAGTACATGGTACTACTCAAACTAGAACCATTAATATACCTTCCCTAGGCGTATTAAGGTGATGGACGAAGGCGGGTGTGTGTGTGTGTGTGTGTGGGGGGGGGGGGGGGGGGGGGGGGGTTAAGAACCAGAGTTGGCATGGAGGGGCACAACAACTTGCACTGGGATTGAAGGGGGCCACCACCAGAAAAAGGTTGAGAAACAGTGATCTAGAGGACTGGCTCTGCAGAAAGAAGGAAACTCCTCCATCAAGTATGCTATGTCCCTTGATAAAGACTCTTCTAATAGAAGTTCTCTGTCAAAGCGACAAATAGTCGAATATCTAGACATATTCTTGCAGATGTCTTCCTTCTGGTCATTCCATGGGAATAATCTTGATGACCAACTCTGCAGAAAGAAGGAACTCTTCCTTCGAGTATGCTCTGCCCCTTGATGAAGAATCTTCTAATAGAAGATCTCTGTCAAAAAGCGGGCAAAATAGTTGGATATCTATGTTCCTTCTGGTCATTCTGTGGGGAATAATCTAGAAGACCAGCTCTGCAGAAAGAAGGAACTCTTCCTTTGAGTATCTATGTCCTTGATGAAGACTCTTCTAATAGAATATCTCTGTCAAAGTGGACAAATAGTCGAATATCTAGACCTATTCTTGCAGATGTCTTCCTTCTGGTCATTCTGTGGGAATAATCTAGAAGACCAGCTCTGCGGAAAGAAGGAACTCTTCCTTCGTGTATGCTATGTCCCTTGATGAAGGACTCTTCTAATAGAAAGATCTCTGGTCAAAGCGGGGCAAATAGTCGGATATTCTAATCTCCTCTATTCCTTGCTGATGTCCTTCCCTCTGTCATTCCCTGTGGGGAAATAATCTAGAAGACCGGCTCTGGCAGAAATAAGAAGGAATAGCCGCAAAAAAAACCCTTCCTTTGAGTTATGGCTATGTCCCTTGCTGAAGGCTTTTCTAATTGAAGATCTCTGTCAAAGCAGGCAAATACTCGGAAGACCAGCTCTGCAGAAAGAAGGAACTCATCCTTTGAGTATGCTATGTCCCCTTGATGAAGACTCTTCTAATAGAAGGATCTCTGTCAAAGCGGCAAATAGTCGGATATCTAGACCTATTCTTGCAGATGTCTTCTTTTCTGGTCATCAGTGGGAATAATCTAGAAGTTCACCTCTGCAGAAAGAAGGAACTCTTCCGTCAATTATGTTCTGCCCCTTGATGAAGACTTTTAATAGAAGATCTCTTTCCAAGCGGGCAAATAGTCAGATATCTAGACCTATTCTTGCAGATGTCTTCCTTCTGGTCATTTTGTAGGAATAATCTAGAAGACCGGCTCTCCAGAAAGAAGGATCTCCTCCTTCGAGTATGCTATGTTCTTTGATGAAGATTCTTCTAATAGAAGATCTCAGTCAAAGCGGACAAATGGTCGAATCTAGACCTATTCTTGCTATGTCTTCCTTCTGGTATTCTGTTGGGATAATCTAGAAGGACCGGCTCGCGAAAGAAGGACTCTTCCTTCGAGTATGCAGTCCTTGATGAAGACTCTTCCTAATAGAAGATCTGCAAAGTGGAAAATAGTGGAAGAAATAGAAAACATTCTTGCAGATGTCTTCCCTTTGGTCATTCTGTAGGATTAATTTAGAAGACCAGCTCTGCAGAAAGAAGGAACTCTTCCTTCGAGTGTGCTCTGCCCCTTGATGAAGACTTCTAATAGAAGATCTCTGTCAAAGCGGGCAAATAGTCAGATGTCTAGACCTATTCTTGCAGATGTCTTCCCTCTTGTCATTCTCTAGGAATAATCTAGAGGACTGGCTCTGCAGAAAGAAGGAACTCTTCCTTCGAGTATGCTATGTCCCTTGATGAGGACTCTTCTAATAGAAGTTCTCTGTCAAAGCGGACAAATAGTCGGATATCTAGACCTATTCTTGCAGATGTCTTACTTCTGGTCATTCCATGGGAATAATCTAGATGACCAACTTTGCAGAAAGAAGGAACTCTTCCTTCGAGTATGCTCTGCCCCTTGATGAAGAATCTTCTAATAGAAGATCTCTGTCAAAGCGGGCAAAATAGTTGGATATCTATGTTTTCTTCATGGCCATTCTGTGGGAATAATCTAGAAGACTGGCTCTGCAGAAAGAAGGAACTCTTCCTTTGAGTATGCTATGTCCCTTGATGAAGACTCTTCTAATAGAAGATCTCTGTCAAAGTGGACAAATAGTCGGATATCTAGACCTATTCTTGCAGATGTCTTCCCTCTGGTCATTCTGTGGGAATAATCTAGAAGACCGGCTCTTCAGAAAAAAGGAGCTCTTCCTTTGAGTATTCTATGTCCCTTGATGAAGACTCTTCTAATAGAAGATCTCTGTCAAAGCGGACAAATAGTCGTATATCTGAACCTATTCTTGCAGATGTCTTCCCTCTGGTCATTCTATGGGAATAATCTAGAAGACCGGCTGTTACGACCCCTTTGGCCGTAATGCAGGTTCTTTATACTTTAATAACCACAGGGATCGTAGGCGGTAAGAAAGTAGACAGAGTAGAAGGAATGTGGACACAAACACCAGAATAAAATTAACAATATTTAATAATAAAGTACACTTAATACTCAGCCTTGTGAGTAAACTTAATTAATATGCAAAATACGAATACTAAATAACGGGCTCTAAAGGATTCTTAACACTAAAAGCTGACCCTAACAAAGCAAAGAAAGGACATAATATACCATTGGCTCAAATAATCATAACACAGGCCCACTAATAAAACCACCATCCTATAACTATAAGAAAGAAGGAAGAAAGTCCAGAGAAAATAAAGTACGGGAAGCCTTAAACCTCCTACCTAAACGTGGTAGTACTAACTCAAAACTAATTCAAACAAATATTCAGAGGGGCAATGAATACCAAATACCCCTGACTCAGTACAACATGTATTTACATATATAAATAAATTTAAATGAGCAATTCTTAAATATTACAAATCCTCACGTAAACGACGTGCACAGGAGTTCATGGAGGTCACTTCAACCTTCCAACAGCTAGACAGGGGAGCTCACAAATTGTCCAGTACAGGGGTCGAGTTCTATCCCGAGGGACAACACAGGATAATCTCCTTTTACCTGGCAATTGCCTCCCTACTACGTGCCTCCTCAGGAGCCTTTAGCTCTCCTGGACCAGCAGCTGAAGACAGGCAAAACAGGACAGTGGTTGGCGTAACGCCTCCTACGTGGCGGGACATAGACGACCACGTCTTCCGCCAAATCCTCAGGCGGGAAACAGGAGTACAGGAGTCGCAAGTGACGATAACCTGCGATATAAATGCACATATGCCGTAGATGGCTCAGCACATCTACGCAAAACCACTTCAATGGGAACCGTCGCAGTAATCTCCTCTAAAAGGGCTTAAGATAAATCTCCAGAAGGCTGCTGAGAAAAGAGCGTGCGTCCAAACGCTTATACAGGCCCGAACTATTTTAAGCCGGCCTCCACGAGTCCACTCACCGCACCACAGTTCCATTCCAACTCGAAAACAAAATAAAAACAATCGTTAACACGATATTTAGGTCATTCACAACAAGAGGAGGAATCACTGAGCAAAACAACTGAGCGTTACATTAACGTAGAAAAATACAGCTGCTGAACTGAATATAAGAGAAAAAAAAACACTTAAAACTAAGGAATGCAAGGCTAATTTAAGAAAATAAACAATCAATAAATTACGTTAATTTGAGACCTTCCTCCCCCTCAAAAAAAAAAAAAATATTCAAATAGAATACATTTTTTTAGTACACACAACCAATAACAATAACTAGAAAATAACCGTTAGAAAACAACTGAATCTAAAAACATCCTGCAAGGGAAAAAGACAACTTAATCTACATCCGCAAGGGAAAAAAGACAACTTAATCTAAAAAACATTCCTGCAAGGAAAAAAAGACAACTGATCTAAAACATCCTGCAAAGGAAAAGAAAAAGCCACTTAATCTAAAACATCCTGCAAGGAAAAAAAGGAAAACCTTAATCTAAAATCTGCAAGAAAAAGGAAAACAAAAACTTGATCTACAACATCCTGGCAAAGGAAAAAAAGGACAACTTATCTAAAACATCCTGCAAACGGGAAAAAGACAACTTAATCTAAACATCCTGAAGGAAAAAAGAAAAAACAACTTAATCTAAACATCCTGCAATGGGAAAAAGACAACTTGATCTACAACAAAATCCTGCAAAGGAAAAAGACAACTTAAATCTAAAACATCCTGCAGGGAACAAGACAACTTAATCTAAAACACCTGCAAGGAAAAAGCCAAACTTAAATCTAAAACATCCTGCAAGGGAAAAAAGACAACTTAATCTAAAGCATCCTCCAAAAGGGAAAAACACTTAACTAAAAAAACTCCTGCAAGGAAAAAAAAGACAACTTAATCTAAAACATCCTCAAGGGAAAAAAGGACAACTTAATCTAAAACATCCTGCAAGGGAAAATGACAACTTAAATCTAAAACATCCTGCAAGGAAAAAGACAACTTAATCTAAACATCCTGCAAGGAAAAAAGACAACTTAATCTAAAACATCCTGCAGGGAAAAAGAGACAACTTAATCTAAAACATCCCGCGGAGGGAAAAAGACAAACTTAATCTAACAAATCTGAAGGGAAAAAGACAACCTTAATCTAAAACATCCTGCAAGGAAAAATAAAAGACAACTTAATCTAAAACTCCTTGCAGGAAAAAAGAACAACTAATCCTTAAGACAAAAATCCTGCAAGAAAAAGACAACTTAATCTAAAACATCCTGCAAAGGAAAAAGACAACTTAATCTAAAACATCCTGCAGGAAAAAAGTCAAAAAACTTAATCAAAACCATCCTGCCAGGAAAAAGACTTTCTAAAACATCCTGCAAGGGAAAAAGACCACTATTCTAAAACATCCTGCAAGTTAAAAAGACAACTAATCTAAAACATCCTGCAAGGAAAAAAGACAACTTAATCTAAAAACATCCTGCAAGGAAAAATGACAACTTAATCTAAAACATCCCTGCAAGGGAAAAAAGAACAAACTTAATCTAAGAACATCCTGCAAGGGAACAAAGACACTTAATCTAAAAAAATCTGCAAGGGAAAAAAGACAAATTTAATCTGAAAAAATCTGCAAGGAAAAAAAGACTGAATCTAAAAACACAAACCTGCAAGGGAAAATAACAAACACCTGAATCTAACAAAACATCCGCAAGGGAAAAAAGAACAACTTAATCTAAAACATCCTGCAAGGAAAAAAGACAACTTATCTAAAACATCCTGCAAGGGAAAAAAGACAAAACTTAATCTAAAACATCCTGCAAGGAAAAAGACAACTTTAGTCTAAAAAACAATCCTGCAAAGGAAAAAAGACAAACCTTAATCTCCAAAAACATCCTGCAAGGAATAAAAGACAACTTAATCGAAAACATCCTGCAAGGAAAAGACAACTTATCTAAAACATCTAGCAGGGAAAAGACAACTTAATCTAAAACATCTGCAGGAATAAAGACAACTTAATCCCCCAAATCCGCAGAAAAAAGACAACTTGAGCTACAACATCCTGCATGGGAAAAGACAACTAACTAAAACATATCTGCAGGAAAAAGACAACTTGATCTACAACATCCTGCCAAAGGGAAAAAACAACTTAATCTAAAAACATCCCGCAAGGAAAAAGTACAACAATTCTAAAACATCCTGAAAAGGGAAAAGACAACTTAATCCTAAAACATACTGCAAGGAAAAAAAGAAAACTTAATCTAAAACATCCGGCAAAAAAGGGAAAAGGACAACTTAATATAAAACATCTGCAAAAGGGAAAAAAGACAATTAATCCTAAAACATCCTGCAAGGGGAAAAATAAAGACAACTTAATCTAAAAAAATCCTGCAAGGGGAAAAAGACAACCTATCTTAAAACCATCCTGCCAAGGGAAAAAAAGGAACAACTTAATCTAAAAAACAATCCTGCAAGGGAAAAAAAGACAACTTAATCTAAAACTCCTGGGCAAAAAGGGAAAAAGACAAACTTAAGCTACACATCCTGCAAGGGGAAAAAGACAACTTAATCCTAAAACATGCAAAGGGAAAAAAGACAAACTTAATCTAAAAATCCTGCAAGGAAAAAAGAACAACCTTAATCCTAAACATCCTGCAAGGGAAAAAAGACAAACTTAATCTAAAACATCCTGCAAGGGGAAAAAGAAAACTTAATCTAAAACATAAAACTGCAAGGGAAAAAGACATACCTTAATCTAAAACATCCTGCAAGGGAAAAAAGACCAAATTCCATTCAACAAATCCTGCAAAAGGGAAAAAGACAACCTAATTCTATAAACATCCTGCAAGGGAGAAAAAGAAACTTAATCCTAAAACATCCTGCAAGGGAAAAAGACAACCAATTCTAAAACATCCTGCAAAACAGGGAAAAAAGACAACTTAATCCTAAAAACATCCTGCAAGGAATAAAAGGACAACTTAAATCTAAAACACCTGCAAGGGAAAAGACAACTTAAAATCTAAAACCATCCTGAAGGTGGTGAAAAAATAGACAAACGGGAAAAATCTAAACATCCTGCAGGGAAAAAGACAACTTGAATCTAAACAATCCATCCTGCAAGGGAAAAAAAAGACAAACTTAATCTAAAAACATCCTGCAAGGAAAAAGAAAACTAATCTAAAAACACCGCAAGGAAAAAGAAACTTAATCTAAAACATCCTGCAAGGGGAAAAAGACAACTTAATCTAAAACATCTGCAGGGGAAAAAAGAACAACTGGAATCTACAAAACCAAAGGGCAAGGGGAAAAAGGAAAACAAAATTTAATCTAAAAACATCCTGAAAGGGAAAAAGGAACAACTAATCTAAAAACCTGCTGCAAGGGAAAAAGGGTTAACAAAACTTAATTTCGAAAAACAAACATCCTGCCAAAGGGGAAAAAAGACAACTTAATCTAAAAAAATCTGCAAGGAAAATTAACAAGAACAAAACTTAATCTAAAACATCTGCAAGGGAAAAAGACAACCTTAATCTAAAACACCATCAATGCAAGGGAAAAAGGACAACTTAATCTAAAACAATCCTGCAAGGGTTGAAAAAGGGAAAAACAACTTGAGCTTAACAAAAACCATCCTGAAAGGGAAAAAGACAACTTAATCTAAAACATCCTGCAAGGGAAAAAGACAACTTAATCTAAAACATCCTGCAAGGGAAAAAGACAACTTAATCTAAAACATCCTGCAAGGGAAAAAAGACAACTTAATCTAAAACATCCTGCAAGGGAAAAAAGACAAACTTAATCCCCTAAAAAACATCCTGCAAGGAATAAAGACAACTTAATCTTAAAACATCCTGCAAGGGAAAAAAAGACAACTTAATCTAAAACATCCTGCAAGGGAAAAAAAGACAACTATCCTAAAACATCCTGCAAGGGAAAAAGACAACTTATCTACAACATCCTGCAAGGGAAAAAGACAACTTAATCTAAAACATCTGCAAGGGAAAAAGACTTAATCTAAAACTCCTGCAAGGGAAAAAGACAACTTAACTAAAACATCTCAAGGGAAAAGCAACTTAATCTAAAACATCCTGCAAGGGAAAAAGACAACTTAATCTACATCCTGCAAGGGAAAAAGACAACTTATCTAAAACATCCTGCAAGGGAAAAAGACAACTTAATCTAAAACATCCTGCAAGGGAAAAAGACTAACTAATCTACATCCTGCAAGGGAAAAAGACAACTTGAATCTAAAACATCCTGCTAAGCAAGACAACTTAATCTAAAACATCCTGCAAGGGAAAAAGACAACTTAATCTAAAACATCCTGCAAGGGAAAAAGACAACTTAATCTAAAACATCCTGCAAGGGAAAAAGACAACTTAATCTAAAACATCCTGCAAGGGAAAAAGACAACTTGATCTCAACATCTGCAAGGGAAAAAGACAACTTAATCTAAAACATCCTGCAAGGGAAAAAGACAACTTAATCAAACTCTCAGAAGGGGAAAAACAACTTATCTAAAACATCCTGCAAGGGAAAAAGACAACTTAATCTAAAACATCCTGCAAGGGAATGACAACTTAACTCAAAAAATCCTCAAGGGAAAAAGACAACTTAATCTAAAACATCCTGCAAGGGAAAAAGACAACTTATCTAAACATCCTGCAAGGGAAAAAAGACAACTTGATCTACAACATCCTGCAAGGGAAAAAGACAACTTATCTAAAACACATCCTGCAAGGGAAAAAGACAACTTAATCTAAAACATCCTGCAAGGGAAAAAGACAACTTAGATCTACACCTGCAAGGGAAAAAGACAACTTGATCTAAAACAAATCCTCAAGGAAAAAAGACAACTTATCTAAACATCCTGCAAAAAGGGAAAAAGACAACTTAATCTAAACATCCTGCAAGGGAAAAAGACAACTTGATCTAAAATCCTGCAAGGAAAAGACAACTCTAAAACATCAAGGCAAGGAAAAAAGACAAACTTGATCTAAAACATCCTGCAAGGGAAAAAGACAACTAGATCTAAAACATCCTGCAAGGGAAAAAAATAAGGTGAAGCAAAACTCGGAACAACATTATAGTGAAACAGACTTAAGACAAAGCCCGAATCCATACCCTATTTTAAATATGATAAAAAATTAACTACCTTAAATATAATTTTCAATACAAACCCGAGGGAGAAATGAGAAGTGCGGGATGAGAAGAGAAATAACCAGACTACTCCTAGAAAGGGCATCAGGAATTACAGTTATCAACACCCTTAACATGCTTAATTCTTAAAGGAAACTCCTGCAGCTGAAGAGCTCAACGCAGAATCCTCTGGGTAGAACCTTTCATTCTTTCGATGAACGCCAAAGCAGCGACGGACTGGCCATTTGGAGAAGGGGGACTTTTCCCCTTGGGCCGGGGGTTAATTAAAAGGTTACTGTGGGCCGGTCTATAGTAAAATTAAAATTATAAATAAAAGTAATAATAAATAATAATAAAAAAAATAGAAAGAAAACATAAATATGAAGAATAAGGGAACAAGAGAATAGAATTGGATAAAAAAAAAAAGAGAGAGAGAGAGAGAGAGAGAGAGAGAGGGGCGGGGCGGGGCGGGGCGGGGCGGGGCGGGGGGAGGGGGGGTGGGGCGGGAAGAGAGAGGCGGGACGTGAATCTCATCATCGCCAGCACACCTAAATGCAGCCATTGCAAGAGAGTAATCTTGAAATGTCCCTATAAATGGTTGTTCCGATAATTTCATCAACATTTTCTGAAAGCTATCGTTCATTAACCATCAGCCAGTATACAAAATGCCATCTTTTCCATTTCATTATCGCTGTCGAAAATTGCCATTTATTCCCCTTAAATAAAATTTCTCACTTTCTATGAAAATACGTTTTGATATATGATTAGTTTGCTTCACAGAAGTAGTTTTATTATATTAACTATAGCAATGAGTTGGTATAAATTAGTACATTGATATTCAAAGTAATAAACCACTTGTTTTGCATATTTTGTCCATCTCTATTAAAATTAGATGACGTATAATTACAGTGTTGTCAAACTCTTCCTGTGGAGACTATATATATATATTTTCCTTATTGTAAGGGCACATGCCAGTAATTTATGCTTTGCCTTCTGACGAAACCCCTTTTTTTTTGTATGTTGGGTACGATTAAAGCACTTTGTGTTATTTTTCAATTGATGTTTGTTACGTAACCCTTTGGTAATTTTGTGGATGTGACAACTGTGTTATGCAATATACTCCTCCCGAGTTTTTCTTCTAGGGTGGAAAGGTGAAGCTCTCAAATTCTAGCATCTGACTCCACGAAGGCAAGTAAAAGAAGATATTCTTGTAGATCCAGCTACATCACCTCGTGAATCGTCGTCGCCATTGCAGTAACTTCTTCATTAGGATATTCTGAGATCCTGTTTGCCATTTATGTTTTATTTCTATCGAAGTAACGTAACGTTTTGTTAATAATTTTTGCAGTAATGTGTTCGTTTTTCTTGCTTCTTAACGTAATTTGGATAATTAGTGTGTTCTTTATATTAATTATATGTGTTAAAAGCCTTTAAATGCGTCTTTGTGAACCGTGTGGCATCACCCAAAAAACGAATTGGTGCAGGAAATACAGTTGATTGTTTCTTAACTGCACTTTTGTTGAATAAAATGCAAAGTTTCTTGACTTTAAGTAAGTTAGTAAACTTCCTCAGCACTGTAACTTGGTCTCATTCAAAGCTAGTGCAGTAGGGCTTAAGGTTGAATGAAATCGTACCGAATGTGGCCCTAAAATTCAGTTTAGTTACACCACATTCTTTGCTTGTCCTTCGAACGAACCGGATGCCATAACGATTCACAAAAGATTTTTTGAATGTTAAAGATAATTTGCGATAAAAGTTCACGTTGGTGATGGGTGGCTTTTAAAGTCATTTTGTATGGCTGGCACGTGTCCAAAGTTATTTGGTGAGCAGGGTAAGGTATTGAATTACTTGGAGTGTTTGCAAAGTAATCTGTTGTTTATGGACATTATTGTTCGTATTTAGTGATTACTCTGTGGGAAGAAATTCTGTTGATTTCGTAGCCATTTATGAACTTAGGTTTTTTCGTGACAGCATGTCTTTTTGTGAATTGATGAAGAGCACGTGGTCAAATTATCTAGTATTCGGTGGAGTGTATATTTCAATCAGGTTTAGATAATTTGCCATACATTTTTGATATTTGAGCAAGTTTGTTATTGATCCATTAACAAGATAATGGATTCCAAGATTAGGGTAGTTATTGAAGGGGAAATTATTTCCTTACAAGATTTGCTTGATGAGGCAGGTAGCTTCATTGGTGATACCAATACACCAAAATCGACGCTCGTAATGTATGTATGAACGTTGTCTGACTGAGAGTCTACGACGTTTTGAAGATAGTTGGTCACAGAAGGTGACGATTATTTCACAGGATAGTGAATATGAGAGGTTATATAGAAGTTATAGAGCAATAACTAGATGTGTAAGGAAAGCTATTGCTGCTACACAGAAAACTATGAGCGAGATTGACACGGGAGATATAAACCAACGGCCCGCTTTGCCTCCTTCGGCTCCCACTAACCCTCTCCCTCCCCCTAAACTCCCAGCAATTAAGATACCCGAGTTTAGCGGTGGGGAGGAACAATGGCTTGCATTTTGGGATATATTTAACAGTTTAGTTCACGATCGTGGGATATTTCCGATGTGATTAAGTTTTCTATACTCAGAGCTAGTTTAAGGGATAACGCCTTTAAAGCCATAGAAGGTTTGATTGTCACTAATGCCAATTATTGTGTAGCTATTCAGACCCTTAAGGAGAAGTATGATAATAAGGAAAAATTGAAACGTAGACTTATGTCTAAACTAACACATTTAATCCCTCCCAGTCATACAATAGAGGATTTGAGCACGTTCAAATTGGAATATGAGAAGATTATTTCACAAATGAACACATTGAATGTAGATGTAGAGGCCATAAACCCCATTTTCTCTAGTATAATATGCGAGAAATTATCACCTGAAACACGTAAGGCTATAGCTATAGCTAATAAACATAATAGCATGTCTCTTGATTTAAAGCAAGTTTCCTCAGGTTTGAAATATGTTTGTGAATTAATGGAATTTTGTTACGAAGGTGAGAATTCTAATAAGAGAAGACGAGATCAGGGCAACTATTCTAAAGTGATTCCCTCAAATGTGCAAAACGTGCAGAGCACAACCAAGTAACAGTAAACCTAGTAATAGTAGTCCTTACAATAATTGTGTTTTTTGCTCATCGAACCATGCCTCTCGCGATTGTGAGACTTTTAAATCCATTGATAGTAGAAGGGACAGAGTTAAATATTTAAGATTGTGCTTTGCTTGCCTCAAAGGAGGTCATTTAATCTCTGAATGTAGAAATAAGCCGAAATGTGATAGATGTGATGGGCCTCATTACCCGACGATTTGTAAGAAAACAGAAAACCCTGTTAATCCTGCTCCACCAAAGTTGAGTGTAAATAGTACTAATGTTAGTAAATCAAGTGTTAATTCTGGGAAATCTCATAATGATTCTAAAGATGCTGTTAGTAAAGGTGATTCCCCAGTAGTTATGGCTGCTTCTTTGGGAATTGATAATTCTCAGACTAATAAGATTTCTGTTCAGACTGCTCTTCCTACTGTTAATGTAATTGTCAGGGAATGGACATCGTTCCTTTGAGAGAGCACTCTTTGATTCTGGTGCGCAAAGAACTTTTATTGCAACGGAATTAGCCCATAAGCTTAGTCTATCGTCCATAGCAACAGTAGCCTTAAAGGTAAAACCATTTGGCAGTGATGCCATGGAAGTTAATTGTAATATAGTACGAGTTGTGGTGAGACTAGGTAAGATTCGTACTGTCATTAATGCCATTGCATTCGATAGAGTTAATTCCAGAATTTATTCTCCAGGATTGAGTTAGTCAGCTGCATTCTTGAGGAGTAAAGGCATAAAATTAGCAGATAATGATTAAAATTCAGATGAAGTAAATGGTACAGAATTAGTCATTGGAGCTGATTGCTATGGTAAATTCATTCAGAACAGTCAAATTTGCTCTGGAATACAAATATTGAATAGTTCTGGTGGTGCACTAATTTTTGGACCTCTTCCTAGTTGGTCTTATGACAATGTAGAATCTAATGAGATTACTACATCAAATGTATGTTGTTCAAGAATAGAAGTAGAGGAAATCCCTATTAATTCTTGTTGTGAAGTTAGAAAATTATGGGATTTAGAAAGTGTTGGTATTCGTCAATCTGAAATTAGTCCTGAAGAAAGAGAATCAGTCAAGTGTTTTAAGGATTAAGTAAAAAGGGTTGACAATAAATATGAAGTGTCCTTACCATTTAAAGATGAAAGTAGACCGCCTGTTAACTATAGAATAGCCATTGGTCAATTAAATTCCTTGTTACATAGATTCGAATCTGACCCCTCCTTGTATGCTCATTATGATAGGATTATCAAAGATTACGTTCAGTCTGGGTTTATAGAATTAATTCCTTCAGGCTCCCCTATTATAGGGCATTATTTACCCCACTATGCTGTACTGAAGGATTCAGAAACATCTCCCATTCGAATAGTTTTTAATGCTTCTTCAAAGGCTAAAGGAGAACTTTCCTTAAATGATTGTTTATTAACTGGTCCCTCATTAACTACTGAACTTTTTGATGCCCTGTTGAGTTTCCGTACAAACCCAGTAGCTGTGATCTCAGATATCAGTAAAGCCTTTTTAAGGATAGGCATTTCACCTGACTGCCGTGATTATTGCAGATTTCTATGGATAACTGATCCCTCCGATTTGATGTCTACTGTAACTTAACGGTTTTGTGTAGTTTGTTTTTGAGCTACATGCTCCCCCTTTCTCTTGCAGCAAACCCTCTTGCATCATTTATCTCTACATGATAATCCCCTTGCATCATCTCTGATGAAGAATTTCTATGTAGATCATTTTAGTAAAACTTACAAGGATGTGTCAGTCTTGATGGATGAGTATCCAGTAATAAATGCGATTCTTGATGGCGCTAATAAGCCTCTACAAGAATGGGTCAGTAATGATTCAGAGTTTAACTTAACCATAGATGTTATCAAAGAAAGAGTAAACGTTTTGGGTTTAGAGTGGTATCTAGCACAAGATGAGATGTCGCTGAAGGAAGTAAATTGTGAGTATAAAGGACCTTTAACCAAATGGAAGGTTTTATCAGTAGTAGCTCGGATGTTTGATCCTCTAGGATTATTGTCACCTATACAGGTGAGAGGTAAATATTTTCTTAAATGTTTGTGGAGTAACTACGGATGGGATGACCCTTTGCCAGAATCATTATGTTCAAGGTTTGATGAAATTTGCAAGTGTTTTAGAAATGTAGAAAGTTTAAAGTTTCCTAGGTTTGTTGTACATCCTGAATGTTCCCACTTACATGTATTTTGTGATGCCTCTACATGTATTTTGTGATGCTTCTAACAAGGCATATGGAGCTGCTGCCTATGTGATTGATTTCAAGAGAAGTGTAAGCAATTTACTGGTCAGTAAGTGTTAAGTGGCACCAAACCCTAAACAGACTATTCCGCGAAACTTGCTGAAAGATTAATGCAGAATGATGATTTAAGAGTGAGTTCTTGCACTCTCTGGAGTGACTCCATGGTTTCTATTTGTTGGGTGAAGAACAATAATAGTAAAATTCCCTATGTATGAAACAGAGTCACTGAAATTAATGAATTCAAGTTTCCTCTACGGTATACCCCCTCTAAGGATAATCCAGCTGATATTCTATCCACAGGTAGTAATAGTAAAGTTTTAGCGCAAAATTCCTTATGGTGGAATGGCTCTAAATGGGTTTTAACTGGTGATTATCCCCAATCTTTAGCTACAGAAACTGTGCATGTTAATGAAATTCTTTCAGACCCTAAGTTTGTTCACCCTCCAACCCCATTAATTGACATCCCACGTTATAATAATTTAAGTAAACTTAAACGTATCATGAGGTCAATATTGCTTTTTCTTAATAGGTGCAGTAAAGGTTCTAAGTTTGTTGTTAACGAAATTAAAGCACTTGTCCTCCTTGAACAGAAGCAACATTTTTCTACTACCAGAATGTACCTCTGTGATAAGAATTCACATGGAGTGTCCATGGATGTTAAGAACTTGTGTAATCAGTTAAACTTATTTGTTGATGAGGAAAATCTAATTAGGTCTCAGGGTCGCATGAAAAACGCTTCCATGTCTTATGATACTCAGTGCCCAATGTTATTGCCTTCCAGAAGTTATTTAAGTGTTGATAGTTGAACATTTGCATAGACCATCATGCACCATTGTGGCTGTCAATTCTGTACTGGCTATTGTTGATGAGAAACCTTTTGGGTACCTAAAGCACGACAAGTTATCAAATCAATTCTGTCCAAGTGTGTTTTGTGTCAGAAGTTAACCAAGAAACGATTGTGTTTGCCCCTCCTCTCATTAGGTAAGATTACCCAGCTGTTCCCGTCGTCTGATGGTGTGATTAGGTCTGTAGAAGTGAGAGTGAATAATAAACTATACATGAGATCAATCACAAAGCTCGTATTTCTGGAATTACTCGAGATGGAATTTGATAGTGCTGTAACTCAGGAGCCAGATAGGTTGCCTCTGAATGGTACTAGACCTCGGCGTGCAGCAGCAATCCGCTGTGATCAAGAGAGAAAGGATTTAATTTCTATGGATGTACTCTAAATGTATATTTGATTTAAATTTTGGGTGCAGTTGTGATTACTTCTGATTATGATTCTTCTTGGGGGAGAATGTCAAAAATTGCCATTCATTCCCCTTGAATAAAATTTCCGAGTTTTTTATGAGTACTTGTTTTGAAGTATTTTCCCAGTTTCTATGGAAATACGTTGATATATGATTAATTTGCTCCACAGAAGTAGTTTTATTATATTAACTATAGCAATGAGTTGGTATAAATTATTACATTGATATTCAAAGTAATAAACCACTTTTTTTGCATATTTTGTCCATCTCTATATAATTAGATGACGTATAATTACAGTGTTGTCTAACTTCTTCCTGTGGAGACTATGTATATATTATTTTCTTATTGTAAGGGCACATGCCAGTAATTTATGCTTGCCTTCTGGACGAAATCCCTTTTTTTTTGTATGTTGGGTTAAGATTAAAGCACTTGATGTTTGTTTTTAAATTGATGTTTGTTACGTAACCCTGTAATTTTGTGGATGTGACAACTGTGTTATGCAATATACTCCTCCCGAGTTTTCTTCT
Organism: Macrobrachium nipponense; assembly: GCF_015104395.2. Taxonomy (NCBI): domain Eukaryota; kingdom Metazoa; phylum Arthropoda; class Malacostraca; order Decapoda; family Palaemonidae; genus Macrobrachium; species Macrobrachium nipponense. The sequence continues at coordinate 61,217,394 of NC_087217.1, read as the reverse complement.
AGGGTGGAAAGGTGAAGCTCTCTGATTCTAGCATCTGACTCCACGAAGGCAAGTAAAAGAAGATATTCCTATAGAATCCAGCCACATCACCTCGTGAATCGTCGTCGCCATTGCAGTAACTCCTTCATTAGGATATTCCGAGATCCTGTTTGCCATTTAAGTTTTATTTCTATCGAAGTAACGTAACGTTTTGTTAATAATTTTTGCAGTAATGTGTTAGTTTTCTTGCTTAACATAATTTGAATAATTGTTCTGTTCTTTAAATATTATATGTATTAAACCTTTAAATGCGTCTTTGTGAACCCGTGTGGCATCACCCAAAAAGAATTGGTGCAGGAAATGCAGTTGATTGTTTCTTAACTGCACTTTTGTTGAATAAAATGCAAGGTTTCTTTAAGTAAGTTACTAACTCCTCAGCTCTGTAACTTGGTCTCATTCAAAGCTAGTGCAGGAGGGCTTAAGGTTGAATGAAATCATACCGAATGTGGCCCTAAAATTCAGTTTAGTTTCACCACAATAGACCTACTTTTAGGCTCAAACGGCCTACTTGCTGAAGAGACTAGAATATGTTTACTTGTGAACGAACTGCAACCAAATACCAAATTACCTGAAAAAAAAAAAGCTGTGGACATGGAACCGACTTCAGTACTGTTAGGTCATAATTTTGGCGTACAAGGTATACTGTTTGCTATGGAGCTTGCGGGGGAGGATTAGTTTATCGGGCTGGTTTGCGATGGGGGAGTCGGGAGGGGGAGGGGGGCGGTATTGTTACCTTTATAGGTCGTAATCCGATTACATTTTCTGTTATCGGATCCGACAAAATACAAGCGTATCCTCATAAAAAAACTGTCGGGGCAACAAGAAGTTCACTTTACAAAGTTGGAAACTGGCTGTCGGTTACACAGCCACAAAAAAACACTATGAAAGAGTTCTTAAAGGCTATAATAAAGTGTGGTGCCTTTCAAGTTTCTTAATTTATAATTTAGTTTGGTTTTATTTTTTATACAAAATACCTTTTACTATAGTTTAGCATAAAATAAATAATAGTTTTCTTTGAAAATCCATAAAAACGAATCAAAGAAAATACTAAGTTTTATGCCTCGTTAATTCTGTTCGTTGTTATTCGATATCAACGTTCGAAAATCGCTTTATGAGTAAAGAATTTTGCTATCCAATAAGATTTCCAGATATTATTATATATATTTACTTGATAGGAAAGGAGATTCGTTTCCTAAACCCGAAGTTTTGTTTAAATTCGTCAGCTGACGTGTGGCCTAACTTCTGTGGGCGGAGACATCTCACTTTCCTTGCAGACGACGGGCGAGCAATACTGGCCTCTTCATTCTTCTCCCAGTCATTAGCTTATTTTGTTATTTTTATTTATGTTAGGCTTCTACATGCTGCCATCTGTTGCCTTTACGTACTAATCACTCGCTATGCATATGCATATGCGCTTCTCATTTATTATTTCTGTGATCTTCAGATTGTAGTTTTTAATTTTTTAGGGCTCGTGTATGTCACCTACTAGCATCTATGTTGAAATTGGATTTATCATTCTTACAAAATATTTTTTGTTTCGCACTTATTTAAGTCTGCAGCAGGTGAGATCTCATAGACGTTTATTTTTTTTAAACCCCCAATCATGCCCATGCTTGATGTACATAAAAGTTCATTGTTGTGCAAGGTTGCTACCCTTTAGAAGTGAATATATCTGAGAGTAAAAATGAAGTACTGAAATTAAGGTCAATGTATCATGAATCAGTGGGCCTGTACAATTGAGAAAAATCATAAAAATTCCTTTTCATAAATGACTTTATAATTTCACCAACATTCCTTTCATCAATGCCTCGCACATTTATTTTCCACATTGATAGGTGCTTTTTCAAAACATTGATCATTGATCATAAAAAAATAGGAGCAATACATAGATTTTTGTCGTCGTACTGTGCCTTTCTTAACCTACATTCCTTTGAGTTTTGCTCCAGTCTCAATCATTTTTCCCCGATTCTTTTATCAAGATTCTAAATATTGAACATATTTGGTGCCAAATGGGTTCTTCCTCTTTTTTGTAAGGATATGTTGAGCAAAGCTGAAACTTATCATCTAACCCCCACCCCCCTTAGACATATATTATATTCTACATAGCTGGTCAATTTGTCCCCTTTCTCTGACTGAATTTTCACGTTATATGTCATCATAAAAGAAAAGAAAAAAAAAATTCTAAGATTAAAGAGAAAAAGTATTTTTGCAAATCAAAATTGTGGTTTATCACTAAATGTAATGTTTACTCTATTGAAAAACAAAAATTTATTTACAAATTCCCAAATTCCTGACGAATGTAAGCAAAACTTCGGGTTTAGGAAATGAAGTCATTTGACAATTATTACTCATATTAATCAAGTAAGTATATATAATTATATCTGGAAACACCATTAACTGCATATTTTGAGCTTCAGTTACGATGAAATTTGTATATATTCGTGTAATTGTCATAGCATCCGTTCACATTGTAAACACTTTCACTAAAGAACTTTGGCTAGCAGCATATTGATTTATATAGCAAATTATGATTTATATAGCAAAGTATGATTTTGCTATCGTAAAATATGGATTTTATTGTTATGGCTTCATTTAAGCCTTTTGCTAACCAACTTATAGGTAGGGTTGCTCAGGTGAGGAGATCGTTTAGCAAGAGGAGCTTGACGACTTTTAGGTTTCTTGTGTCTAATTTTAATCCTCGTGAGTTTGTTCGTAGTGGTAGTTTTGATACTGTGTATGAATCTTACTTTGCTGGTGTTTTTAAACTTAAGAGAGCTCATTCCCTCTTAAAAAATCCTTACCCAAACTGATCGAGCCAGCTCCATGGATGACACCTATTCTGAAATCTTGTATGTATTGCTAAAAAGTCCAGGTTATATAAATTGTACTTGAAAGGTAAGATTGAGAAGTTGGCCTATACTCAATATAGAAATATGCTAACAAAAGCAATTAGACTGGCCAAACGAGTATACTATTATAGTAAATTTAAAGATGTTGGAGATGATACTTCGAAACTGTGGTTAATTATTAATAGTCATATAAAAACTAAAAAAGCTGCCAGCCTGGAATATATCCAGACACCTGATGGGATTTTGACTGGCTTGGATTTGGTCAACTATGTCAATGATTTTTTTATAAATGCTGCTGCCTCCCTTGTGGGTAATTTAGAACCACTGCTTGTAACTACCTACCATACCCCTCCAATAATGACAACGTGTTACTTAAGGCCGACTGATCATGTAGAGGTGGCACATGTTATCAGAAGTTTAAAAAATAAAGGCAATAAAATTTGTGACAAACGCCGTTAATATTGAAGGATAGCTGTAATGTATTTGCTTCCCATTATGCAATGCTCTATAATATGTCCATTATGCAGCCTGAATTTCCTAGTCGACTTAAGGTTGCAAGAGTTACTCCTGTATATAAGTCTGGATTAGAAAGCATCATTGATAATTATAGGCCCATATCAGTTTTACCTGTGGCTTCAAAATCTTTGAAAGGTTAACTCTAGACAGGATGAACAGCTTCATTGAAAAGTACTCTATAATTAATAATTCTCAATATGGCTTCCCCAAGAATAGAAGTACTACACAGGCCATTATTAAATTTCTCTCTATTGCAACAAAGGCTTATCAAGAGAAGAGTTTCTGTGTCTGCTTCTTCCTTGGACTTGAGAAAGGCATTTGACACTGTGTCACACAAAATACTTTTGGATAAACTACAGCATTATGGGTTTCGTTACCAATTTCATCTATACCCAAGATCATACTTTGCTAACAGAAGGCAGTTTGTAAGCGTAAATGGTGTTGATTCTGATGTTAAAGTGATTACATGTGGTGTGCCTCAAGGGTCTATACTTGGTCCTCTTTGTTTTAATATATTTATAAATGACCTACCTAATGCAGTGCAGGCCGAAACAATTTTATTTGCGGATGATGCTGCTTTTCTGTTGGTATCCCATTCATTCACCGAGCTTATGAATAAAGTTAGGAATTTGTTTAGTGAACTTGAGGTATACTTAAAAGCAAATATGCTAACTCCTAATACTAGTAAGAGTAAGTTGATGTTTGTCCTGACCAGGTCTCCCCAAGAACTTCCCGCCCTATCTTTCGCTGATGGCATTATTGAATGGGTAACGGACTTCAAATACCTAGGCTTGACTATCACTAATACCTTGACATATACAAAACACATTAACAATGTCTCACTTAATGTCAGCCGTATAGCTGGAGCAATTATTAGTACTCGTGATTTCGTGCCGACTGACATAATGCTTAAACTATATTATGCCCTAGTACTCCCCTACTTGATATGGGGCTCGGCACCTGTTACTGTGCTTAAGAGATTGAAGGTACGTGTCAACAACTTGCTAAGCATAATTCTGGGAGTCAGATATGAGGATGGAAGACCGGTGATGGGCACATCGGAACTATATACACGTTTGCAAATACTAAACATAAGTAGCCTGTGTAAACTAAGCTTATTCAAGTTCTTGAGGAGACTGCTTATGGGTGAGCTGCCTTACTTTTATGATCTTTTGTTACGCCCCAACTCGAGTTCCCATGAATATGCTACTAGGGGCCGTGGTTATCATACACCTATCATACGTACGGAGGTTGAAAGGAGATTCCTCCACTATCAGCTGATTGGGCTTAACAGTGAACTTAGAGGATTCGTTTTATGTTTCTCTCAGAAATTACAAATTACTGTTACTTGCACAACAGTAGGTATTTTAAGTGGTGTTGAACTGTGCTTTTTAAAGACTCCTTTTAGTTACCCAGGTATTTTTTATTCCTTGGAACACAAGCTGGACGTGTGTGTTATTTTATTGGCATTTGTATAAATGCTTTTTGTGTTGCAAGCTGGACTTGCCTTCTTTTGTATTTTAATGTCTTACTTAGTATTATAACCCTTTGTCAAAATAGGCTCGACCCATGTATTTTTATGTCTCTGTTTTAGCTTGTAAGTCTGTATAACTTTTATGTAAAACCAGTAAACTTGCCTTATGTTATCGCCATATAAGCATTAAATTGCTTCGGCGAATTTTCTGCTTATACTATGAATTTGTAACAAATAAGGACAAACAAATATACTTATAACTATACTAATACTATACTATACTTATACTCTAACTCGACTATACTTATAGTATTATTATTATTATTAATTATTATTATTATTATTATTTATTTATTTTTTTTTTATTATTATTCATTATTAGTTATTATTATTCTTATTCATTATTATTTATTACTTATTAATTATTATTATGATGATGATGATGATGAATTATGATGATGATTATATGATGGTGATGATGATTATGATTAATCATCATATCATCATCATCATAATCATCATCATCATCATCATCATCATCATTATTATTATTATTATTATTATATTATTATTATTAGAGCCTGGCTGTAACGTTTCAAAACCATTTCAACATTATCCTTAATCTGGCAAGATTTTTCAGTAATAACATTGCCCCCACTCTCTAGTTTGTCATAATCCAAACACTCCTCTGGTTGGCTCAGTTAACCTCAAAGTACTCTTTAAAAAAACAAACCATTTCCTGTAATAAAATAACATAGAACTGACCTTTAACCATTTGAGAATTGCAGAGAAAACTTAAGCTTGGCAGAACTTCAAAATTCCATAGTACCAAGATGCTCTATGCAAAAGTTGCGAATTGCTGAAATGAAAGCAATCTTTCAGTATTGATTGCATAGGATGAAAAACATTTTCCCAAAATTGTAAGGCTTGAATGTTTATGTTATAATACCCCACCGACCTTGTTTTACCTCATGTTTTCCACCAACATTCCTAACAATCAGATTATCAACATTTGATCATGGCGTACTATTTTAAAAGCTAGGAGTTTTTATACCAGCAATACCAATACTACGTCCTTTGTTGTGGAAGTATTTTGTCCAGATATCTATAACGAAGTAAAAAAATGTGTTTACCTATTACTCAACTTGAAAAAACTCTTAATACAATTAAAACACTTAGAAATCTGACTTAATAACTGTTACAAAACTTAGAAATCTGACTTAATAAACTGTTACAAAACTTGAGAAATCTGACTTAATAACTGTTACAAAACTTAGAAATCTGTAATAACTGTACGTGATACCTTGTAAGTTCTCAACTAATTAAATTTTCATTGCAATAATTCCTTACCCGAATTAGACGACAGCAATACCACTTAAGATTAATTCAATATTCAACTCTATTTTTCTCTTCGAGAAATCTTTGGACAAAACCAACATTTGGTTGGAATGAAGGAGACTAAAATGACAAACTATTTCTCCTTCAGCTCCATTCAAAAGGCTTTGAGAATTCTTGCAGCAGATCAAGTGTTCATTATCATGATACACCGGCCTCCATTACCAAGAATTAGACTAATGTACAAATAAGTAAGTATACTAGCTTTCATTATTCATATCTATAGTTACACTGTATAGTTACACTGTTATCAGGTCAAAAAAGTGATATATACAAATTCGTTACCAATAAGGAGTTTAGTGGCAACGCGATTGTCTTAAGAAAATTGAGACTACGAACTGTGTTGTCGTGGACGTCATCAGTCGTCCGTAATGCCCGCAGAGAGAGAGAGAGAGAGAGAGAGAGAGAGAGAGAGAGAGAGAGAGAGAGAGAGAGAATTTTATCGTTAGTCCGGTTTTAGTTAAATCGAACTTAAACCGCAGCAGAAGGATTCTCTAATCCCTCTGCCGTGGATTAAGTATCTGTTAGTTAATTGTCTCGACAAATAAAAGAAAAGTACCTATTAATGAAACAGATATAGTCGACGTGTCACATACGCTGACTATAGGCCTATGGCATTGAGTGACATGTGCAAAGCAGTGATAGCACGGTTATGTTATAAGGGAGGATTCATTCAGGAAGCTTTTGGTTTTGTCTCCATTTTATGCGAATACTTGACTGACTATATGCAGATGAATAGGTAATGTTATAAACAAACCAGAAGCATGCAATAAATACCATTCAGTATCAAACCAAAATCTGATCATGAATTGCAAAAAGTTCATAATATTTGTTCTGTGCAAATGCTAAATGGAATCGACTGTTTTACAGAATCATTGTAGATTTTTATAACAGACTATATATCTAAAAAATAACCCTATTAAGTACGGCATTCCTGGTCGAAGTTACGACCTTATAATTTAACATGACACCTCTGGTGAAAAGTTGAGACTAAAGTTCCAGGCAAATGATATATTAACCTTCTCCTATCTCAGGGTTCGTACTTTTACATAGGAACTGTATATAACAAGGTCTACAGATACCTATATAACAAGGTCTGTAGATACTTGTAGATTCGGTATATATCATCTCCAGCAGAGTCGGTTTTTATGGCAAAAGTTATTTGCGTTAATTTTACAAATAAATCAATATTTTAGCACAGGAGTCGACCCCTTGTGTCATCGACAGATTAATGGGCCTCTTTTAAATCAAATTAAAAGCATTAAACAACTTACATAGTTCAACTGTCGACGACAATTTGCACCCTTTGACGTCGAAGTAATTCCTGGTTCTTCCACCTCCGTAGTCATTTCAGTAAATCCACAAAGTCAATTTGATACGTCCACACTAACAATTTAAACACTAAAACAAATTTCTTCAAATATCTACGATTTTTTTTAAGAATCAAAAGCGTCACATTGGATCGTTATAGACATAAAAACTTATCCACAACCAAACTGAAGTTGACAAACGAACCAGACGCCAAATTAACAGATTATTCAGCTTCCTATTACTTTATTTGCTTCTTAATTTAGATATTACTTTCATTATTCATGATAATTTCGTGATTCAGCTATAATAATGATATCTTAACCTACCGTGTTCATTTTACAAACAAGAATTACCTAGGCTATTGTATTTAACTGGCTGCATTCGCTATCCTAATTTACTCACTGACTAACAAACAATAAAAATTACTGATAATAATAAAAGTCTTGGCCAAATGGTTCGTAAAAACCGACTGTCGACAACGCTTACTCCAGAGTTCAATTAATTTCAAAATTCAAAATACGTTCGTAGTAATAGACCACGTAACAAATGGAGCTTTACTGAGGAACATTTCTTAATTCTCTGCTTTAATATCTATCAATAGCTCTATATAAATGAAGAGATACTGCGCCTTTTTTTCTGTTTTGTATGGTAACTTAAATGACTCGACCCTGGCGAATTGTGAGCTGTACCTAATCGTCTTCATGGATGTAGCAACTCAAACGACTTGGATCATCGAAATGGCTGCAGTAGAAAATTTTCTCCAGTAGATACTTATTACGGGAAACAGGAGGCGCGATAAGAGTAATATTCAATGATGAATATATACGTCTCTCATTAATAGAGAAACGGGACTATATAGTTCCTTTGAAGTTGCTATGAGGCGATGAAATTGTGAGCTGTACCTAATCGTCTTCATGGATGTAGCAACTCAAACGACTTGGATCATCGAAATGGCTGCAGTAGAAAATTTTCTCCAGTAGATACTTATTACGGGAAACAGGAGGCGCGATAAGAGTAATATTCAATGATGAATATATACGTCTCTCATTAATAGAGAAACGGGACTATATAGTTCCTTTGAAGTTGCTATGAGGCGATGCTAATCTCTCTCCGTGGTTTGTTATAGTTAAAGAACTGAGCTGTTCTTAAGAATGACCTCAATACCTGCTCTTAAATGTTTCTTGTTCCCGTCCTGTGGTAATGAATACAATTTGAAATGACTACATGGTCAGGATTCTGGACAAACTGACAAATTCCTTCATAGTTTCCCAAATCATTCATAACCTTCCAAGTGTCGAGATGTAACAGGGTTTATTTCATTAAAATTTCACAGAACAGGACTGACCAAGGAATGTTGGCAAACACAAGGCCACAAACAGAAAATGGAAAGTATTACTCTCTTTCAATCCTCACCAGTTTCTCCAAAACCTCATAGCCTACGTTACCAACGAGTTGTTCCAGTCAAAACTCTTTCCCGGTCTATTCCAAAGGATTTCTTAACGTACTGCATTCACCAATTTCAATCAAGTTGAAATGGCAAGAGGTCAGTCACTTTTGAAGACCTTTCCATATAGAAAATGATTAGTCGTGACGTCACGTGTAAATCAATGTGAGTGATATTGTTATCTGTACTTCGAAGGCAGCGGAGATGGCCTTGGAATTAGGCCTATGTCGATTTACTAAAGGTTTATTCTCCGACCAAACTAACAACCAGGTTATGGCAACAAATAGCCTTCTACTTTGTGCCTGACATAAGGCTTATTTTCTGAATAATAATAATAATAATAATAATAATAATAATAATAATAATAATAATAATAAGGACGGACACCACACCAAAAGCAGTCCGCCCCCAGCTTCCTATCCTAGAGGATGTCTGGCAGCTTCAGACTAAAGCTCGCTTCAAGAAAAAGAAAGAGAGAGAGAGAAAATCGTTAATGACTTTGATGACTATGATATCACAGTTTATCTGTAAAATTCAAATATACACACTGTAAAATTCAAATATATACTGTATTTGACCATGACCTCTATAGGCGCTCTACTAGCCTGTCTTAAGTAGCACGGAAAAAGCCGCTATTCGAAAGAGAGAAGAATCTCTACAAGTGTAATGCTGCTGAAGTAGACATCATCAGGAATATTAAGATCATCGGGAGAGCACCTGACCCACGACGTCTGCGTCTCCTAGAAGCGCTGCTCATCCTCGAAGAAAAGCCTCCCCTTAATACCACCCAGAAGCGTTCCTGATACCAGACGTGTGTGGAGGAGGACCACACCCCTCCCCCCTAACGAAAGTACCAGCGCGCATGAAACGAACACCGGACATGGAGAATAATACCAGGGGTGACGTCACTCAGGTAGAACGCCAATCAAGAGGCTCCCGGTGGATACCCCCCCCACCTGAGAAGGTCTGCAAGACTCGTCAACGCCCGCCGTATGAGTCACCTTCCCGGGAACCAATGAAAACCCGTCCTGCCGAAGAGGTGCTCTGCCCGTACTCAAGAGCTCGCAATACCATAATAATAACAATAATAATAATACTGAGATGTCGTTGTTGGCGCTCTTAGCAAGGAATAATAAGATTTGAGAGAGCTCTCTCACTCCTTATAAGCAATTTGAAGACTAATTTCACTCCTCTTTTTCTAAAAAAAAAATAACTTTCTCTTATTAACACCGTCTCTCTTGTGGAACATTTGGTAGCCCTTGAGGTCTAAAAACTCCAACAGAAGCAAGACCAAAGAGACAAATCTTCCTACTGTCGCAATACTATATTGCAAGTAGCACAGGAAACCATAGGCTGGCGCCTTCCATAAGCCAGAACTCATTGTAATTGAAAACCAAGCCCTTCAGGCAACTCTCACACACATAATTTCACCTCACAGACCCTCTCTCTCTACTTGAAACATTCAGAAATGGCATCCTCACCCTCACCCTCATCATCTCCCACCAAACCATCACCCTTTAAGACAATGACGACTAGAAGACGGACCAGATCAGCCGGCAGCTCCCCTGATGACAACTCTCCAAAGATACAAAGCCCTAGATGACACCCCCCCACAGACAAATAAACAACCTCTCCTACCATTCCCCACCATGGACAGCTCTGACGAATACGATACAACACAAGGAAACGATGACAATGACTACCAGATAGCCCACAACAGAAGAAAATTAAGGAAAATGAGAGAGACACCTAACACCACTCACACACAACCTACCATCATAACACAAGACAACACTCAAATCGACACAACACTCCCTAAAAGAATTTACCCCATACACAAATTCAAAGTAATCCTCACTCCCAATCAGACGACATACACAGCAGTAAAAGATCTTGAACACAAACACCCCAACATACAAATAACAGCCAAACCCAACAAACGAGGACAATTCATTATCACACCCAGAAACCAAGATTCAGCAGACATTCTCAAAAGCAACAATAACTTCCAGTACTTAGACCCCACACAGAAAACTGAAAAAGGTATCATACTTGGATACCCAACACTCCCCTTCCAGTCGACCCCGTCAAGAAGCTCCAGGAGTATTACACGCTGAAAGATGCCTAAACAACCGGCAAAAGAACCTTCTAAGAAAGTCCTTGTCACTTTCCAAGGAAAAGGCCCCCTTTTGTAGACATCCCGACATGGGGGAAATACTACACCGAGGTTTTCAAGCCTGAACCCTTAAGATGTTTTAAGTGCCAGAGATTTGGCCATCACCAACAAGAGTGCACAGCTAAGCCTATATGTGGTGTTTGCAGTGGGAAGCACCCAACAAGGGACTGCATCGATAAGCACAAAAAGAAGGAGGCAACAACAGCCAGATGCCCTAACTGCCACAAGGGACACCATGCATGGTACAAAGGCTGCATGGAAAGACTTAAAGGATATGGAATATGAAAGGATCTCCCCCCCAACCACAGGACAACCGAATCACACACAATACACATCACACTACACCACCTACCACACAGCAAGAACCCCAAAGAGATCTCGCCAAACAATGGCAGCAATCAACCCAACAACACACACAACCACCACAATCACATAGACCCAACACTACCAGCAAACACATAAAACAGGACCATCACAATCACAAAAAAAAACCCAACATCACCAGCCACCTACACAGAAACAGCAAGCAACCCCAACGACGCCCCACGAAAACCGAGACCCCAGACTCACAGAAGGCACTATACTACACAGAGAAACACGCAGGTCCCAAATGCCAGACCGACTTCCTTCCTACCCTACTCCACACCAAAACAGCCACTTCTCCCCACCCCAGCCTATCCTCCCAACATGCCCTCTTCCTCCCCCACCCCGTTCATGAGAGTAAAAACACCTGTACCGGTAGTCAGGTTAGTGCCCCAGAGCCCCCCACCAACAGGACATAACTACAAAACCTCACACGTGAAGAACTCGGGAGGGAAATAGCAGCTGTAGTAACACAAGTTCTTCACCAACTTACTCCCAGAGCAAACACTTTACAGCAGATCTCAGGAAAACCCTAGTATCATTGATAAACTAAAATGGAGCAAAACAATCAAAAAACCCAAACAACACCCCAAACGACGAAAACAGCACCCACACTCAACCCTAAAAATCTTTCTTTAATGGAACATAAACAGTGCCAAACACAAAATAACGCCACACTGCAACACAGGTGCTCGTAGAAAAACATGACATTGTCCTCCTACAGGAAACTCTTGTTAGAGATACCAACAAATTCTCTTTCAGGGATACACAGTATACAAAACCCCACACACAAATGAAAATGTTATTGTTATAATACAATTAAGTTTGTTCATACTTACTGGCAGAATATATATATAGCTGTATTTCTGACGTCCGACAGAATTTCAAAATTCGCGGCACACGTATGTGGGCGGTCAGGTGGTAGTACCCATTCCCGCCGCTGGGAGGCGGATATCAGGAACCATTCCCTTTTTATCTATTCATATTTATTCATGACCCTTGTCTCCTGAGGGGAGGAGGGTGGGCACTCTAATTATATATATCTGCCAGGTAGTAGAATAAACTTAATTGTATTATAACAATAAACATTTTGTTCATGAAACTTACCTGTCAGATATATATATAGCTGAATCACAACTTCGGATGGTGGGTAGAGACAGACTAGGATTTTTTTAGGAAATTTAATTAAAAAAATAAAAGATTAACTTATTGGTTCCTTACCTGAAAGCAAAGTAGACTATGTGATTACTGTCACCTAAAGCCTGCTTATGCTTTATCAGAGTTGCCAGCCAGGTTTGGACCTGTAGTGCTGGTGCTCTCTGGATGCTCTGTCAATGGGACGTTGACCACAATGCGACAAATAACCATCTAGCCAACATATGGCAGTAACACAGCAACCGACCACCACCCTGACCAACTGCCAACCAAAAAAACCCTGATATTAAACACTAGGAATGGGAGATTTTTCACAGAAGATCTCACCATCAACCAAAAACACAATAAACTAACCTAACTAAGCTAAGGGATAGGGAGAGAGCTACCTTCAGCCCCCCAAAACTGTGTCTGCCGAAATGTAAGGTCCCAAAGAACGACAGTTCTCGTAAATCGTTCTCACATCCCGGAGGTAATGTGAGGCGAATACGGAATTGCTCCTCCAGAAGGTGCTATCAAGAATATCTCTGATAGACATGTTCCTTTGGAAGGCAAGAGAAGTAGCTACGGCTTCTGACCTCGTGAGCTTTCACTTTAAAGAGGCTCATATCAGTCTTCTGGCCAGATGAATGAGCCTCTTTAATGACGTCCCTCAAGAAGAAAGCAACAGCATTCTTCGACAACGGCAAATCTGGTCTCTTCACCGAGCACCAGAGATTACCTGAGGGACCTCTTATCTCTCTAGTCCTATTCACATAGAACTTGAGAGCCCTGACAGGGCACAGGGCTCTCTCTGGTTCTTGACCCACGAGACTCGATATTCCTTTGATTTCAAAGCTCTTTGGCCAAGGATTAGACGGGTTTCATCGTTCTTAGCCAAGAAAGAAGGGTTCAACGAGCAGACAGCGCTGTCTCCCTTGAAACCCACTAGGCTACTGAACGCTTGGATTTCAACTAACTCTCTTCGCCGTCGCCAGAGAAGCTAGGAAAAGCGTTTTTCCTCGTTAAGGTCCCTTAGAGAAGCTTCATGGAGAGGCTCAAAGGGACTTAGCATCAGATGGTTTCAACACCACATCTAAATTCCATGAGGGCGGTCTTGCTTGTGGAATTTTGGTGGTTTCGAACGACCTTAAGAGATCGTGCAGATCCTTATTGTCCGGAGAGGTCCATTCTCTGTGGCGAAAAACGGCAGACAACATACTCCTATAACCCTTGATTGTAGGAACTGGCCAATTTCTGCACTTTCTTAGATAGAGTAAGAAATCTGCTATCTGATTCACAGAGGTCGTGGAAGAGGAAATTCCTTCCTTCTGCACCATGCCCTGAAGGAGGACCACTTAGACTGGTAGACAGCTCTTGAAGAGGAGGCTCTTCGAGCATTAGCGATTGCTCTCGCAGCTGCCTGCCTTTGAAAAGCCTCTCGCTCTGGCCAACTTTTCGATAGTCTGAACGCAGTCAGGGCCAGAGCGGAGAGGTTTTGGTGAAACCTTTGAAGTGAGGCTTGTCTGAGTAGATCTCTCCTCCAGGGCAACGTTCTTGGGAAGTCCACAAGGAACGTCATGACCTCTGTGAACCACTCTCTTGCTGGCCACATTGGGGCAATCAGAGTCAACCTTGTCCCTTCTGAAGCTGCGAACTTCCTCATTACGTCCCCCATAATCTTGAATGGGGGAAAGGCTAAAGATCCAGGTCTGTCCAGTCCCAGAGCAACGCGTCACTGCATTGCCCCTGGTCAGAACCGGGGAGCAATACAGAGGAAGCCTCTTCGTCTTGATGTAGCGAACAGGTCTACTAGAGGACGTCCCCACAATCTCCATAACTGTTGACAGATTCCTGGTGCAAGGTCCATTCTGTTGGTAGAATCTGATTTCGGCGGCTAGAAGGTCCGCCCTGACATTCTGAAACCCTGCCACGAATCTTGTCAGGATCTGATGCGCCTTGCGTCCGCCCATAGCAGAACTTCCTTCGCCAGGAGAAAAAGGATCTGGAGCGAGTTCCGATCCTGATTCTTTAGATACGCAAGGGCTATATGGTACTGTCCGAGTCGAGCTTGAACAACCTTGCTTGAGGTGTTTTTCTTCGAAGAACTGCAGCGACAGGAATATCGCTGCCAGTTCCTTTACATTGATGTGCCAGTCTACCTGTTCCCCACCTCTCCAGGAGCCTGACACTTACCTCCCCCCTAGTGTTGCTCCCCAACCGGAAATGGAAGCGTCTGAGAACAACACTAGGTCGGGGCTCAGAAGAATTTAAGGAGAGGCCCTCTCGTAACTTCTGAGGGTCGAGCACCATCTTAAGTGTTACTTTTACTTCGTTGGAGATCCTTAGGATCGCATTCAGGTCCTCTTTCGACGTCCATTCTTCCGCAAGGAAAAATTGAAGAGGCCTGAGGTGCAGTCTTCCCAGCAAGACAAACTTTTCTAGCGAGGAAATGGTGCCCAGCAGACTCATCCACTCCCTCACCGAACAAGCTTCTCTCTCTAGGAAGGCTGCGACTTTCTCTAACCCCAGTCGCTGACGTTCCTGGGATGGAAAGCGCCCGAAAAGCCACTGAATCCATCTGAATCCCAGATACACGATGGACTATGTCGGGGTCAGATGCGACTTTTCGTGTTGACCAAAAGACCCAGAGACTTTGCTAGGGCTAACGTAAACTGAAGGTCCTTCAGACACTTCTGCCTCGACGACGCTCTGATCAGCCAATCGTCGAGGTAGAGGGATATCCTGATTCCTGACGAATGGAGCCACTTCGCTACATTCCTCATAATCATGTGAAAACCATCGGGGCCGTGCTGAGACCGAAACAAAGGGCTCTGAACTGCCAAACCCTGTTGTCCCAAGACGAATCTCAGGTACTTCCTTGAAAGAGGGTGGACTGGGACGTGGAAGTACGCGTCCTGCAGGTCCAGAGACACATCCAGTCGCCAGGTCTCAATGCTCCAGCACCGACTGAGGCGTCTCCATTTTGAACTTTATCTTTTCTACAAAAAGATTGAGCCTGCTCACATCCAGGACTGGGCGCCACCAATGACGACTGCTTCGGCACTAGGAAAATCCTGTTGTAGAAGCCCGGTGGACTCTAGGTCCAAGACTGTTCCACCGCTCTTTTTCGACCATCTGGTCTAATAGGTCGAAAAGAACACTTTTCTTCTCTCCCTGATAAGATGGAGAGAGGTCTCTGGGAGTTTGATGTCAAAGGAGGAGGATGTAGAAAGGGGATCTTGTACCCCCGCTCTACTATCTTGAGGGTCCAAGGATCCGCCCCCTCTCTGCCTCCAAGCCTCCGCAAAGAATTCCAGTCTGGCCGAGTGGCGTCTGAAGGACGAGATCTTCATTTGCTGTTTTTGGGTTTGAATGAAGCTCTCCTCTCGAAAAACCCTCTCCCTCGAGGAGCTGCTCGCGAGGGGGGTGCCCCGCGAAAGGGTTTGACTTTCTTAGGGGGTTTGCTGAACGTCGAAGTGGAAGGAACCGCTGGACGTCTTGAAGACTGAATCAAGAGGTCCTGGGTCGCCTTTTCTTGCAAACTCTGTGCAAGATCCTTTACCATAGCCTGGGGGAAGAGATGGTCCGAAAGAGGCGCAAAGAGCAATTCCGCTTTCTGAGCGGGAGATACCGACCTAGCAGTAAAATTGCACAGCAGTGCTCTTTTCTTCAGGAAGGCAGTTCCAAAATGCGAAACTAGCTCCTCCGAACCATCCCTGACGGCCTTGTCCATACATGACAACACGCTGGACAGCTTCCCCAGACTGAGAGAATCAGGACTCCTAGACTGAAGGTCCAAAACTCCCAGACACCAATCTAGGAAATTAAACACATTAAGGGTACGAAGCAGTCCCTTCAAGTGGTGGTCAGTCTCCACCGGAGTCCAGGACACCTTAGCAGACGCTAAGAGAGACCTCCTCTGAGCGTCCACTAAACTGGAGAAGTCACCCAGAGCGGACGAAGGAACCTTTACTCCCACATCCTCCTTGGTCTCATACCAAACTCCTCCTTTCCCGGCGAGCCTAGAGGGTGGATGGGCGAAAGTGGTCTTGCCCTGATCCTTCCTTCTGGACATAAAGTCTTGAAGTTTCTTAAACGCCCCTTTGGTCGACAGCGATGTCTTCATTTCGACGAATTCAGGGGTCTTAACAGTCTTGGAAGACGAAAGTTGAGAGGGAGGAGACCTAGGGGCTGTCGGCTGGAACTTCTCCCCGAAGGCTGAACGTAACAGCCTAACAAGAACCTTGTAGTCCGAGACAGCTGAAGCTACCGGCTGTTCTTCTTCGACGGAACTCCCTGGACTACTAAGTTCCCCTTCCTCCCTAAGAGGAACTGGAGAACGCCCATCAGGAGAGGGAGTACGTCCAGCAGTCTCAATCCTGAACAAAGACTTCCGTTGGTTGGAAGGATCCGCTACAGGTACGGAAGCGGTGCCTTTACATCGGATCTTCAGTAGGTGAACGGACATCTTGTCGAAAGAGGATGCGTCCCTTAGAAGCCCACGGGTTGGAAAACTGTCTTAAGACAGAAAACGTCTCTACGGAATAGGAAGCGCTAGGCTTTCCTGAACGGATCGGGCGCCTAAAAGAAGCGTCCTGCTTAGGCCAAGCGGAGCGTCCTGCTTTGCGTCCTCAAAAGCGTCCTGCTTCGCTCGAAAAGCAATCCTGCTTATTCACACGGCGATCGTCCTGCGGAGGCGTCCTCAAAGGCGTCCTGGTCTATAACTAGAAGCGTCCTGCTTCGCGCGACCGAGCGTCCTGCTTGAGCGTTCCTTAAAAGTGTCTTTTGAAGAGAAGCGCAAAAGCCGTTCCTGTCTAGAAACGCCGAGGTTGGCCTGGCCGAGCGTCCTCAACCGCTACCTGCCTGATGAGCGCAAAGCGTCCTGCTTCGAAACGACCGAGCGTTCCTGACGATCGTCCTCTCCTGAGAGAGTTAAAACACAGATCTGCTAGGCGAACACGAGAACGTTGACAATCCGGAGGCGGAGAGAGAGACGAGCGAGACACGAGAGGAATAAGAGGGCCGCTTCGTCCTTCTTGACGGGCCAGCCGAACGTCCTTCCTACTCTTGTAGGCTCGACTGCTGCTGGGCAAGTTCTCTGAGCCATCAGGCGACCGTAATCTGGTCCTGAAGGGACACTAGGATATCCTTTTCGTTAGGTGACGAAGGAAGGCGCAAAACAAAGAACGGGGCAGGGACTGAGACTGCGAGCAAGGCGGAGGGGCAGGAGGGGACAGGGGACCGCTCCTACCTTCTAGCAGTACAGCTATCTGCCTCTCAAGGTGAACGACGCCTGTGCGTGGAAACGGAACGTTCCTCTTTCGGTAGAAAGCCTTTTCCTCTCGTTCCTGCGGATGGAAAGGCGTCATAATGCGTTCCTCCTGAAAAACGAAAGGAGGGAGACATAAGGACGTGAAGCGTCCTCAAAGCCTAAAAGGTCCTTTTCAACGGACGCGAGTCTCTCCTTAGCGCTCCAACCCCTTGCGCGGGGAGGACGCTTCGGAGGACGAAAAAAAAGCAATCTTTCAGGAACCACGCTCTCGGTGCGCGCTCCTTGGCTAGCCTTGGGATTTAGCAACAAGAACCTTGCCGAAGGGCGACGCCAGATCGGTGGGGGGAGCCCCCTCCGTAAACCCTCTTGCGGTCTTTCGACATACCCACGTCCCTGAGTCCTGGGGAGTACCGAATGTAGAGGGTTCTAGGCCTAGAGGCATTATGGGGCCGCATCTGACGCCCCCTCCCACAACACTAGGTGGGCACTAACACAAACTTTCACAGGGCCGGTTTCTAGGCCAAATACTTTAGGACTCGAGAGACGAATTATGAACTCCCTAGAACTCGAAGAAAGGGTGTTTACCTTCTCCAGACACCAGCACTGGGGGCCCGAAGGCAACAAAACATGGATTAGGTTGGGCAAAAATCTACTTGGTGTTAGCGGAGGAGGAGAAATGTTGACTATCCTTAACCTTTTAGGTAGAACCTGCCCTTAGGCGGAAAGACCTCCTGACTCTATCGCGCTCCAATTTACCGTTCGAATAGGTCTCATACAATCCTCCATTTATCCATCATTCCCAAATCCCTTACATTCATTGCACCGATCATCAAACCACGCAAAACATGGCCCCCTTGCAATCCATACAAAAAATTCTGGTGAGGATCAACTGAAAGGTTTAAGAAGGCCTCACCTTAACATTCACTCCTCACACACACTCTGCAAACTTCCAGTACTTGATCCAGACATCCATGTATCCCAGAAAAGCCAATCCAAAATCTCAAAACCAATGCCACTCTTACGCGTGCCAATCCAACAATCCAGCAAAGTTCGACGATTACCAAAAGTTCAATCCAGATAATCTTAAGCGCAGATAATAAAAAAAAATCCATAGACGGAGGTACTTGTAAACGAGCTTTTGCAGCAACGGCGACAGAAAAAATATGAATAGAAAATGGGATATGGTTTTCCTGCTATCCCCGCCTCCCAGCGGGCGGGTGGAATGGGTACTACCACCTGACCGGCCCCACCTACGTTCGTGTGACCGCGAATTTTGAAATTCTGTCGGGGGAAACGTCAGAAATACAGCTATATCTATATCTGGACAGGTACGTTTCATGAACAAAACTGAGGTTTAACTCACCCTGGTGGAAAGCAACAATTGCCATCGAGAAAAAATAAGAAACATAGGACTGGTGGGCAACGGCATTGAAAACGCTAAGCATCCAGATTAAGACAAGAAAATACCTCAACTAGTCATTCACAAAACATATACAAACGGCCATGACAAAAATCCTTGGAAGGAGAAAACCTCTTCAGTGCTGCCTCCAGAGAAAACAACATTCTTTGGCAGGAGGAACTTCAATGCTCATCATCCATGCCTACGATCCAACAACAAACTATAATAAATGCAGCAGGCAAGACACATACATCTGCTCTGGCAAGAATTTCCATGAAGTGGCACTGCTAAATGACTTACAAAACGCAAGCCTACTCACCTCCGCGAAGTAAGACTGGACCTGGAGCTTCGTATCCCAAAACCATGAAGGAAGAATGTTGGCATGGAAAGGTGCACCCAATACTAACCAGCGACCACTTTGCAACTGAAAGAAACCAAGCATAAAAATAACAAAAAACAAAATTTGTGAGTAGTCCTGCATTTAACTGCAGCAAACATCTCCATGCCCTAAAGAAAACTTTCACCACTAATACCAAAAACCCCCCACAAGGACAGCTGGTACTACCAACACAAGAATTAAAGGAAATGAACTCAAGAGTAAAACTAGGAAGCAAACAGAAAAGCTCTTCAGAACGCAATTCCCACTGATGAGATGCATGCTCTCCTCAAGAGAAGTTTATAAACCATGCAAACACAAACTGCCAAAGAAGGTGAAGCAAAGGAAACCTGGCTTAAATGTTGCTCGCAGGAACCACCCTACTTAACTTCCATTGCAAAAATGTTCAAATGGTTCAACAAAACAATTATCAGGAAAGAAATACAAGACAACACAACCACACCATCCTGACCCTCAAGCTGAAGCAAACACAGACTTGCACAACATTTTATTGCTGACAGGACCAAATCGGCACACCCTACCAACAAAAATAACAAATGAAGAAGGCAACGTGGCACTAGGACCCAGGGATGATGTGAAGTTCAATTAACCACGGCCATGCAATTAATCCCTGATGAAACACCAGACACTCCATTCACACTAAAGGAACTGGGCAAAGCCCTTCAAAGGGACAGACACAGCCCCTGGAGCAGACATGATCACATATAGCATGCTGAAGAACATGGGAACGGCAGCCAAAACAGTTCATCTCCATATAATCAATAGAACATACACAGAACGCAGTAGACCCACACAATGGAACCAACAAAATACACAGCCGATTCCCAAGCCCAAAGAACCCAAACTCCTACAGACCCATCTCTCTCATCAGTTGCACAGAAAGACTGCAGAGAGAATGGTGCTAAACAGACTGCTATGAAAACAGGACCTCTACATCATCGCCTATATGCCTACAAAGAGGGCATAGGCACACAAGAATGCCTAGCAGACGTCATGTCCACAATCAACGAAAGGAAAGCAATAGTAGTTTTTCTGGACTTAGAAAAAGCTTATGAGCTAGCCAGTGCAGCTGCCATCCTTGAAGCCTTGTCTGACAAGGCGGTGAAGGGCAACCTTTTAGCATGGGCCAAAGGATACATGCAAAACAGACAGGCTAGAGTCACCTTCCAAGGAGCAAGCTCGGACTTCTCAGTCTGGAGAATGGAACACCTCAAGGAGGCATACTCAGCCCCTTCCTTTTCAATGTATTAATGGAAAAATTAGCCACAACCACCCTACCCAATGGAGTGGAAATATTCATTTATGCAGATGATGTCTGCCTAGTCAGCACAGACGACACAGATCTCACCAGAACATGCAAAGTGCAATAATACAAATTGAAAATAAATGCACAGACCTAGGTCTAAAAATCAACACTGCAAAGACAAAAGCAATGGCCATCAAACAGTCTAGACCCAAATGAAATACAGCTCATGGGTGAACCCATTGAATGGGTAGACAATTTTGTGTACCTAGGAGTTAACATAAACAAGCAACTCTCCCCACACAAAGAACTTGAAATACTCAAGCAGAAAGTCAAATGCAGACACAATGCCATGAGGAGGATCACCTCTCTACAACAGGAGCAGTATATCACGCCCTCAGAACCTTCTACATACTCCAATAAGGTCAACGGTTGAGTATGCCGCACCTGTTCTCACCAGTCTCTCAAGCACAGAGCAAAAGAGCCTTGAAGTAATTCAAAACAATGCCCTGAGACTCATCACAGGTGCTCCAATGTGGACTAACTTATGCATTCTGAGACATGAAACAAAACTACAGTCTCTGACATACAGAATAGACCAGAGAAACACATCCATCCTGCTAAAAACCTTAAAAAATGAATGGAACTGTCCACTAAAAAGAGAGATAAAAAAGCGCATTGATCTCAACGAAGAACTAGACCCACCCAAGACATATGCTGGCAACCTTTTAGAAACACTGAGAAGAGTAGGCATGCAAAAGCATGCTGCTGACATCAGAGAAGACTCTCCTCTTGCTGAGTATGTAGAAGCCAGCACCCTGGCAACCAGAACTCTTCAATATCAACTACACGTCCTCCCGGCAAGCAAGGAAGCATGCACCGTTCAACAGCTGAAACAAGCAGCACAAGATTCAATAAGGAAAACGACAGCCACAAATGAATACTTTACAGATGGATCAGTAGACCTCAGCATTCCTGCGGCGGCAGCAGGAGTCTACTCGACATCACTAAAAGGGAGCTGGAGGCTCTCAGATAATGCCTCCACTCTACAGACTGAGCTGATAGCAATCGCTAAAGCGCTAGAAGACTCTCAACACAAACTAGGAAACAACTATCCACACCGACTCAAAAGGAGCAATACAAGCCATCACAAAAGGCAAGGCTCAAAAGAAAATATCAAACTCCTGACAAGTATATGGGCAATTGCCAACATCCACCAAATCAGAAACAGACGATAACTCTCAACTGGATTCCAAGTCACATAGGAATCCAAGGAAATGAGGAAGCAGACACCCTAGCAAAAGAGTGGGTTCACATCAACAACATAGGTAAAATTAAAATCAGCCACTCACTGACTCAACTTAAAAGCAAAGCCTCAGCATACTGTCAAGTGCAAGAAGAAAGCAAAGTCAGGAGAGCGGTCTTTGGAGGCTCTAACACTGCAAAGTGGTATGTAGACACCACCAGTCTGCAACCACATGACATTCCCAAAGATATGTCAAGAGCACTAGCAGTCATAATTCATCGTCTAAGGCTGGGATACCAATGCACTTGGCAAAAGATAGTAGGCGATCCCAGGCCATGTAAGTACTGCGAGAGAATTCCAGAAGAGCCTCTAGAACACTACCTCTTAGACTGTCCAGAAACGGAGCAACTAAGAGATAGGTACATAGGAAATGAACGCACAACCACTCAAATCACAAAGCACATTCTAGCAAACACCATGGAATTAGCAGGTTTCCTATGCTCCTACCCACCACCAAGGTAGGAACAGAACACAACCCTGACTGACAGCACATGGTGCCAACAATCATGACCACTACCCCATCCCACCCTAACCCATATAACATGCAAGACAAAAAAGACAAACCTCTTTAACAGACATCCCCATTCACCTCTTCCCTCCTTCATCACCCTCCCCTCACACTCATCACTATCCCTCCACCACACTCACCAGACAACACACACCCAAAGAAAGCGGACCGGAAAAGGAATATGTCTCAGAAATTCACGAGCTACCTTATTAGCTAACTGTGCCTACAACTCAAACCTTCATTCTTCCAATCTGTTGGTCTCTCCTACTAGCCAACACTTACTACTATCCAGCTTTCCCTACGACTGAAGGGTACCTTAGGGTTTAAAGGGTTTCAACCTTGCCCATCAAATCCTTCATTCAATATCAAATCACCTTCACCACATCATTCATTTATCACCAATAAAGTTGCATATCCTAAGCATCTCACATCTCAAACTAATATGACATACGGGCTGCTCTGTCAGCAAGAGCCCGTGCTGGCACAAGGCCAGCTTAATCTTAAGCCGGCCATACACGTGCAGTTTTAACTGACAGTTATGACTGTCCAGTTATAACTGACACAGTTTAAACTGACGTCAGTTGAAAATGAAATGCACACACACACACAGTTCAATCCCTCAGTTTTACCATGGATTCCGAGAAGTACGATCTTGTCGCTCTCGGTGTATTAATCTTTGTAATGCTACAGACAAAAAGA
The DNA here is from genome assembly GCF_015104395.2 of Macrobrachium nipponense. Classification (NCBI taxonomy): domain Eukaryota; kingdom Metazoa; phylum Arthropoda; class Malacostraca; order Decapoda; family Palaemonidae; genus Macrobrachium; species Macrobrachium nipponense. The sequence continues at coordinate 61,193,869 of NC_087217.1, read as the reverse complement.
AAAAATAAAACTAAAAAGCTTAAACAGTGGTGCAAAAGGTGGTTACTGAGGCGAAATCAATGTTCTGATATTAAATTATTAAAGGAATTAAGTGAAGAACCAATTGATTTTCTCAATTATTTGCGCATGACTGAAACAGTGTACCAAAAGTTGCTTTCGCTTTGTTTACGTGCCATCTCAACAAACTGCACTCACTGCTACCACCTGTAGAAATGAGAAGTTGAGAACTGTACAGTTACGAATCCCCACACACGCTCAGTTCAGTTACTCCTTTCAGTTAAAAATATAGAACATTGCATTTGTCTCAGTTTAACTGTACAGTTTTGTTGAACTGACGAAATGTGCAACTGAGATACCCACACACGTGCAGTTTTAACTGTCAGTTATAACTGAACAGTTATAACTGACAGTTAAAACTGCACGTGTGTGGCCGGCCTTACAGGTCTGAATTTTTTGTACCAGAATCTTAAATAGACAACGACAGGGTCAGGGACCTTCTTGTTAAACGCAGATTTCATTCTGAATAGTAGCTACTGGGTTTGCCGTACTGATTATGTTTTATGTAGTTATCCATCCTGTGCTTCTCATTTGTCCACAATACCTGTTTATGCAAAGTGAACTAGGCAGGATGTCAACTGGTTTCTGATGGTAATTATGATGTTCCTTGTTATGGCGTCCACTCTGCCACTCGTTGCTTGATAGACCAAAGCTATATCGAGACCAGAGGCTCCCGGTATGTCGTCGTTATGACAGCATCTCAGTATGTTGTTGTTGTTTAAGGCCGGCCACACACGTGCAGTTTTAACTGACAGTTATAACTGACAGTTAAAACTGCACGTGTGTGGGTATCTCAGTTGCACATTTCGTCAGTTCAACAAAACTGTACAGTTAAACTGAGACAAATGCAATGTTCTATATTTTTAACTGAAAGGAGTAACTGAACTGAGCGTGTGTGGGGATTCGTAACTGTACAGTTCTCAACTTCTCATTTCTACAGGTGGTAGCAGTGAGTGCAGTTTGTTGAGATGGCACGTAAACAAAGCGAAAGCAACTTTTGGTACACTGTTTCAGTCATGCGCAAATAATTGAGAAAATCAATTGGTTCTTCACTTAATTCCTTTAATAATTTAATATCAGGACACTGATTTCACCTCAGTAACCACTTTTTGCACCACTGTTTACGCTTTTTAGTTTTATTTTTTCTATTTGTAACATTACAAAGAATACACAGGGAGCGGCAAGATCCTACTTCTCGGAATCCATGGTAAAAACAGGGATTGACCTGTGTGTGTGTGTGCATTTCATTTTTAACTGACGTCAGTTTAAACTGTGTCAGTTATAACTGGACAGTCATAACTGTCAGTTAAAACTGCACGTGTCTGGCCGGCTTATTCCTTCTTACATATTCATGCATTGAAATATTAAGCATGCATAAGGCCAACAGTAACCGTAGTGTTTACAGGAAAAACGGGTTTTTGACTGAATGCAAAATATTTTTTGCTAACTCGTCTCCAACCTTGAGCGACCGACAGGATATTTATTACCTTCTAGCTAAATGAACTAGCGTGCTGTTTCACCAACGAAGATTAAAATTGTTATATTTTATCGGAAATAATTTTTATGCACTGTTTAACACGCTCATTATTTATTCTTTACGTTTTCATTCTCATGAATAAATCATAAATATCCTATCTTAAAATTCCTGTATCTTTAATTACGCGAATCACATTTTTTAGGCTCCTCCATAGGGCTGTCCTAATCATAACGCACCCTCCTCCCCCTACCCCACGAGAACAGCAACAGCAACAGCAGCAGCAGCAGCAACAACAACGTAGTCTGTAGGATTACTCGCCGAGTAAGCAAAAATAAACTTATGGAGTTCAGTTGTCGACTCCTGCCACGAATGTTGGATAGCATTTAACCTGACGTCAGCTGACGTATTTAGGCTTCAGGTGGTTCCAAGTGGTTTCCCCTACTCCTCCATCACCTCCTCCCCAATCGTTTTGGTACAAATTGAAGTCGTTTCAGTGCATCCATAAAGCCGACATGATTGGAAAGAAGTTCGTCTCCATAAAAGCAATTTAAAAGCTAAAACTGATTTCTTCAAACAATTACGAGTTTTGTAATAGGAAACATCATCTTTGCGTCATATTGATAGGCACTAATCCTACGCAAATAAAAAATGTATCTATTTCAGCTGAATCGATGTTTACATCAATCAGATCTCCAGTTCGTTTAGAAATTCTCTTAATTACTCGTCGATCACAGATATGAATGACTCGACATTTCGCCATAATAATTCCTATTAAACAAAAGCTACCTCAGATATACCGCGTTGATTTCGCAATTACGAATCTCAAAAGGCTGTCAGTGATTTGCTTATCAATTTCTCGATTTACTCATTGATTATCGATACTAATTGACTACAAAACAAGATACTATATCAACTCTTTTTAGCTTTGCAAATGGTTCCTAGAGGCGGACTGAAGACAAAGCTTCTTCAGGAGACGAATTTCTCACGACTGCTGATTCTTTCAAAACGACGAATTGGCAATAACAGAGCGCGTATCCGATTTCACTGAAATACGTGCAAGGCCATTAATATTCCCAAAACAGTGATTCAGCTTTTGACAAACAGAAAAGTTTTCTTTGAACTGTTCCTGGTGTTTTCACTGGGAGGGGGGAGACTTCGGTCAATAAATCCTAACCTAATCTCGAATAAAACCGAAGGAATCCGGGATTATCTTTTTCGACATCCCGGGCTACTGGAACAACAGGTGGGCGTGGCAGAGGCTTCGAGCTGTCAAACTCGCAAACGGCCGATGAAAGACTCATTAGAAAGTTCTCTTCATTTCTGGTGATAAAAGATACAAAATGCACTAATGCTCAAAAGCTAGTGCTTAACGTGTGCTTGCGCGCATGTGTAAGATTTCCTACAACTATCACCTACTACATAGCATCTATGGATCCTACCGAGAAACTGGTGCAAAAAAAGTTATGCTAAACACAAACGTCTCTTTGTACTTTGGGCGACCATCATTGAAAGCGTAATACTACTACTGCAATCACCTCAAATTGATCATTTTGAATATACTGTCCAGAGCCTGGATTCGTAACCACGCCTCTAACTAATAGGACATTTTTAAGTAGGGTCCCACTGGAAGCCTTCATCGTCTGCCATCTGGTATAAGCAGGCAATGGACTCGTGATCACGGTTGTTTCGCCATTTAAGGAAAATGTTGCAAATTCGTGATTATCATCCAGCAGGTTGTTAGTCTGGTCACCTTAGTTGCAGATTGACAGATAATGCTAAGAATTGGTGATACTGGTTCAGTGAACACCTTGGTCCGTTTGGATTACCGATGTTTGGCCAAATTGAGCAGCTGCAAACTAACCTTCATTTTCCTCCTGGCTGATTGGTTTCAGGACGCTGATAATGACATTTAAAGGCCGTGTCATCTCGAGCCTTGCTATTTCGATTTCTATTCTTAGATAATTATTTCAAACTGCACCTTCAATATTTCTCAGTTTAGGGTTTCATTGCACAATAAATCAAGATAGTTGGCTCTATTCCCCATTATGTAAGTTATAAAAGGTCTGTGTCGGTTCAAAGAACCCAGATATACACAGCAAGCCTCTTTCTCCCTTCAGTACCTTAGTCAAATTAAGACGAAAGCTTTGCTTTGGACCCCGAACCACAAGTACATTGAAGATCCTCGGAATCTACAGAAATTTGCCATAAGTTAATTTCTCAAAAAGTAAACTACAACGGCCTTTCAGCTTCTACAGACGTCATATGACGCCCTGCAGAAAAACTTGGCAAAAGTGCCAAAACTCTCAATACCATGACCACAATACCCCTTTCCATGACATTATAAAGATTCCTGATGGTCATTCTAATCTACAACATCAAGAATATGACCCAAGAAACTCCATATTCTTACCAGTTCTTAGCTCTTGTTTAGGAACGAAACCGCCCTCCGACCTGTCACCTAGTCACTGAGCCATCTACTGTCAGGGAAGGAATTGCTTTGGCCAATCAGAGGCCTCAATCATACACAAGGTTTCTGTCGCCCTCTCTCATTGGCTCAAAGCTTCGGTTTGTGGCAAAGCGTCTTTGTAAACGATCTCCCATTGGCTGATGAAATGAGACCCAATTTTCACAAAGTATTTCTATGGGGACCGTTCTCCTTTGATGTCTAACATATATAGAAATCCTTTTATGAACGTGTAAGCACATACATGAAAAATAAAAGGCCAGTTAATAAATGAATAATAGTAGAAAGGGAGGATAGAACAACAAGAGAAGAGATAAAAATCTAATCAGGAAATCTCAAACCAGCCATATCCCAAATATGCAAAATGTACATAAATGTATATTGAAATTTAAATATGCTTCTATGTTTTTATACGAATGAAACCCCCCCCCCCCCCCCCCCACCCCCAAACATACACAGTTCGGAGTATGTAGCCATCCTGAGTTTATAACCAGAATACACGAAAGCATTTGAAACGACTTAAGTGTCTTGGCGAATTTTACTTAAAGTTTTGTTGCTGCAAACATTAAAAACCATCTAATAGTATATATGCATTTTCTTGTAGAAAAGTGAGTTCTTGGAAACTGCAGAGGAATTCTACAAGGGTAATTCAAATTCCTGAAGGTATCACCTTTATTGGCAATAGGGGACATAGTAGATCCGCTTTGTCTACTGTCCTTAGACAATTTTAGTATGCATCCACTCCCATCGCCCCCCGCCCCCCCTATCCCCACACATACATAAAAAATCATACACTCAAACAATTATTCAAGGTGATAGTATAAGAGATTTCATCATATATTTCTGATACGACACTTAATAAAAAAAAAAAAAAAAAAAAAAAAATACCCAATAAACACTTGAATATTTGTGCACCCAAACTTCTCCGTTGACCAAGAGGCAAAAGCATGGAAGGAAGGAAGGACCTCTGGATTCGGCCTTACCAACAGAGAAGTGTTCTGAAGCCGGAGCTGGAGTTAGTATTGGAATGACTTGCTGATCGAAGCCACAGATATTCCTTCTTTTAATTTGTTATAGCCTTTTCCAGTCATCTTTCGAAAGTCAATCACTAAATTTATGGACGCTAACTCAAATATAATGAAGTATCGATATGAATGATGCCTAAAAAATACTATATTTTACAGAAAAATAAAATATTCTTTCGAGATTTGGCCGAGTCGTCTCGTAGAGTATTTCCAAGACGTCATTGAATGGGTAACTAATAAGTAGTAGGCTGACCCTATTTTCGCTTTATCTGACCTTATTTCTCTCTTGTTCGCAGCTTTTAATTTATACAGAAATGTTCCTAATTCATCCAAATCAATCTGCACCGATCATGGAAGCAAGTTATCCTTAATTTCACGTATTTTTAACTTTGAATGTAGTACGCCTTCAAGGTCGTAAATTGAAGTAGTAGTAGTCCAACGTCTGCGTTATTTTCGCCTCTTCCCTATAACGGCTCTTTTCGGCTTTTAATTCCTGTAGAATAATAATTGTTCCTTGATTCCCGTAGTGGATTCTGGAAGCATCTGTTCCTTTTTCACTTCGAAATCAGGCGAAATTATTGCTAAAACTGGCGTCACGAGAGAACAGAAAATAATTTAATGATAAACTCTAGCAATGTCGTCAACCTTGCGCCTAAATTTCATAAATCAAATAAAAGCACTTTAACGATAACGATATTGATATATATGACGAAAGGCATTGCTAGTAATGCAAAGAAGGTTTCTGCTTCCTGTTCTAGGTAGATCTACAGTAATATTCCTCGGCGGCCTAGACTATGGCAGTTTTACCTCCCGGCGGTTTTCTATGCAGTTTTACCTCCTGAACAAGAATTTTAAGTAATATTCATTCGGACGACTGTTATTAACCCTCGGGGGCCAGTACTAAACACGGCGAAATACATTGGACGCCCCAATGCCTAGTGGATGTCGTATCCGCGGTTACGTTCCTTGCAGTCCGTGCGGAACTACCTATTCTGTAGAATTACCCTATTCTATGCTAAATAAAGGGTATTACGTATTAAGAATACTAAATATAAGAATTTTTTTTATCATGTAATGTTTTAACAAGATGGGACACTAAAGACATGTATTGAGTGCTGTGACAATCTTCGGATGACGTTGGGTCGTTTGAAGACGAAACTATTATATACTGTTTTAGGAAGACCGCGAATAAATCCTGTATCTCTATATATTATACTCATAATTGACGGGTAACGAACAACGTCTATGTGAGCTGTTTATGAGCTCAGTGCGGTCGGCACTGCTATATAATGATTTAGATTAAACAGTCCACACGCCAGCAGGGCTCTTTAATCACCGTTACACACAGACATACTGAGGAATGAGAGAAATTCAAAAAGAAATAGAGTATCGGTGAAGACGACGAGCGGCGGACAGCAAGAGAAAGTGTTCCTGTAGCTAAGAGTTTCAGGTAGTGCTACTACGACTGTCTGGGAAGGAAACGATGCTTTAGCACAGAGCTTCATTCTAAAGAAAATGGAGACAGAAAAGCAAGAGGGACAAAAATAAAGCAAAAAAAGTGTTCATAAAAGCGTTTGTAAGTGAACAACACATGAATAACGCAAACCACTGAAGGTTATGACACCCGGAGGAACACTCCTGGGAACGCGTGACAAGTTGCCAACTTCCAACAGATATGTACACTCGGCAAGGAAAGTTAAGATAGTTTTTTTAAATCTTCGGACATATATTGTTCAATAATATCACACCTGGCAACTCTTGAAAGGGGGCGGAGCTTCAAAATCATAGCGTTTGTTGCTTTCTAGATTTCCATCAACTTCACACCATAAAGATTCTGTTGAGATCCTATAATCATTTATACTTAAATGTAGAAACAGGTGCTATATTATTCGTTAATGTTGGTTTGGTAACGTCAGTTCAGGCAAGAATATCGATCATCCTTTTTTAAAACCTACTGTGAAACCTTATTAATAAGTAATGTTTGACACTAAACTTACGTAAAATTCATACGTAATTAAAGACTGATCTTAAAAAATGAGAGAAAGGGTTTTAAAATTTGGGGAGTGCTTGTGGAAATCGTGAGGAACAATACAGTAAAGAATGAAATATTATGACGATAGAGATAGCGCGCAAGCATAGGCCTATCGATATACTTAATTCATTATATTTACTTTGAGAGATTAAATAATAATATTTTTTCAAATGTTTCAAAAATGGAGAGAGAGAGAGAGAGAGAGAGAAACCTTACCTAACCGTACAGACCTTACATGTTGTTCGGGTTGCCCCAGGTCCCTCAGTGTGAGGCACCTCTTATGTCTACCAGAGAGTTGCTAGTACATCTTCCGGTATATTTTGCATCTTCCAATCTTGGATGGTCTGGGATGCAGTTTAGATATTTGTCGAGCTTATTCTTAAACACATCTACGCTCACTACTGATATATTCCGAGGGGGGAAAGAAACTTGGAAGAGAGAGAGAGAGAGAGAGAGAGAGAGAGAGAGAGAGAGAGAGAGAGAGAGAGAGAAAGCAAGCATAGGCCTATCTATAGAAATACTTAATTCATTATATTTACTTTGAGAGATTGAGTGATAATATTTTTTCAAATGTGTTTTAAAAGTGGGGAGAGAGAGAGAGAGAGAGAGAGAGAGAGAGAGAGAGAGGAGCAAAATCTGCTCATGTGAAAGCTTAGGCCTATTTAACTACTTAATTTCATCATATTTTCTTTGGGAGATTGAGTGGTAATATATATATTTTTAAAGTATGTTTTAGAAGTGGAGAGAGAGAGAGAGAGAGAGAGAGAGAGAGAGAGAGAGAGAGAGAGAGAGAATTATAGTACTGGTGACGGACTTGTGACGGGGGAAAGGCAGACGAAAATATCATGAATTAAGTATCTCTATCGATAGGCCTATGCTTGCGCGATATGATATGACTGCCAAGATCGTGCTGCACTGTGCTAGATAAAATTGGAAGGATCATAATATTCAAGTCAATTCTCTAAGAAATTCATACCCTATTCTTGATTACATTCGACAGTTGCCGTAGCATTCAAAGATTGTTAAAAGACGTGGAAAATTTTAGACACACGGTGCAGTCATTCTTGTACTCTTAATACACTCTTTACTTTTGAAAATCAGGTTTCATCCACAAATCATTCACGAAAAAAGCTGTGTTAAGTAAAAATACTTATTACCACAAATAACTCAATATGTATTGCACAGGCAAAAAAAAGTTTTATATCGTGGGAGATCTTTCAGCCTCGCGGCAAAGAAATGCAGTCGTGTAGGGCTGTAGGCTACTACGAACTGCTTAGTAATGGGAGCATATAGCCAGAAAATCTTTGAGCCGACATGCTACTTTAACCTTGATTAAGATTTATGTTTAAAGACAGTAGCTTTGTAAACAGCAACTAGCATTCGATCCATGTCAACGTCAAAGTAATCAAAGTGTAAAATCCGTTACGTTAGCCAGTATCCAGTGACTTGCGCTTTCCCGCTCGAAGTTCTAGGGCTCCTCCTCACATCATAGAAAACGCTCTTGGGGATGCAACTAGATTTGTTCAACCTACCTTAGCTGTCGCAACATTGACTGCCATTGACGTCAGCTAACTTTAATTGCTTTGGACACACATAGTTTGTAGAAACTAAAATAATTGCATTCACCACTTACGATGATGCAATATATCCCCGTTCATGAAGCAAAACGAGTAAATATTGTCGTCGTGATACATAGTACTAAAATCAGAAATTCACATTCTATCTTCCAGATCTCTATGAACGAATCCATCTGAGAAATTCCAATTACTTCGGACATATATCGTGTTTTTAAATATCTGAACGGTTTTGTTTTGCAGTTTTAACTTGAGTGATATAATTTGCAGTATATTTTCATATTCTAAAGTAAATTTAGCGATATTATGTCTTTTCAGTAAAAACAAATGGGAAATTGGATGAACGAAAGCTAATGAAAACTGTATCTTCAGTTTTCTTGTCGAGTGTACACTTCACGAGAGACACTCTCTCTCTCTCTCTCTCTCTCTCATATGAGAAGAAATGTCTGTCAGTATATGACGCCACCGAAGAAAGAATTGGGCGAGAACTGTGGGGGACAGGGCGAAGTCCTAAAAAGATTATATATATACGTAACACTGGAGCCAGATATAGGCCTAGTATACATCAGTGGCTATATCGGGCAGGACACACGACCAGTTGGCTCAGTCAAAATATACAGGGTCTGCTCACGAGGCGGTACTAAAACCTATCTCCGCTCCTTGTGAAACGTCATCAGTTACAAAAGGACCATATCTTTATGAAACTATATTTACGATAACATTTTCATATAACTATTTTTGCGATGGCGTTTTTTTATATAAATTTTCCTTTTATTGCATGTTGCCGTATACTACGTTAAAGTACAAAGAATGCTCTTTCAAAAGATGTATAGCACATTACAATTACGATTACGTTCAAACCCACAAGCGCGCACAGAAAAAATTATCTACGCACACAAAAATATGCAATTACTTCATCCGTCAACCTACATACATTCAAGTTTCGTAGCGTATCTAACTAAGGGATGATGATAGAAAGAAACTGAAAAATGGATTAGAAAGCTGATAAAATTTACTATATAACGCATAAATAAAACTGATAGGTGTTCTCAGAAATTTTCGAGGAATTCTAGGTCAAAGACGGACCAAAATTTTTAAATTTTATGTAAATATTTACCACATTTTTCTTACATAATTTTTCTTCTTATTACGTTTTGCCATATACCATGTAAAAGTACAAAGAATGCCCTTTCAATTGGTATATGACACATTACAATTACAATTATTTTCAAACCCATAATCGCGTCCAGAAAATATTATCTGCGCACGCAAAAATTATAAAAAAATTAAGTGTTCGTGGGAGATCTGAAATCTAGCCCGCCCCTTGTGAAACGTCATCAGATACATCCAGCCAGACTGACGAATGACTTTTTGTACTTTTTACGAAAATATTATAATCGTTTGAGGCATGCATAATTAATACCTTTATGTATACAGTTTGTGTTATATGTAAACTTATGTGTTCGGAAGTATATTTATGTGATATGAAGTGCTAATGAGAAATTTGCTGGAAATGTGTTCCCTGTATAATTTTCTTCATAATTCATTCTTTTGATACCTTATATCGTATATGATGTAATTCTTATACTTTTGATATTGTTTTCTTTTTTGTGGCCAAGTCGTGGAAATGCAACTGCCATTTTTTACACTGCCTGTACCACATTTTCTTTGTATTTATTGCATAACAATAAGTATTCACAATGATTTGGAAAATTTAATTAATCTATAATGCTAACCTTTATCATAAAAAAGTTGCTTTTCAAAGTGAGGTATGAACACAGTGACAGAACTAAATACATTTCTTAAGAATTATTTAAAATCTTCATAATATTACTACTTGAAAGAGAGAGAGAGAGAGAGAGAGAGAGAGAGAGAGAGAGAGAGAGAGAGCGAGAGAGAGAGAGTTGTCATGTTAAAAGAATGGACTTGAAGAGAATACAGCAAACCAGTATAATAGTAGTAAATAAAAAAGAATAAAGAATAAACATAAGAAGAAAGCTGGAGTAGCTGTGTGTTCAAACTGGTATATTTTTTGCAATAAAACAAGGTTTGGTGACTAAATGAGAGAATGGGTATTAAAAAAATCAAACATGTGACCTCAACAGATTTTATCATCAAGATTTTATGAAAAACACCACGCGACATGGATTATATGTATAAAAACTAAGGGTTCTTTAAGTAATTCAGTGAAGAAACAGTGGTGTTTTACTCTTGTGACGTCACAGTATTAGCTCCGCCCCCACTGCCGAGTTGAGCAGACCCTATATATTTCTTTTGAATGGTTATTAAAAAACATCAAGAATGTTACCCTTTACAGGTTTTATCAGATTTTATTAAAAAAAAAAAAACCATGCGATATGGATTAAATGTATAAAAACTAAAGCTTCTTTAAGTAATTAAATGGAGAAGCACGAGTAGTGTTACTCTTCTGACGTCACAGTATTAGCTCCGCCCCCACTGCCGAGTTGAGCAGACCCTATTACTTTGACTCTGAGTTGGCTACGGGCATTCCGAGTTAAATGGGGCACTCGGAGCCTTCAGAGTGACGGCAGAGAATCTCTGCTACGACAAAACTCATCCCGGGATGAAAATACATAAGAATTAGAGACATATTCGAAGTTTATTTAATCATTTTTGTTCCCTTGACGACGATCTCTAGGGGCCCATTCAAGCTGCAGTTCGAACCGATTTAGATAAATTTCTGCCAATAATTAAAGTCATTGAGGTTGATAATATAAGTGAATTGACGTCAGATTCAATTATTATCGTCCGTTCAAGTTACGAGGCTGCGTTTTGAGTTTCAATCAGAGATAGGAAATAACTTCAGTTTCTTATGTCTGGGACGGACTAGCCTCTTTTAAAAAAAAAAAAAAAAGGAGGAAAAACTCCAGAACAGGTTAGCAAAGACTGAACGAGGATTTTATTATATACAAATATTCAAGACTCTAATAAAATTTAAAATGGAAATGAAACGGCAAAAACACAATAAGGAATTTCGAACGACATGCGCTCACAAACATGGCGTTACGCACCATCACCAAGTCACTTATTTAATCGCGGGAAAAAACACCGGAATAGATTCCCATCTTAATGGAATAATGGCTGGAATCCAAAGTTGAGTGATGTAGCAACCATTACATGATGACATCAACTTCACTGCCCAACGGATGGTAATATTATTTACAGATAAAAAAAACTTTCTCCTAAATCTACTTTACGCAAACAGTTGAATGATCTGCGCCAGCAATACAGTTAATTCGATTATAAATTCTTTTTCTTAAAAACATCGGCGCAAAGAAGTTTGCCAAAACGGCGAATGTAAAACCACGAGGATTTGCTGTCGATTTCCGTCGTAAAAACGGTCTGCAATTTAATATGATTATAGTAGGTCTAATGCTACATTCTAATCGTCCGCCATGACACTTGATGTCCCACTACTTTAAGCAACTAATATTAAAATTGGCAAGAATGACCTACCAGACGCCATTTTAAAATATACAAATTAATGCAATAAACTTATAAAACCATCATACAGGAGATGATATTATACTGTATATTGAATCAAAACAAAATAGCTTGTGAGATATGTGCTAGGCAAACTAATGCCTTGTCTCATGGCCAGTGGCCACCAGACAAGATGGTGAAAAAAGCAATGACTGGAGCTCTCTCTCTCTCTCTCTCTCTCTCTCTCTCTCTCTCTCTCTCTCTCTCCTCTAGGTATAAATGGTATACCATTCATACAAGCCGAAGGAACTCGATCACTTGACCGGATTTGAAAACAATAGACCTAGTACTAGCCTCTCCGCACTACGTGTTACACAGCTTAATATATTGCAAATAAAATGCAACTTTAGACGATACACAGCGATCAAGCAACCAATGAAAGCAAAACAACAACTCTGTAAACTAATGATGCGTTTTGACTATTAAAGTGACTCAATGGCTTGCTTACAAGCACACCACGTGATCTGCCAGGACTTTTAGACCGATAGGCCTAAGGGAGGAATGTCGATACAGTTAACTTCTCTCAAAGAGTTATGGAGCGGAAATGCTTATTATTATACAATCATAAAGAGACAATGACGACAGTATTCCATTGCTTTGGCACTGTATTCAATGCTTTTCAGTTGTTTTTAACATTCCAGCCCAAATTGCATGAGAACTTCTATAAGGTTCAAGTAAACGTAACTCTGATGAATTTGGTGTAATCTAAAGTGGCTAGCAATTCCCTCTCACCATCTTCCTCCTCCCCTCCCCTACCTTCCTCTTCAGAGGCCCTGGGGCAAGGAGAAGTACCTCCCAAACCCCTCCCCCCCTCAACCATTTCTCTCCCATCCAATTACCAACCGCTTCTCGAACCAATCTCCAGCTTTACCGAAACTGCCTTGTTCTAAGACTTATCTTCTTAATAATAATAATACCGTACTTTAGCTGATTTATTATTACGATAACAATAATTGATAATAATAATGATAATACAATATACATATCACAAGAAAAACGGGGGTTAAAAACCATAAAAACCGCCTAGCTCTTACGCAACTTCTAGAAGGTAGAAACCTAGACCCAACAAACAACAACTCTTCGGCATGCACCTAATGAGTAATAGAGACACAAACACACATACACACACAAACAGATGAGAGAGGACAAATAGTACAGGCCAAGACGTCTGTCTGTCTAGTCTTGTCTTCCCTCTCTCTCTCTCTCTAGGTCATGAATTTGGAGTAAGTTAAAGAGAATAAAGAGACTCCACTCTATCAGATTCAATACAGGCCAGGTTAAGTGTCCGAATATTACTATTATATATAATAAGTTGGTTTCGTGCTCGGACGTCTGACCTGGGAGGCTGGGGATTGGGTGGTGGGTGGGGAGGAATGTATGAATGATGGTTTCATTACACGAGGGAGAGAATGGGAAAATGAGGAGACATAATCAAAACTGTACTTGTAATAAAATGCAAATATAGACAGGCGTACTACCAGTCTGACGGTGCCAAAGGAACCACACACACACACATAAGCACAGACACGGGGTTTCTAAAAGTCTAAATGCCTTAAGAACAAGAGGTCATCAACAGCCAGACAGGTAATATGTTAGTGTCTCTGGACTGAATAGCCACTCACATGCAGGAAAACACGAAAGCCATTCGACCTATTGCAGACCAAGATGACTATATCTAAGCTTACACATAATGACTGCTACGACAGGTCATCAGAATTATTAACATTCCAGTATCAAAACCATAAATGGCCCTACCATAATAACGGCCTAAAACAGAAGATAATTCATATCTATACAACATTAAGGTTGACTTTGACACTATATGTATACATATGATTAATATAGTAAGCACATATACGCATGTGTAGAGTCCGTGCCTGCCCACAGTATGGAAAAGCAACAATTCAGTCATAAACCTGGATGAGTCGATGTTCTGGGCATGCATGGCCCTGTACGGGAATTCACAGAGACCAAATTAAGCATTCCCTAATAATAATAATAACGTCGGCCTGAGGTCAGGCTCAAGTCAGACTTGCTACTTCACCGATGGCTATCAGTTTCACCAGCTACTCAACATCAACTAAAAAGGGAAAGCTAAAATATGACCTTAGCTGTACAAACTGACAACCAAGATTGTTATTACTTACATTAGACAAATAAATGAACCTACAAGCCTTACACACATTACAGTTGAGGGCGAACTCGATACAGAACATTGAATTATCAAATGGGAGCATCGAGATTGTCTCAATGTTGTCAAAATAGTCTTATCATTTATTATTCTGATGGTGGACCCCATTCACATGTAACAAGACCACCAAAGGAGCCGCTGGCTGGAAATTCTTGAAGCTTCCAAAGAATATTAAGGTGTTCATTAGGAAGAAGTCATACGAAGTAAAGGTTAATGCTGAAAACAGACCCCCCCCCACTTCTTATATATATAAAAATAAAATGAATGAACAAACATAAAAAATTATGAAATGCAAGGAGAACCATATCAGGGTAGGAATGCATTGCACCTTCGCCTCTGAACTTCCGAAGAAGAAGAAGAAGAGGAAGAAGTTCCAATTGTACGACTTCCTCTGAAGGGAAGGAGGCTGTTCCTCCACAGCCGCACCCACCCCCTCCCTCCCTCCTTCCCACCGGTGAGAGGAATAAAGAAAAGCTATTTAAAAAAAGGGGGGGGGGGGCTCAGACCCCAGTCTATGCAAGATAGACCAGACCCGATTTTGCACATATTTGCAAATTCCAGGATGGTATCGCTGACAATGAAGATGTCTGTGTAGAACTTTCTAGCATGACAACCTATATCCAAGAGGGATTCAGCTTATTCGTAGTTATCGGCTACATTGCCAGTATGAATGGAGAGAGAGAGAGAGAGAGATAATCTTACGTAAGATCAATCCAATCTCCTTTGAAGGAGGGGGGAGAGGGGTTGTAATTCGGCTGAGGAGGAGGAAGGGGAGTGGGAGGATGGGGGAGGGGGATAGGGGTTTGAGAGTGAGGAAGAGAGAGAGAGCGAGAGAGAGAGAGATGGGCCCGTAACCCGTAAGACCTATAAGCAGATGCGCCGAAATCCAAATGTGTTTCTCTAATCGCTCGTCATCTCAGCAGAAGGAGACGGACAACAGCCAAAGGCAGCTGAATTAAGACGTTTGTGCAAAAGACTGAATCGAATCCATTTGGGTGTTAATTAATGCGCCTGACTGAAGACGCGAATAACTGAATTATAATTTTGACGCCAATATGATTTGCTTTGAACGTCAACTTCTGGTAACAAGGTGCTTCGATTAAAATAAATAAATAAATAAACACTCTTCAGAAAGAAGAATATTGAACGTTTAGCAGCAAGTTTAAATCTGGTATTCAAGAAACAAGGTGTTTATTCTTCAGCCAGTAACGTAACAGTCAATGCGACCTCCCTCACACCTTCTTGCGTTACTCAGGCGTCAAGATTAGACTTCTCAGAGCTGTGATAAAAGATGTTTAGTACATCAATGATACAAGGGATAGACTGGGCAAGAATTACAGTCAGGGCCGGTGGGGAACTTTAATTTAACTGCACTCAAATTTTAATGTAATGTTTGCGCCCACAAATCACTGATATTCTCTGGAATTTTGCCTCTCATTACAGAATGTGTCCTGTAGCCATTTCGTGGAGTGTGCATTGCTCTGTATCAAGTTCTACGTCAAGTGACGGTGTTATTGAAGTGAGAATATTTTTTCCCTTCAGCAGTCAAGAACATCAAGAGTAATACTAGTAGACCCAGCAAGAAGAAACTGCAAGAATTGTCACTATTCTCCCCCTCGAGAAACGACAATATACATACCTGGAAGATCGATTTCACAAGGCACCGCCCCCTTCTATAAAGGAGTTGTTCCTATGAGTACAATTGTAAATGAGACGAAGTGACTTCAGGCTTTCAAATACCACACCCAGAAAATTTGTTACCACTTAGGAAAAACATGAGAATCAGCCATAATGAAATGAAACTATATATCTTGCCGCCCAGTGTAGTGAAAATTTCGGAACTCTATTTCCACGACGGTCGGGAAAGCAGTAATCACACCATCCACTGATACCTCATAATGTTTGCTACAAATCTCGTTGCACTAAACGAGGACTCACAAAGAGGTCGTGTAAATGTATAAATTGAAACCCATTGTTTCCATCATACTGAAATATCATTGCAAATATCACTTAATCATTTTCCTATCTGCAGCATTTACTGGAAGTAAGTCCAGTTTTTCTCTACTGGAAACGGAAAGCCATGTAATAGCCATGTCTCTGGACACCTTTCAACTTGCAGAGGTAACACCTTTATAACTTTATTGTTTTAGACAAACCGAAGACCTCGTTCAGTGGGAGCCCTCTTTCTTGGAATATTCCAAAAATTACTCTCATGCAAGTCTAGTTTCTCCACTGGAAACTGGTCGGCCATATGACCAGTTCTTTGGACAACTTACAAGTTGGGGACGTAACTAATTCATAACCTAGTTATTCTAATAATTCCAAAAATCACTAATCAGCTAACAACCTCAATAACGTACCTTTCTTCACAAAAACGTCCCCAAAATTTAGTAAAATCCTACGAATATGACTGAGCACTGACAAACCACGGCCGGCCATAACACTGCACTGGCTTTTTTCCAGTCCTCCTCCGGCTGCCTGGAAGGTCACCTGGACCAATCAGAACAGCCCATGGTCTTCCTTTTCAAAGAAATGAGGAGGAACCGGCCTTCTGATTGGCTGACTAACAGACGCTTGTTAACAGCTGACGTTACGTGGAAAATATGCAACGGAGATTTACCATACAAACCCGATCAAGACATTTTAATTATATATTTGATGCTTGTTTGACTACGGACAGACAGCTTCCAGGGAGTCCAGGGAGGGATGGAAGGGCGCTGAATAACTGAGTCTTTTGGGCTTTTGGTGAAGCGACAGACAAGTCGGGGAAGGTGTCTCTCTTGTTCTGCATTTGACCAAATGAGAATCATTATTCCAGGACACAGGACACTTCCAAGGAATCCTGTGTGAGAGAGAGAGAGAGAGAGAGAGAGAGAGAGAGAGAGAGCCCCGGACCTCCTACACCACACTGAGTGAGAGCTTCATCCCCGAGGGAGGTACTCAAAGACAGAGGAGGAGCAGAGAGAGGGCGGAGACTCACTCAGTACCTCAGAGGAAGGCCGTTCATCGCAGGAGGAGAACCACTGCACAAGAGGAAGGAAAGGGCGGGGACGCGCTGGAGGGGGAGGAGGGAATCTGGCGAACAAGATGGCGACTGGATGAGGATGTGGGAAAGTAGAGAGAGAGATAGAGAGAGAAGTATATATATATATATATATATATATATATATATATATATATGTCATATCACATTACCGTGATTCATATACATACATCGAGCTACAAATGTCCTTTAATATCTAATATGCTCTACCTCGGAATTAATATATTTTCATAAATGTTTAACCAAAGGGGAATTTTTTAGTCGATAAGAGATTTCTTGGCTCACAGGCGCGAACCATCGACACCAACAGAATTCCATCTAATAAAAGGAGCCCATAAAAACGCCAAACTATAGAGAGAAAATACTATATTTCGGAGAATGCTGTCTCCCTCTTCAGGTAGATGAATGAGAAAAGTTACAGAAAAGGTGGTATTTCTATCAAGAGATCCATCCACAAGTAAGCCAATTTAGGTCACTCCCACTGATAATCTTCCTTTAATCCACTTAAGCGTTTTATCAGTGACATCTGTGCCCCATGCACCCTTTGAGATGTTCATTACCTGCCTCTGTTTAATCAAGGCCGATTCCATCATTTGACCTCTTGTACCGGCAGTTACTGCTATAA
This sequence comes from Macrobrachium nipponense, assembly GCF_015104395.2. NCBI lineage: Eukaryota > Metazoa > Arthropoda > Malacostraca > Decapoda > Palaemonidae > Macrobrachium > Macrobrachium nipponense. The sequence continues at coordinate 61,175,877 of NC_087217.1, read as the reverse complement.
ATTATACGTGAAAAATTCCAGTTTATTCTGTGGTTATGTTCATTTATATGGTTGAAAATAGCCGAGTTCTGTTGTCCATACCTAACTGACCATTTATGTTGAATTATACTCTGGGGAAGAGATTTTCCTTTACATCCAATGTAAGACCGGTCACAATCCAGGCATGGGATTTCGTAAACGCCTGTGTCCTTGGGGGATGTCTTTTGTAGGACGTTAATCAGGGATTTTGATGGATCTCTTGGTATAAATACCACCTTTTCTGTAACTTTTCTCATTCATCTACCTGAGGAGAGAGACAACAGTCTCTGAAATATAATATTTTCTCTCTATATTTTGACATTTTTATGGGCTCTCTCTCTCTCTCTCTCTCTCTCTCTCTCCTCTCTCTCTCTCTCTCTCTCTCTCTGTTAAGGGACTGGGTTTACTGATTTATTCAATTCTTTATTTGGATTTAGCTTTAGTCATCAAATCAATTACGGTTTTTTTCTGTCTTATTCAGTAATCGAATTACTTGAATGATCATCTAATAATAATAATAATAATAATAATAATAATAATAATAATAATAATAATAATCAACCATCTGATGTTCATGGACGACATCAAGCTGTATGGTAAGAGCATCAAGGAAATAGATACCCTAATCCAGACTGTAAGGATTGTATCTGGGGACATCAGGATGGAGTTTGGAATAGAAAAATGCGCCTTAGTCAACATACCAAAAGGCAAAGTAACGAGAACTGAAGGGATAAAGCTACCAGATGGGAGCAACATCAGACACATAGATGAGACAGGATACAAATACCTGGGAATAATGGAAGGAGGGGATATAAAAACACCAAGAGATGAAGGACACGATCATGAAAGAATATATGCAGAGACTCAAGGCGATACTCAAGTCAAAACTCAACGCCGGAAATATGATAAAAGCCATAAACACATGGGCAGTGCCAGTAATCAGATACAGCGCAGGAATAGTGGAATGGACGAAGGCAGAACTCCGCAGCATAGATCAGAAAACCAGGAAACATATGACAATACACAAAGCACTACACCCAAGAGCAAATACGGACAGACTATACATAACACGAAAGGAAGGAGGGAGAGGACTACTAAGTATATAGAACTGCGTCAACATCGAGAACAGAGCACTGGGGCAATATCTGAAAACCAGTGAAGACGAGTGGCTAAAGAGTGCATGGGAAGGACTAATAAAAGTAGACGAAAACCCAGAAATATACAGAGACAGGAGAATGACAGACAGAACAGAGGACTGGCACAACAAACCAATGCACGGACAATACATGAGACAGACTAAAGAACTAGCCAGCGATGACACATGGCAATGGCAACAGAGGGGAGAGCTAAAGAAGGAAACTGAAGGAATGATAACAGCGGCACAAGATCAAGCCCTAAGAACCAGATATGTTCAAAGAACGATAGACGGAAATAACATCTCTCCCATATGTAGGAAGTGCAATACGAAAAATGAAACCATAAACCACATAGCAAGCGAATGCCCGGGACTTGCACAGAACCAGTACAAAAAGAGGCATGATTCAGTGGCAAAAGCCCTCCACAGGAACCTGTGCAAGAAACAACAGCTACCTTGCAGTAATAAGTGGTACGAGCACCAACCTGAGGGAGTGATGGAAAACGATCACGCAAAGATCCTCTGGGACTATGGTATCAGAACGAATAGGGTGATACGTGCAAACAGACCAGACGTGACGTTGATCGACAAAGTCAAGAAGAAAGTATCACTCATTGATGTCGCAATACCATAGGACACCAGAGTTGAAGAGAAAGAGAGGGAAAAATTGGATAAGTATCAAGATCTGAAAATAGAAATAAGAAGGATATGGGATATGCCAGTGGAAATCGTACCCATAATCATAGGAGCACTAGGCACGATCCCAAGATCCCTGAAAAGGAATCTAGAAAAACTAGAGGCTGAAGTAGCTCCAGGACTCATGCAGAAGAGTGTGATCCTAGAAACGGCACACATAGTAAGAAAAGTGATGGACTCCTAAGGAGGCAGGATGCAACCCGGAACCCCACACTATAAATACCACCCAGTCGAATTGGAGGACTGTGATAGAGCAAAAAAAAAAAAATAAATAAATAAAAATAATAATAATAATAATAATGATAATAATAATAATAATAATAATAGTAATAATAATGAGTTGTATCAACTGTCTTTGTGGATGTACTGCTACATGACTTGATTCGAAATGGCCCTGAAGTGAAGCCCACTCTGTAAAGAAAATAAATAAATAAATAGATAAAAATCTACATTAATCACATACAATGAAAAAAATGTTTGATGCAAATAATTATAGATGGACAAGAAACTAAAAGAGAATTGTACCAGTTAATTCCTCAAGTAAATACGTAATCTTTGGGACAATAGGATAGGCCTAAAACTACAAAGGAATTGTACCAGTCAAATCCTCAATTACTATTATATACAACTTAGGCCGAAGGCCAAGCGCTGGGACCACCTATGACGAGATCATTCAGCGCCGACAGGAAAACTGAGAGCGACAAGGTCGACAGGAGTCATTGGAGGAGACCCTTAAAAAAAGGAGTTGCAATATGATACAATTGTTATAATAGGATTAAGGAAAGTAAGTTCGAAGCAAGAGAATACGAACGGAGGTTCAGCAAAAGGAATGAAAGGGGTTGCAGGTTAGGAACCTTAAGTTATAACTTCCGTGCACCGCGCGTGAGGAGGTGCACGTACGGTACAAACCCAAAACAGATGCTTTGGGGGCCATGAAAACCAATGAAATTCTCTCTCAAAACAACACCTGAATGGCGTCTTGTAGCGTAACATCAGAAATGTTTGAATGTCATTCAATAATGCCCCTATGCAACTAATTATCTATTCTGCTATATTACCAGTTCCTGATGTTGAACGAGAAGGACAGAATCTAAGAAATTGGAAAACAGGACGCCAATTTCCTTTTAAAAATGCTGTGATAAGGCATTTTTTAAATGCAGTACGTCGAGATTTAACGGCGTTTATATCGACTAGAATTTAATATAATGAAATAAAACTGTGTTTAACATTTCACATTCACATCGCTACTTACGTCAATGATCTCACACACTCGATAGTCAAACATTTTCTTAAGGTCTCTCTCCTTTGCTTGGCAGCCAATGACAGTCGCCCCATCTCCCCCACCCCCGCCCCCCCCAACCCCAACCCCCGCCCAGCCCTTTTTCTTTTGATGCTGATTTTAATATGCTCAGAATCCTGACTCTCAGGACTAGGAGAGTTCACCGACATCCGGCATATTTTTGACCGTGCGATAGAAATGGCGGCTTGTCCCATGAACGAACGCTGGTCAGCCTTTGATCAAACTTTAAATGTCACCTTCGACTTAATACGTTATAGAAAATCAGTTACAAACATTACCAATAATGAACCAAACAAAAACTTCTTTCAGTTTTCTTCTGAAGATTGAAAAAGAAACCCACAAATTCACTTTGTAACTTGTTTACTTCTAAGTATTTACATTTAGTTTTACTCCACACTCGAGTACTTTCAGGCCTTCTGTGGCCCATTCTCAAGAGATGTTTGGGATGTTAGCCTGGGTCAAGGCCCAGCAGTCTTCTGGAACTTCTTCTCGTTGTGCTGTCATTTATGCGATGGCTGTTCTGGTTTTCTTGAGAGTTGCCAATCCCCTCTTGTCGCTCTGATATCCTGAGCTGATGGTCAATGGGATTCCCCCTTTTGGTGACCACACCCTTACCACAAGGGGGAATCCCATTGACCATCAGCTCAGGATATCAGAGCGACAAGAGGGGATTGGCAACTCTCAAGAAAACCAGAACAGCCATCGCATAAATGACAGCACAACGAGAAGAAGTTCCAGAAGACTGCTGGGCCTTGACCCAGGCTAACATCCCAAACATCTGTTGAGAATGGGCCACAGAAGGGCCTGAAAGTACTCGAGTGTGGAGTAAAACTAAATGTAAATACTTAGAAGTAAACAAGTTACAAAGTGAATTTGTGGGTTTCTTTTTCAATTACCAATAATATTCCAATCGACGTTTCACCCATTTTAAGGACACAAAAGAAAACCATTTATCATTTCCCAAAACAGTGAACACTGGACATCAACACTTAAGAGTTTCAAGCCGTCATGACTGACTGAATGACCGACCGAAGTTTCCTCGTAAGAATATGATTACGTAGTACCTTCACTCACCTTGTGAAGTGTAGGAATATGACTTTATTAACAATAACCTCCTAAAATATATACTATCACATTTATTCGTCCTTAGTTAATGTATATAAACACGTCCTTTTACCCAAAATTCATGTGTGTGTATGAGGCAACTATCGCTTGGACTAAAATAATTCCTAAATTAGTAACAAGACTTATTCCCGTAATACGAGAGTGCTGCAATACCTCCTATCTTTAATAGTACTCGAAGCTATAAATGAATTAAACGGTACTGTTCCTTCCAGCAGAAAATTAATTAATAAATTAATAGGCCAGTTATTTGCCATCATACCGTCCTCGGTGGTATGGTGACGCCCACAGGTAAACAACAGGCAAAGCCCACACAACACACACCACCCTACAGTGCCAGACAGACTGTCACTGTAAATATGCCCCTAGTAACCGTTCCTCATCAGTCAACGAAACCAAGATGAGCATAAGTCAGCATTCTATAACTGACTGAATGATTGGTGGCTACTAAAACTGGCGTCACACATCATTCTATAAGGAACTTTAGAAATAGCAATGCATTAATTAACCAGGCTGCATTGATGAATTATCAGAGACAGCACATCTAACTTCTATTTTGCTGGAACTCATTCGGTGGGTCTAGTAAACGATAACCTAATTATTCCGCTAACCTGTGAGCTTTTGAATACATAAGTCTAAGGTTTTCACTGTTAGGAATTTGTACTATTTAAAAGTTTGAAGTCTTTTGTATTATAAAGTGGACATAGTTTTTGAAGGTTCGACTTCCATAATCGAGCCTAAACATGATCGGAATGTCTGGGTAACTACTCATGAACGATTGTAGAATCTATATCACACCAAGGCCTTAAAACAAAGGACAAACGTCCACTGAATGCCAACTAATATTCCAGTTGGATTCTGTTTCGTAATGCATCACGATAAACTAAATCTTGATTGATACAATAAAAGAAAAATCACTAACTCTGGCTCATGCATCCGTTCTAGGCATCCTATTTCCGACCCCCGCCCCCAACCCCCCAAATACAGATATTAACTCACCAGCTCCGTACAACAAATTCATTTCCTTATAAGAACAGCAATTCTAGTACTACTTACCTTTCTTGCAGGTAATCAAGATGAATAAAAACACATTTTAAAGTTGTATTACTCTTCCATTGACTAAGGCCCCCCACCCCTGAATGTATACACACAAGACCACCAGATTTACCTACAAAATGTATTACAGGGGAACTATGAATGTTAATTTGCATATATTTCATCAACATGAGCGAGAGCCACTCCTTTTCAACTATACACAGCAAATTTCCAGTACCAGTTTTCTTGATAAATGCTTTACTGCAATAACAATCGCAAAATATACCCCCAAGCTCATCACCTAAAACTAATACAAAAGCTTCAATGGCGCCACCACCACTCACAGTGAGGTCAGTTTTGACTGCCGCCAAACAAAGAAAATTCTTCCTAAATGAATAACATCAAAGTCGCTACAGGAGGAACTTCAGATCACAGCAAAGACATGATCCCAGATGGAGGAAGACTACTACTTCGATTACCAAAGCCTAAAAAATGCAAATTGTTCGATGACGAATGATTTCAACAAATAGCTCTTTTTCCACCTGAACAGCCTCACTTACACCTTGGTTTAAAATTCCATTTATATAAGTCAAGGAATACTCCCCGTAAGCAATTGCTATTAATAAGATAAAATTCTTACCAAATATTAAAAAGTACCAAGTCACAGACCAGACTGCAATATTTAAAGTCAAATCACAAAACAGCAACTCAAATAACTTCGCAAAGTAACGAACTCGACACATACGAGGAACTGCTTAAGAAGCTTCTTTAGGCCTGGCATGAATACTGTGATCAGACATCAAGTGAAGCATATACTTGGGCTATTTGAACCTAGAACAAATTGCTACTCATGCGACAGAGCATTTGCAGATTGTGCACGTATATACCAAGGCTATTCAACAAGATACCTACCGCCTGAAGTGATGAGGGTCGTACAAGAAGAAAGCAAATTAAAAAAAAGAAGTATAGACTCTCCTATTCTACAGAGGCTACGATACTGACGAGAAAACAATAATAGACAATTATATGAAATAAAATATAAGAAGCATCTTATTCTGAAAAAGGACGAGTGTCTGCTGCGTGTATTGCAAGTTAATGAAACGACGCTTAAAACACGGAATTGGCATATGGATACCGTCAACATAAACAGCAGCGGGCATTCCTTTCGACCTCTCTCCAGTTATATTCTACAGCCCTTTTCCCTCGGTAGACGCCTTAACAACCTATAGTCCAATAATCACATTTATCTGATCTATGACGAATTTAATACGGGAATCAAAGTTGCATTCGACTTTGTCTCGAGTGCCCTCAGGAACTATCACACCATAAGGCCGCAGATATCCAGTCATTGTTTACATGACTTTCAATCTCACCCATTTGAACACTTGGCACCAACTCTGCCAATACGAAGTGAAATACAGCGCAGAAACCAAACACCTTTGGTGCCTAAAGTCTCGTAGGATGTAAATGACGCCGAAATGATTAAATTTTTAGTTGTCAAGCCCTTCAAGGTTTGGCGGCAGCCATTAACACTTAATACGACCAGCTCGTCTCGAGCAAGTCAGTAGAGCATAACCTGCCAAGTCAATAGACGTAACTATGGCGGTAAACTTTGTCGGAAACTAGACTTACGTTAATTGGCGCCAGATTTGTCTTTATGCGTTAATTAACGCCACCTTTGTGTATATGTAACAACCAGTAAAATGAAATTGAAATACACACAAGTCTGGCATAAAAATGTACAAACAAAGACCACTTACGAGTTGGGTATTTGAGAAAATTCTATTTTTTTATATACGTCAATATCCATAGCTATTAATGAAAAATTCTGTCTGCATTAAATTCACAAGTCACTCATATCCCTAATCTAAGCGTCGTTCCAGTTACAACAAAAAACCGTAGCGGATTTTCCTCAGGTGTAATGGAAACTAACTTCGTTGTCTTTACAATTTCAAATGAAAGAAGTTAACTTAAGCTAAGAGTGACTGTCCTTCGGAAAAAGTAGTCATTCATCTGGTATGAAGGCTACGTCGATTTAAAAGTAAAACTAACTAATATCCAAGTTAAGACAAATAAGTATCTAATACCGTTAGTGTTCAAAAATGCAAAAGACTTTCAAAATAAGTTAAAAATCATTACTAATACTGAATTCACCATCTGTTACTTTCTTATTTTCACATAAGCAACGTAGCAGCAGCAGCAGTGATCAAGAGGAACAAGTATGGAACAGTTTCAATCATAAGTAACTGAAAAGCTTCGATGTGGTCAGGTGGGAAATCCTTCAAGATATTACATCTCCTGTCGAGCTGATAATGTATAAATTTCTTGTATGTTTATGGTATTTGAAGCTTAGGGAAAAATGACTTAATCCATGCAAATGAATCTAACTCCTCTTTCAATTTGTCATAATTGCAGAAATGCGTCAAATTCTGATACATTTAATGATCCTGAAAGTAACATTAGTACGTATAATTATTCAAAACGGTAAAACACTAATGTGATCAAAGATAAAAAAATAGAAATCACTTTGGAATCCAAGACCATAGAGTGGATACACTCGCCTTTCAAGAATATTATTTCGTCTTAAAACGTGAATTGTAGCACCATAGCTATTCAACATCTAATAACATATTACGATATATATTTACCAAGATTCAGCTTCGATTTATTGACCAAAATTACGCGGAATTTGTTCAAGCACTTTGATATACTATGCGAGAGGTTATTTAACGAATCAGTTTATATTCGATGGCTTTCTGCTGCTTTCTTCTCTCACCAAGGGACACTTTGTCAGTGAGTTCGAAATTTGGAAACACTGCTTTTGACAATATATTGTCTTTTATAAGTTTCATTATATTTGCATATATATAATCATATAATTAATATTATAATATAATATAATGTATATTATATAGATATATATATATATATATATATATATATATATATATTATATATATATATGATATATATATATATATATATATATATATATATATATATTATATATTATATATATATTATATATATATATATATATTATACATCGGTCCTGGATCGAGAGAATCCCTGATTTTTTTCTTCAAATCCCAGACTAATGAAATAACAGGTGGGCGTGGCCGAGACTTGGAGCTGTCAAACTTGCAAACAGCTGATTTAAGATAGATTGGAAAGCTTTCCTTTCGATTCTGATAAAAGACACGGAGGTGTACGAATGCAAAAGGGTGCCTTCAACATGCGCTCACACGCGTTTGCATATGTGTCCCACACCTCACTATGCATCCATACATCCTATCAAAGGAGAAATTGGGGCGAAAACAAGTACAATATGTTGTTGTTATTATTCAGAAGAACCCTGTTCATATGGAACAAGCCCCATAGATCCTATTCCCGGAGAAATTTAAATTCAAGCCTCTAAGAATATGATCTTTTGTGCTCTTGATGGCCATGTTTGATAAGCGTCATAACATTACTACAAACATCTTAACTTAATCAGTTAAAAACTATCCCGAACCTGAATTAAGAGCCATAACTTTAAATAATTTAAGGATTATAAGCTGGGTCTCACTAATAGCTATCTTCTGCTACTGAGTAGGTGGGCATTTCCCCTGTGATCACGGTTGTTCCCCTAATTCAAAGTCTGTTGCAGATTCGTGACACTCATTCAGGAGGTACTCGAGTCATTGTTACGTGAATTATAGAGAGACTGATGAAGTAAGAGACGAAATCACGAAGGCTGTTGATTACCAATGTCACCCAGATAGAGAAACAAAGTAAACCCAAAATTTTCGAAGTTTTTTAGACATCGAAGGCGACATCTCAGTTTTCCGTATTGTCAATTCGATTCCAGCTATGCGATCTCCCTCACTTGAATTTTAGCTTATTGATAATGGGAGCGTAAATATTGGCTGATCTGCTACTGCTTCTTTTAACGACCGGTTTCCTTCTTTCATATAAACAACTTCACGCGAAAACTGTAATGAAACAGATTCCTGAAAGCTCTCTGTATAGATCTATTGTTAAATATATTCACCCGTATGTAACTGTGGATTTGTTTCTCCATCCATAATCATCATTTACGACAAGCTTGGAATTTAGAGCCCAATAAATCGAGCTAGCTGGATCCTCCTTGCCCCATTGCCCGAGATCGTCAAAGGCTGCCAGAGGTGGTCTGTCTGTGTTGTTTTAATTAAAAAGAGTCCAGATATCCACATCAAGTGTCACGTGGTACCACCTACAGCACCTCACTAGTACACTTACGATGAACGTTCTGCTAAGGACCCCCACCATAAATACGTTGTTCAAGAACCTCAGAATTTTGCAAGGTCAATTTTTAAAAACGTATACAAGTAAATTTTGAAGAATGGCACTGTGGCCTTCCAGCTCCGAAGGACTTTCCAGTCTGTAAACTATTTTTGAAAACTACAAAATTCTAGATTCTGTGACGACAACACTACTTCCTTCGAAGAACATTTCATGCTAGCAAATGGTTCACGAAGCATGCAAAGTCTTACAGCACCAACAATAGCCCCTAAGAATGTTGAAAAAACTAACCTGAAATGCCTTCTTCTTTACTAAAGTCCTTTCCTTTATCTCGTGAGCATTTGTGTGCAAAAACGTCCACTGACCACTCCTGTTCGTGTTTAGAACTACACTGAGCCTTCCAAAGGGAGGACAGGAGGAATTCCTTTGATCAATCAGAAGCCTTCACCATAACCAATATTTCTAACGCCTCCTTTCATTGGCTGAAATCTTTGGGTTTTGGCAAAGCCTCTTGATAAAAGACTTCTCATTCGCTGGTGAGACGTAAGCTTATTTTCAGGAATTTCTATAAAGATTATTTTCACCTCCTGTATTAAGCAAAATAAATGTTATGAAAATGATTGGATATAGACACGATATAAATAAAATTAATGGGAAGGCTCTTCAAAATTCCATATAATAATGATTAAGATATGTAAATATTCAGCTTTTTAATCATAAAATTAAAATGGGTCAGAAAATCTTGATTTATTTCAGAAGATCCACTACAGAGACTGTGTCTGCTCGGTGTTTGCTGGGTTTGGGGGGATGACTAGGGACTTCACCCTTGGGGGCATTATAAATTGTATATCATATTATATATATCAAATTAACACACACGCATTGATGCGTAACTTTAGGGCAAAAAGTTAGGATTAGCCAATTAGCCTATCTCACGTGACGAGCGTCTATCATTTTCTAGCACCAGATTTAATACATTTTTATTTAATTTATTTGTTCATTTATGTCAATTTACCAATTTTGCTAATATCTGATCTTCGCTTTCTGTATTTCCCCTTTTATTACCTTCCGTTACTTCTTTCGAACGAACTCCTCAATATTCTTTGAGAGCTTGAACTTTAAATCTGTGGTTCCTGTTGACGCCGAAAACAGAATATGAAATCAAAGCCTTTACGTTTCATGCTACTCAACCTCAGGACAAATTCGTGCCTATGGAACATACGAGAGAGAGAGAGAAGAGAGAGAGAGTAGAGAGAGAGAGAGAGAAGAGAGAGAGAGAGAGATCCTTTACATTTCATTTGTTAAGGCTGTCCACACGATCGGGCCTGATCGGCGGACTTCCCCTCTAACGGGAACACTTGACGGGCAAACCGTCAAATTGCCTGATGGGTCTTGTAGCAAAATCACCATGGTGGTGCCCGATGGCTTGAGCTTCGACCCTGGCAGACGTACGTGAACCATATACATTTCTTTTACTGAGCCATTCACTGCACCATATTCTCTTCTTTTTCATCACACACAAAGCAATTATCATGCTACACTATCTTCTTTGCGGTAGGCACCATGTTTATCGTACCGCACTGAACACTACTGGCATCGTCGGGCACGCCCACCTCTCCACCGCCTCACCCGTGTGGACAACATTCACGGATAAGTCCGCCAGAATTTGCCCGTCAACCCTGGAGCACGCCGATCAGGCCCGGTCGTGTGGACAGGCCTTTACTCATAACTCTGGACAAATTCGGGCCTATGGAACACACGAGAGAGACAGAGACAGAGAGACATATATATTTTTTTCTTAGTTCCCAAATGTCCCAAATTACCATATTCTAATAATAAAATTTTTTACTTTCATAGAAAATTTAGACAAATTTAAATGATAACTGTAGTAATCCAGTCTGCCTTGCTCCTAAATATAGATCAAATAAAATTACTCTGAAGATATAAATATCTATGACGAAAGGAGTTGTAAGTAATATAATGAAGTCTGCTTTTTATTAATACTAAATAAAGGACACTACGTGTTAGTAATACCAAATGTAAAATATCGTTTTATCAAGTAATGCTTTCTCAAAATTATGAACGCTCGCTAAAGACAAGTGTGGAGTGCTGCAAGAATCCTTGGATGAAGTTTGGTTGTTTGAAGACGAAACTCATATCTTGTTTTAGCAAGACCACGTATAAATCCCGCATCGATACATATTACTATTAAAGAAGTTCTGTGTATCTAAAAACAAACTTTATAAGGGCACTTTTGAAGAACGTGAACATTTTCAACAAGGGGAAAAGTTCTTCGTTTTAGTAGCGGTATGCAATGGCTGCTCCTCCTTGTCCAGAGAGCAGGCAGGATTACCAATATTCATGGAGGCTTTAACATGCAATTAAGGGCAAAGGACGAACTACCTTCAAAAGAATTAATGCATTAGACTAATAGATTCCCATAAGGAATAGAGTCTCATTTCTATCCAAAAATTAGCAAATGACGTAAAGGCTGAAATTCTCTCTTAGTTTCTTTCTCAAAGACTCAAAAAGCTAGGTTTCGCAGTAAACTTTGCTTCTCATTTAAATTCTAATCGAAATAATACTTTTTGAGATAATACATTCAAAAGCAATTTTCTCTAGTTCAGTTTCAGAGGAATTCCGCGGGAAAGGTTTTCCTCGAGGCAACAATTTCTCTCAAAAATGGAACGGACATCTTTAACAACAGTCCCAGGCAATCCACGTCCCTTCTAGTCTTCATTTAAACAGGATCATCTGCAGCAACCTCAATAATAGCATTGGCCCACAAAGATTTAGGAGGAAGTATATATACCATAACATGGCTTTCCACAAATTCAAACACGAAGACCAACTACACTAGTGACAAGCTAGGGATTGACAAATGTAAGAAGAATGAAACTTCAATTGATTTCCTTTAAAACATTTTCTCTGGAACTATTTAGAATATTTATACTTAAACTAGGCAATATTAATTATCTCTTCAACTCAAGTTTAATAATACTTAAATTATTTTCACAATTAATAAATTCATTAATAAAACTGAATCAATTTTATTAAATCCTCAGGAAGTGAAAGAAGGGTCATTAAAATAACACTACTGAACGACCGATTACAAAGTATTGAGTTATCAATTTATAAAAATCTGTACATAAAAAAACAGTGAATAAACGAAGATTTGTGACAATCTTCAGTGAAATTTGTGAAAATTTTCAGTCAGAACCAGAAAATATTACATAAATGCATACTCCTTGACTTTAATTTTACTATAGAGAAAATTTTAAGTTTAAAACAGTATTTTGCACGCCAGTTTTGACAAATTCTGTGGTTTTAAAAGTGCATAAATACAGTATTTTGCAACCCAGATTTGACAAATTCTGATTTTCAAAGTACCTAAATTTAAAAACATTAGTAAATAAGACACTTAATAGTATGCCAAGAAATAAATTATGAGAACCAAGATACTCAAATTTAGTTTTAAAAATAATTTGTGAATCACTGAAAATTCTACACTAAAAAGATGCTAAGCAATACGAGTAATACTGGTTTATTATAAAAAAAAAGTTAAAATAATTTGTAAAACACTTAAAATACGACACACTTAAACGATGCAAAACAATACGAGTAATACTGGTTTATTATAAAAAAAAAAAAAAGTTTTGAAGAAAAAATTTTGGTACAGTAATTTGTAACTATAGTTGCAACATTCAGTGCGAGTAGAACTAAAATTTCCAAATGTTACATTAGAAAATTATCATCAGAGACAATATATAGCAGTGAAATTCTAGATTAACTTATTGGAAGTAGATCAGTTGCAAGATTCCAACCAAATCTCCGTCAGCACGAGGCACACGAGCCCTTATAAGTTGTCACAAATTCCAAGCAGTAGAAATTTTGAAGAATGATCCTGCATGGTCAGAATTATTGAAGTTCCTGGAATAGTTACCAAACCTCTTCAGTATTGCAACGTTCAGAACCAAGCCGTCACATCGAATTACACTTCCTGAAAAGTTCAATATTTTCATTTAGTCTGACAAATTAAATTCTTTAATGGATATTATGTCTAAAACTTTGCGTTTGGGAAAAGCCAGCGAAATATTACATTAGGTCTAAAATAAAGCGTTCAGAAAAAAAAAGTTCAGAATAAAAAAGCGGTCAGTTCAGTAGGTTTAAAACTAACGCTAAAGCTAACGTTGAGAAAAAAAATTACATTCAGTAACTTAAAAACTAATTAAACATTCACAGCGATCTATAATTAGGCAAATTCCAAGTTGATCTGGTAAAACTTATCTGTCAGTAAAAGAAACAGCAATGTCAGTCACTTCTCAACTTTCAATTGAAACTAACAGCTTATATTGTTCAGGTACGAAAGTTTGTCACGATCTTTAACACAACCTAGTCCCATTCTTAAGACAACAAGCCTTTGGAAACAATGTTAAAATTTAAAAATGGAGTAATGTTAACATACCTACACTTACATTGCACACTGAACTTTTACCCTCAAATTATTAATGACTAGTCAAGTTCTTACCTTTTATAGAAGCAGTCTCTAAAACTGCCATCGCTCCAATTTAGAAATTTTTCCAGAACTGACCCAGAGAGTCAACCTGGAAAAAAAAAAAAATTTATTTTTACTCATTGGGGAGTGCGAGGCCGACCTACGTACTAATTTAAAACTAACTTTATTAAAACCAATGATTAAAACAAAGCACCATTAAGTTTGAAACATTAAAGTTTAGATTAAAAACTCTTTTATACAAAAAAAATTAAATTAACCTTTTAAGTCTGAAGACTCCTAGTTTAAAAACTATAGTATTCTTAAAACTAAAAAATCCAAGTATTAAACACCTAGTTATACTGTATTAAATATAAATCTCATACGCCCGAATAGCATTTAATATAAAAAACAAATCTTTCCCTACTATTGTATATGGAAAGACAATAAGTGTCTGAAGTATATACTCTATAAAATCCATTAACTATAAACTAAAGATCAAAACAATAAAAGTTCAGAAATTTCTTAAAATCTGAAAATAAACAGCGATCATAACTACAGCATAGCAAATACCATAATATTTAAATAGTTTACGAAGTTTTAACATTTCTTTAAATCTACTTTAATAGTACGCTTTTGAACACCTACCTTTGGCTTTCAATATAACTTTAATGACCACATCCATCATAACATGAAACTATTAAAGTTAAAATGGTCAAGAGTAAAACCACGAAAAAACAAGATACTTTCACCTGACTTTAAACCCTTGACACTAAAAACTTTAATGGAAAATTTAAGATTAGCTGCTTTAATCTGAACGTTAATGTACATCGATCATAAAAAGCTACGTAAAAGAAATTACCTAAGTTTCTCACGGTTTCAGCAAAGATATATTGAATTTCCGATAATATCTAACATCCCCACAAGAGAGCAAACTTCAATAAAAACCAAAGCCATCACAAAAATACTTCAAAATACTTCTTAATGGCATGGCATATTTAACTTGAAGTTACCTATAACATCAAAATACTTCTTAATTAGCATATTACTTTAACATTAAGTTACCTATAACAATGAAACACTTAAGACCCTACTCACTCACCTCCCACCAGTCATGGTTTGACAAACACAGCGTTTCCTTTTGGTATTTATTATCCAAAGCTCACGGTACAAGATACAGTTCAGTACTGAATACTGAGAAATAGTATATACAGGAAGTAAACAATAATTATAGTTAACAGCAAAAGCAGTTAAGAACTATTACAGCAATAATTAGCATAACAGTTATATGAATATTACTTCGGAGAATAACAATCGTTAGACAGTTAGGTATACAAACTATCTCACTCCCCTTCTTATTTATGAGACAATATATGATAAATCGGGAATGCCAATAAAATAAATTTACTAAATAATACAAGAATAAATTAATATAAAATAAATAATTGCCATTTAACATGTTGCATTTATCAAGAAGAGCATTATCATTACTATAATCAATTCTGATTGTCTTTTAACTCATTTTCGCTGTTAGAACATTCATTCCAGAATTCCTCCTCTTCCGATTCATAGGATCTTTTACTGGGATCCACCTGCAAACGACTTGGAGGATGGCGCTCCCGAGTAGACAGACGTATTCCTTCTGAATTACTTCCAATCCCTGACTCTTGTTCTGATGACTTCTTCATCTGAATGATCAGCCAATGCGGTTTCCCATGAATATTTGCTTACAGGGACCTGCTCCAGTTCGTCAAAATGTCTTATTTTTACTTCGTCTGTTATAGTCTCTGCTGGGGTTAATTTATACGTCCAGCCACCACGAAGTATTTCTATAACTCTATATTTCTTCGAAAGATATGGTGCAAGTTTACCACCTCCACAACGGCGTCTCTCAGCTGTCGATAACTTCAATCGAACCAAATCTCCAACTTTGAAAGCTTTGCCGTAAGACTTCCTCTGGTTATTCCTAATCTGTTGTGCCATTGCAGTCTTGTTCCGTGCGACCTTAATAGTTCTCAATTTTATCTACTTTCTCTCTCACAAATCTTTCTGCGATTGCTGCATTATCCAAAGAGCCCGGTTGATAATCCTCATCTTTGCAAGTTTCCTTTTTTAGAATCTCCTCTGGACGTCGAGCCGGAGTCCCATAGACGAGCTCATGTGGAGTAAATGTAGTCGTAGTATTTACAGCTGTATTATGAGAGAACTGTACCCTGGGTATCATTTCAGGCCAAAGATCCATATTATTGTGGCACATGCAACGAACGTTGTCTAATAATTGGATTTGACGTTCTACTGCGGCCTGACTTCTTGGATGGTAAGGAGAACCAAAATCCTGCTGAATTCCAAACAGGTTACACACTGCCTTGAAGATATCAGCCGTAAAATGTGATCCTCTATCCGACGTTATGACACGGGGCACCCCAAACATGCAAATCCATCTTTCAACTAGAGTATCCACTGCTGTTTTTGCTGAACAATCCTCAAGAGGTACCAAAACAACATAGCGAGTCAAAATGTCTTGCATTTGAAGGATATAACGATATGGATGTGATGATGAAATGGGAAACGGACCCATGAAATCAACTTGCACCTGTTCATTCATGTATTCCGGAAGCTCGCGGTTCTGAAAAGGGGCCTTCCCTGGATGCTTCGATCTTTTGTTACTCCCACATGCTTCACATTTACTGACATGTGCATGGACATCTGCTTCATGCGAGGCCACCAGAAATTCTTCCGAGCTCTTTCCCATGTTCGATCACGACCCATGTGACCACTCATTGGACTGTCATGAATCATTTGAAGTGCAATAGTCTCAATATCTTTAGGTATTAGGAGGTAGCCACTCTTCTTTCACGCCATAGGGATGTTCTTGTGAGCGTCTTCCTTTATAATTTATATAACACAGAATTCCATTGTTAGTAATACTTAAACGGTTACCATATTTGGCAAGCTCATTCTCCTCTGACACACATCCCGGTGAACTCTTATTTTTCAAAAGGTTCACTACTTCCCTGATCTCTTCATCGCAATGCTGTTTTTCTAACATATCATTGGGATCCACAAATGCTGTGGCCCACTGCTGAGAAGATCCTACCACTATACTTGCAATATGCGATACCAGATTTCCATCAGCACCAACTCTTGACAAATAATCAGCCATGGACATCACAGCACTGCGACCACTTATGAATTGGATTTATGTCAAACTGCTGAATTGTTTCAATCCATCTCCCTCGATGTCCTCTCTCTTCTCTAATATCCAGGGTGTTTAGCCATCTTAATGCCTGATGGTCCGTTATCAGATCAAACGGTGCAGAGGAGAGGTACATCCGAAGCCTCTTTATTGCCAAGATAACCGCCAGTAATTCCTTTTCCGTCGTTGAATACCTCTGCTCGGATTTGGAGAATGTATGGTGGTAAAAGGCAATTGGTAACAGTTCCTTGGATGCTGACTTGTTGGCTAACATTGCTCCTGTGCTCCAACATCACTTGCATCAGCAATCAAAACGAACTGTTTTATATAGTCCAGGAAGAATGTAGTGCCACAGCATTTGCTACCTGGTTTTTAAGCCTCTCAAAAGCCTCAACCATCTCGACCGACCAATGCAATTTCTGGTGTGGGTTTTTTTCCAAAGCTTCATACAGGGGCTTAGCAGTCTGTGACATCCCTGGAATCCATTTTTGCACATACGAAAATGCCCCAATGGCCTGACGCAACTGCCTGACAGTCAAACACGGCCTAGGAAGATCCCTCAGTTGATGAACTCTTTGCTCACTAATGCGAAGCATGCCATCACCAACCACGAACCCAGATACTCCACTTCACGCACCCCAAATTTACACTTATTCGGGGCTAACGCAAGACCAGCATCACGAATCCTGCTCAAAACATTTCTGAGCCTTGCTATGTGTTCTTTCCATGTTGAACCCCAGACCAGTATGTCGTCGAGATAACACAATGCATCCGTATAGTTGCAATCGCTGAGTATTGTAGCCATCATCCGTTGAAACGTATAACCTGCCCCTTTCAGACCAAAAGGAGTTCTACCATGCCATTCAAACTGGCCCCATGAGACTACAAAGGCCGAGACCTCACAATCCTCCTTCCGAAGAGGCATCTGATGGTATCCAGACTTTGCATCCAGCACTGAAAAGTATTTTGCCTGACCAAGTCTATCAAGAAGATCCTCGACCACAGGAATTGGATGCAATGTTGCTGGCTGGGACACGCTATTTACTCCCCTATAATCAATAGCCAACCGAAGGCTTCCATCAGCTCGACGAGCTCAAACAATAGGAGCTGCCCAAGGGCTACATGATTCTTATTACACCCATATCCTGAAGTTTGCTTAGCTCCTTCTTGACTTCTGCTTCCAAAGCAAGTGACAACCGCCGCGGTCTACTTGCTATTGGTGCTGAATCTGGGTTAACTCTGATTGTGTGCTCCACCCCTACCTGTACCAGTGGGCCTCCATTATAGAAAACATTCTTGAACTCATGAAGTACCTTGTCCATTTCCTCTTTCTGCTCAAAAGTAAGCGACTCTCCAACGATGAAATTTCCTCTTTTCCCCTCAATTGAACTTAAAAGGCTATGGTTGCCATCGTATCCTACCACACTGGGCTCTAGTTCCCCGATCTCCTCTCCACTCTGCACAGTTTCGTGTTTATCCGATACATTTGCAACTCTCACATACATGTCTTCTTGACTGAACCTTGGATGCAGCAATGAGGAGGGGCAAACCGGAGAAAACCCTCAGGGCGTCGGGGACACAACAGATACTGCTCATCTGGAAAACCCAATCCCATCAGCTGAGCAGCATATAAATAATTCTGTCCCTAGGAGGTATCACAACTGCATTCTCAGCTCTAACAATGAGCTTCACCACTCCATCAGAGCATGATTTATGTGATTGTGTCCTTTCCCCAGTATTCAATGGCAATGATAAATTTATTGAATCCACTCGCAACCTCCCTTTTGTCAAATCTAGAGTGACTGTGCCAAGTTTTATCCAACAAGTCCATCCCAAGCGTCTCACTCTAGTAACAAGTTTAGATACCACAATGAACCTATGTTGTCTCACTGTGGTTTTGCCTAGCTTTATATCCATCAGAATTTCTCCCTCAATTTGAAGTTCTTCACTGCTCGCTCCGCAAGCTGTAATATTACTTGAGCTGACAAGAGATTTCTGAGCATCATTCAAGATATCCTCAGAAACTAAAGAATAATCACTTCCGGTGTCCACCAAAGCATTATACTTAGTTTTCATCATCTCCACAGTAACATAATTTGTAATATTTTTCAATACCCGAGTTGCTGCTCGGCTGGAAGCAGCACTTGCCGATCTCTTCATTTGGACCCTTCACCTTTGGCTGCACCAAAGCCACAGTGCGTTGGAAAGAGGAAGTAGAATTCATTTGTACAGACTGCTCCAAGCTCCCGTGTGGAGCAGTCCTCACTGAAAATTTCTTCTTTGAACCTGGGGAGGATACCAAGCAGGATTTTAATCTCTCCTTCGTGCAAAATGCTTTCCATCCACCCACATGTGTCATTTTACAATAATAGCACTTAAATTTACGAGAAGAATAGGATTCCCTCTTCTTGCTGCCCCATGATCTAGCATTTCCTCGTACAGTTGCAACCTCCATAGTTTCCGGTGTGTCCTCCATCAAACAAACATTGGACGTACCCTCAATTTGATTCACATGGACACTGGGATTCCTAGGTCCTGTTGCTTTAGTTGCTCGTTTAGTAGACAACGCTGCCAATGCAATTTTCACCACCTCATCATACGACTTGGCAGTCTCCTCTGACTCCATCCACTTCTCTCTAATCAATTGGGATCGAACATCTGCATCGTGCAACCCAGAGAGAAATCGCCATACAACACGCTTCCGTACAATATCAGCTGGTTCTTTAGCAAATGCTTGACCTGCCAACAGTTGCAAACTAGTCATATAATCACTCAGACTCTCACCCTGCAACTGTATAGATTCCTCAAACCTCAGAATCCTTACTTCAATTGCATCCGCCGTGAGAATACGCTGCGCAAGTCTGTCCATAATTGCAACATCGTCCTTACCCCACTCAGGGTCCTGTAACGCCTGTTGCTCCACATAGTTGGCTGTTGGTCCCCTAAATTGTAATCTCAGCATGAGGGCCCGATATCCTGCGTCGCGCCAAGACGGTACCCCCCGTAGTAAGTTTGCTTGCTTGACTAACGAGAAATGCGATGAATAGGACTGCCAAGACATTGGAGACACATCATCCCCAAACGACACACTCAGCATAATCTCCTTTGCAACAGCGTTATGTTCGGTAGGCGTGGATTCTGACTTGCTGCCACCAGTCATGGTTTGACAAACACAGCGGTTCCTTTTGGTATTTATTATCCAAAGCTCACGGTACAAGATACAGTTCAGTACTGAATACTGAGAAATAGTATATACAGGAAGTAAACAATAATTATGATAGTTAACAGCAAAAGCAGTTAAGAACTATTACAGCAATAATTAGCATAACAGTTATATGAATATTACTTTGGAGAATAACAATCGTTAGACAGTTAGGTATACAAACTATCTCACACCTCTTTAGATTGAACACTTCAACGCACCACGAACTACACACATAAACTAACAGGAATATTTTCTCCTGCTCAAGAATCAGTTTTCCTAGAGCCGGCTCGGGAGGGGTAGGGGGCGGGGGGTGGGGGTTGATGAAGGGAATTTAGAAACGCTGCTGGGACACATACGAGGCGACTAATAAACGCTGCCATCTGTTGGTAATTGGGAAGGAACTCTAAAAATTGAAGAAGAAAAAATTATCACGGTGTTTAAAAATCTACTTATCGAGAATAATTTCTTGAATTATTATATAATAACAAAAAAGTCATTCAATTCTTAATCTACGTTTCAGATATCAACTCATTTATGGGGGAGATCAAAAGAAACGAGTTTCATAATGAAACATTAACCTATAAAACGAACAGGGGCGCATTTTATTATTTATGCCTTTATGAAATCATATGTGGCCAAATGAACCATTTACTCTTGAGGTTCACTAACTATTATTATTATTATTATTATTATTACTATTATTATTATTATTATTATTATTATTATTATTATTATTACTTTTTTTCTTGTTTTTTCTTTTGCTCTATCACAGTCCTCAATTCGACTGGGTGGTATTTATAGTGTGGGGTTCCGAGTTGCATCCTGCCTCCTTAGGATTCCATCACTTTTCTTACTATGTGCGCCGTTTCTTGGATCACACTCTTCTGCATGAGTCCTGGAGCTACTTAAGTCTCTAGTTTTTCCAGATTCCTTTTGAGGGATCTTGGGATCGTGCCTAGTGTTCCTATGATTATGGGTACAATTTCCACTGGCATATCCCATATCCTTATTATTTCTATTTTTCAGGTCTTGATACTATCCATTTTTTCCCTCTCTTTCTCTCAAACTTCTGGTGTCCCATGGTATTGCGACATCAATGAGTGATACTTTCTTCTTGATTTTGTCAATCAACGTCACGTCTGGTCTATTTGCACGTATCACCCTATCTGTTCTGATACCATAGTCCCAGAGGATCTTTGCCTGATCGTTTTCTATCACTCCTTCAGGTTGGTGCTCGTACCACTTATTACTGCAAGGTAGCTGGTGTTACTTGCACAGGCTACTGAATCATGCCTCTTTTTGTACTGGTTCTGTGCAGGTGCCGGACATTCGCTTGCTATGTGGTTTATGGTTTGATTTTTTTCATCATCATTATTATTATTATTATTATTATTATTATTATTATTATTATTATTATTATATTATTTTATTATTATTATTATTATTATTATTGTTGTTGTTGTTGTTGTTGTTGTAGTTAATGTATGCTGGAAACAGACCTTCTTTCAAACATATTTTATTAATAATAATGGGAGAATTCACAGAATTGACTTTGCATAAAATTCTTTACATTTTCCTTATGATGTGTCTTTCTGGCACGCTGGTATTACTAAGCAGCGTCAATATTCATCGTGCTGTAGGTCGTCAACGGAATTTCGGGCTGGTTGTTATCAAAGGCGACGGGGTATCAGGGACAGGCTGGGGTCGGCAACAGGTGTGTCTCGTAGGTCGGGAACAGGCCGTAGTCTTCAGGGGTCGATCCGGTATCTCTTACGTTTTTCTTCTTTTCCGGTGGTTCCTATAGGCGTCTCCATGTTTCGGCCACCTTTTGTTTATCGGTGTCCGATAAATGCCATTCATAGGGAGGAATAGGGAAACATGTTCTTTCATTTCCCACAATATTTGCGTAAACTCGTGTTACACCCTGTATATAGACATACACATACCATACATAAATACATATATAATTTATATATATAAAAACATTATACATGCAATGTACATGTATATATATATACATATATGCAAGTATACATGTGTTATATATACATATATGCATGTATACATATGTATATATAAACATACATTATAAAATGTGTATCATATTATACCAATATACACAGAAACACTAAATGTTTTCCATTCTGGATGGGAAACAAGTATACGGAAAAACTTGTTTGCAAACAGTTTGCAAACAATATTTCTTAGTGTGGACAGGCCCTAAGGTTCATTTCCCGCTCCTCTTCAAGGGATAGGGTGATGGATTTGGTATCGGTGCTGGGAGAAGGGGGGGCCGGGGGGGGGGGTGGGGGGTGGGATGTGGCTCCCCCTCCAGACACCCCATATATACACCCAGGGAAGCAAATTTGATACATGGGGCTAAAGGCGTATACTTACATGACTTCTTAATAGATATCGACGTATAAAACAATACTTATAATATGGACACAAAATTAAAATCACGTCCAAGATTATACTGCGAATAATGTCCAGTCTGGTAACCCGAGTGAGAAACAGCAGCAACTCGCTCATACAAAGCATCCTAAGGAGTGAAGCAAGAAGAAAATCTAAATTTGTGGGAGAGATGGGAAAATGAGGCCTTTGTCCCCTAAAGGACCTAATCTCTTTATTGGCAAGATGTCATCTGCAGTTTTTGTCATTATTACATTTATTGCTGATATTTCAATTTTTCATTATTACTGTGACTACTATCAAGTTAAAGATTTTTTTTACATTCAATTTATGTATTTAGCCCTCTGGACCTGACTACTGTAACCACCTAAGGTCTCTAGTTGAAATTTAAGTTATATAATATGTGCACTAAAACTGTTATTACTCTCAATGCATATTTTTTTCTCACCAATATTATTACTTATTACCAGTGTTATATACTAGGGTGTTATGCTACCTCAGTATTTTGTGGATAAGTGCCGATTATTCATTTTGTTTTTCTATTTTATCATGTCTCATGTATCTAGATTGTGTATGTTACTGTCTGTATTTTGTATATTCAATGTATATGGCCCCGAGCTGAAATAAAACATATTATTATTATTATTATTATTATTATTATTATTATTATTATAACGTCTCTCTCAGTGGGTCTGAGAGAGAGAGAGGAGAGAGATGAGAGAAAGCAGAGGAGGGGAGCGAGAGAGAGAGAGAGAGAGAGAGAGAGAGAGAGTAGGTGTGAGGAATTTCTCTCACAACGATTTTATTTTCTATGTTTTTGTGTATTCATTTGTTTCTTTCTCTTATTGTAATATTAGTATCTGTCTCATAAGAAATTGTTGATTGATTTTCACTACGTATTACCGTCTGTCAGGTAATCGACAGACAGGAACTGTTACTGTATTTGTATTCATGTGAAAACCAAATGTATTCATTCGCATGCCCATGTATTTTGTAAAAAATGTGTACGTCTATATGGCATGACATAATAAGGGTGAAGGAAGCACATCTATCGAGAATGACACTCTTAACATTATTTTATC
>NC_087217.1:61109349-61151421 GCF_015104395.2 Macrobrachium nipponense | reverse complement strand
AGGATACCCCATGTTGTGTTGTCTCCACCTTTAAATCTTCTTTGTAGCTCTTGTGATATTGTATCTAAAAACACATAAAATACTCTCACACAGTAGTACTCATCCAAGGAATGATATTGCTGGTCCTCAGTAGCAGATGTAGCACTACCTATACTTGTATCTTTCAGGCATTTTTCTTCTTCTGCCTGTCCATGAATCCCAGAGGGGAGGTCGATGGCCATGGATTCAGTTCTCTCTTTAACATTTGTAAAAATCTCCTGAAACTTCTCATCCAATTTCTTAATTCTCTCAAACTTTGTAGCACTCCCATCCACAATTCCGTTCGGCATTCCAGTCCACATTTACTGTGGCCCCGTTCCTATTTTCCTCTCCAAATTATTCATTCTCTCGATCTCACTTGGTCCACTGTCTCTCTCCCTCTTTTTTTTTTGTTATTACACTTTTTATAGCTAAAAAGGGAGTCAAAAGCCTTAATGCAGAGGCAATACGAGTTAAAATAACTAGGAAAGCTTACCTGGCCTGTTGTCAGTCTAGCTCAGCTGAGCTTGCCTTGGCCCCAGTGTTACCAGACAGTGAGACATATAGTCAGCTGATCTTGGGTGCCCAGTGGGTGCCAAGATTAATACCCTTTTCCTACAAGCTCCTTTTATTATTATTATTATTATTATTATTTAATAATAATCATAATAATAATATTAAAAAAAAATTAATATAATGATAATTTTTTTAATAATATAATAATCAATAATATTTTGTTAAAGATGATGGCAGCATCAGTGGAATTGATTTTATATATGGTCTTTTCAATTCTTCTTATTATTCTCTTCTCATCAGGGCTGATATTTGCTAATAGCTGGCCGATGTTCATATCTTGGTTAAAGAAATGTTTTCTAAAATACTAATTTATTGATATGATAACAAAAGTGGTTAACAAATCTTAGTTTAATTGGGGCGTAACGGAATTTGTTAACCACTTTTGTTATCATATCAATAAATTAGTATTTTTAGAAACATTTCTTTAACCAAGATATGAACATCGGCCAGCTATTAGCAAATATCAGCCCTGATGAGAAGAATAATAATAAGAATTGAAAAGACCATATATAAAATCAATTCTACTGATGCTGCCATCATCTTTGACAAAACATGTTTGAGAGAGGGTCTCCTACCTTCAAATAATAATAATAATAATAATAATAATAATAATAATAATAATAATAATAATAATAATAATAATAATAATAATAATAATAATAATAATAATAATTAATAATAATAATAATAATAATAATAATATCACAGTATCACAGAAACAAATAACTTTGCATATGCAGGAGCAAGATTAGTAGCAGAACTGATGGGGATATGAACACCAACACCACCAAAACCAACCCAACAGAAACCAAAACATCAACCTCCTTGGAAAAAGGCGCCTGGAAAAGCAAATCATGGTGATGAGATCTGATTTGAGTAAACTGAAAGAGATGGCAGAAAAAAGGCTAAGAAGTAAGAAAACAAGGGAGGAACTCAACGAGAAATACAAAGTACAAGAGAGGGGACTAAACAACACAATAGAAGATGTAAAACAGAGGCTTAAGGCCAAAGCACATAAGATCCAACGGTACATGAACAGGAATAAGGGATACCAACAGAACAAACTATTCGGAACTAACCAGAAAAGACTATACAGCCAACTAAGAGGGGAAGACAACCACCAAGAAATTCCTGAAGCCGAACCAAGTAAGAGACTCTGGGAAAACATATGGACGACATCAAGCTGTATGGTAAGAGCATCAAGGAAATAGATACCCTAATCCAGACTGTAAGGATTGTATCTGGGGACATCAAGATGGAGTTTGGAATAGAAAAATGCGCCTTAGTCAACATACAAAAGGGCAAAGTAACAAGAACTGAAGGGATAAAGCTACCAGATGGGAGCAACATCAAACACATAGATGAGACTGGATATAAATACCTGGGAATAATGGAAGGAGGGGATATAAAACACCAAGAGATGAAGGACATGATCAGGAAGAATATATGCAGAGACTCAAGGCGATACTCAAGTCAAAACTCAACGCCGGAAAATATGAAAAATAAAAGCCATAACAACCCAAATGGGCAGTGCCAGTAATCTGATACAGCGCAGGAATAGTGGAATGGACGAAGGCAGAACTCTGCAGCATAGATCAGAAAACCAGGAAACATATGACAATACACAAAGCACTACACCCAAGAGCAAATATGGACAGACTATACATAACACGAAAGGAAGGAGGGAGAGGACTATTAAGTATAGAGGACTGCTTTAACATCGAGAACAGAGCACTGGGGCAATACCTGAAAACCAGTGAAGACGAGTGGCTAAAGAGTGCATGGGAAGAAGGACTAATAAAGTAGCGAAGACCCACAAATATACAGAGACGGAGAATGACAAACAGAACAGAGGACTGGCACAACAAACCAATGCACGGACAATACATGAGATAGACTAAAGAACTAGCCAGCGATGACACATGGCAATGGCTACAGAGGGGAGAGCTAAAGAAGGAAACTGAAGGAATGATAACAGCGGCACAATATCAGGCCCTAAGAACGAGATATGTTCAAAGAACGATAGACGGATATAACATCTCTCCCATATGAAGGAAGTGCAATACGAAAAATGAAACCATAAACCACATAGCAAGCGAATGTCCGGCACTTGCACAGAACCAGTACAAAAAGAGGCATGATTCAGTGGCAAAAGCCCTCCACTGGAACTGTGCAAGAAACATCAGCTACCTTGCAGTAATAAGTGGTACGAGCACCAACCTGAAGGATTGATAGAAAACGATCAGGCAAAGATCCTCTGGGACCATGGTATCAGAACAGATAGGGTGAAAGTATCACTCATTGATGTCGCAATACCATGGGACACCAGAGTTGAGAGAAAGAGAGGGAAAAAATGGATAAGTATCAAGATCTGAAAATAGAAATAAGAAGGATATGGGATATGCCAGTGGAAATTGTACCCATAATCATAGGAACACTAGGCATGATCCCAAGATCCCTGAAAAGGAATCTAGAAAAACTAGAGGCTGAAGTAGCTCCAGGACTCATGCAGAAGAGTGTGATCCTAGAAACGGCGCACATAGTAAGAAAAGTGATGGACTCCTAAGGAGGCAGGATGCAACTCGGAACCCCACACTATAAATACCACACAGTCGATTGAAGGACTGTGATAGAACAAAAAAATAAATAAATAAATAAATAAATAAATGAAGAAATAATAATAATAATAATAATAATAATAATAATAATAATAATAAATAATAATAATAATATTATTATTATTACTTATTAATTTTTTTTTTTTTTTTTTTTTTTTTTTTTTTTGTTTTTTTTTTTTTTTTTTTTTTTTTTTTTTTTTTTTTTTTTTGCTCTATCACAGTCCTCCAATTCGACTGGGTGGTATTTATAGTGTGGGGTTCCGGGTTGCATCCTGCCTCCTTAGGAGTCCATCCACTTTTCTTACTATGTGTGCCGTTTCTAGGATCACACTCTTCTGCATGAGGCCTGGAGCTACTTCAGCCTCTAGTTTTACTAGATTCCTTTTCAGGGATCTTGGGATTGTGCCTAGTGCTCCTATGATTATGGGTACGATTTCCACTGGCTATCCCATATCCTTCTTATTTCTATTTTCAGATCTTGATACTTATCCATTTTTTCCCTCTCTTTCTCTTCAACTCTGGTGTCCCATGGTATTGCGACATCAATGAGTGATACTTTCTTCTTGACTTTGTCAATCAACGTCACGTCTGGTCTGTTTGCACGTATCACCCTATCCGTTCTGATACCATAGTCCCAGAGGATCTTTGCCTGATCGTTTTCTATCACTCCTTCAGGTTGGTGCTCGTACCACTTATTACTGCAAGGTAGCTGATGTTTCTTGCACAGGCTCCAGTGGAGGGCTTTTGCCACTGAATCATGCCTCTTTTTGTACTGGTTCTGTGCAAGTGGCCAGGTGCATTTCACTTGCTATGTGGTTTATGATTTCATTTTTCGTATTGCACTTCCTACATATGGAGAGATGTTATTTCCGTCTATCGTACTTTGAACATATCTGGTTCTTAGGGCCTGATCTTGTGCCGCTGTTATCATTCCTTCAGTTTCCTTCTTTAGCTCTCCCCTCTGTAGCCCATTGCCAATTTGTCATCGCTGGCTAGTTCTTTAGTCTGTCTCATGTATTGTCCGTGCATTGGTTTGTTGTGCCAGTCCTCTGTTCTGTTTGTCTTTCTCCTGTCTCTGTATATTTCTGGGTCCTCGTCTACTGTTATTAGTCCCTCTTCCCATGCACTCTTTAGCCACTCGTCTTCACTGGTTTTCAGATATTGCCCCAGTGCTCTGTTTTCGATGTTGACGCAGTCCTCTATACTTAGTAGTCCTCTCCCTCCTTCCTTTCGTGTTATGTATAGTCTGTCCGTATTTGCTCTTGGGTGTAGTGCTTTGTGTATTGTCATTTGTTTCCTGGTTTTCTGATCTATGCTGCGGAGTTCTGCCTTCGTCCATTCCACTATTCCTGCGCTGTATCTGATTACTGGCACTGCCCATGTGTTTATGGCTTTTATCATATTTCCGGCGTTGAGTTTTGACTTGAGTATCGCCTTGAGTCTCTGCATATATTCTTTCCTGATCGTGTCCTTCATCTCTTGGTGTTTTATATCTCCTCCTTCCATTATTCCCAGGTATTTGTATCCTGTCTCATCTATGTGTTTGATGTTGCTCCATCTGGTAGCTTTTATCCCTTCAGTTCTCGTTACTTTGCCTTTTTGTATGTTGACTAAGGCGCATTTTTCTATTCCAAACTCCATCCTGATGTCCCCAGATACAATCCTTACAGTCTGGATTAGGGTATCTATTTCCTTGATGCTCTTACCATACAGCTTGATGTCGTCCATGAACATCAGATGGTTGATTTTGTTGCCTCTTTTCTTGAGTTGGTACCCGGCATCCATCTTCTGTAGTACTTTTGTCATGGGAATCATGGCTACTACGAAGAGTAGTGGGGACAGTGAGTCTCCTGGAAGATCCCTCTCCTGATATTAACCTCTGCTAGTCTTATTCCAGAGCTTGTAGATTGTATTCCAGTTGTGCATTGTATTTTTGAGGAAGCTGATGGTATTTTCCTCTGCCCCATATATTTTCAGGCATTCTATTAGCCATGTGTGTGGTATCATGTCGAAGGCTTTCTTATAGTCTATCCATGCCATGCTTAGGTTGGTTTTCCTTCTCCTACTGTTCTTCATTACCATTTTGTCTATCAGGAGCTGGTCTTTTGTGCCCCTACACTTCCTTCTGCAGCCTTTCTGTTGGTGGGGGATGGTGTTTGTTTGTCTCCTCTAGGTAGTTGTATAGCCTTTCACTGAATGATACCTGTTAGTAACTTCCACATTATTGGTAGGCAGGTGATAGGCCTGTAGTTACTGGCTATATTTCCCTTACTCTTGTCTTTTTGTACTAAGGATGTTCTTCCTGTGGTCAAAAAGACAAGAGTAAGGGAAATATAGCCAGTAACTACAGGCCTATCACCTGCCTACCAATAATGTGGAAGTTATTATTATTATTATTATTATTATTATTATTATTATTATTATTATTATTATTTTCATTGACACAGATAGGCGGCATAGGCGGCGGGCCTATAATACATCCCTCTCAAAAGGGCACTTTTAATACAGTAGCAAAAGGGGTACCCCTAGCACCCCCGCTCTGCTGACGACTTACGACGCCGTTTGCATTAATTGCTACGACTGTATGTGTCGATTACGCCCGAAAGGACCCACGGGCCTGACTTGTCACAAGTCAGCCCACGGGTCTTTCGGGCGTAATCGACACATTCAGTCGTAGCAATTAATGCAAACGGCGTCGTAAGTCGTCAGCATTAGTAATGAGGAGCGGGAGTCTTTGGATCGGCTCCTCTTCCTTCATCTTTTTATAATTTTTTTACACTCTTTCTCTCTCCGTTATGGTCATTCCTTGATGGATTCCCTTCCTTGTATCTTATCCCTCTATTCCTCATCTCATTCCTACCCATTCCCATCGTCTATTCCCACTTTTTTCATCTTATTCCTTTCCATTCCCAGTTTATTCCTGTAGACTTTTCTCTCCGGATTGTTTATCGTTTCTTTTAGCCTTTTTATTCCTTTAAGTTATTCCACTTTATCATTTTTTACTTTAGTTTGTCTTTCGTATTCTCTTTTATTTACGTCCTTCGGGGTGGGGGGGGGGAGGGGGGGGGCGGTGGCCATAGACCCCTGTGGCGAAAAGATGGACTTATAGTGGACTGTATATGCTTAACGTTGTTACTTGGTCAAAAACCGCTAAAAGCCTTACGTAACAATTCCACAAAACTCCCTTTGCGGTTTCTAAATTACGGGGAGATTATATCTCTCTACCCAATTCATTATTAACGAGGATAACACACCAATATCATTAATGAATAGTACCACAATTAAGTACTTTCACTTACTGAGCAGTCCCTGTAGACATGAACTCAGATCATAAGTCGCAATACGAGATACGACGAGAGGTACGCGACTCTCTCTCTCTCTCTCTCTCTCTCTCTCTCTCTCTCTATAATGTTGCGAGTACTCACGGGTTGATTTTCAGATTTTAGAGGATCGCTGTGGTATCTCGTTTCTAAAAGTTATTCACATAACCTTAAAGTATGAACACAATAAAGGTTTATCAGATCAATTTAGTATTCACCACCCATAAAACTGAAACACAGGAGAAATTAAGTAAAATGGAGGGATATTGAAGCGCATTTGATGAATTAAAAGTTAAAATTAATTTAATAACTAAAGGTTAAACACATCAAAGAGTAATAAGAGACAAATGAAATTAATCACTCATTGGGAATAACAACTCGATGGTACTCAAATGGAACAAATTACAAAAAGGAGAGAAGAAAAAAAAAAACAGAATCAGAGGGATTTGCCCTTTCTACACAACACTAGATGACAGCATTCACCTCAAAAAGTTGAGCGAAGCAGCTGTTCGTTCCGTCCTGTATTCGGGTTTTGTTGGGGAAAAGAGACAAGTTATACAATTGCCACAAAGGCAGAACTGACTTACAAAGTTTCATGAACATAAAAAACTTCATAATGATTATCAAGTTTGTTGTCAAAAATAAACTCCAAATATAATAGTGTGCAATTTCAACATATTTGTTAAATGTAGTGAATTGATTGGTGGTGTGTGTCAACAGAATTTTGGTAGATATCTTGCCCATATACAGTGTACTACGCACATATGCATACACACCCATAGAGGGGCACGCAGGGGAGAGGGGTGATCAGAGGAGGGAACAACTCCCCTCCCTCCTTTTCCCTCCCGATCTCTTGACCTCCCCTTATGGCGTCTCTGGCGAGAGGCACAACCAAGATCTAGTACTAACACTTTCAACTCTTATACCATACGTGTTATGTGCAATATATACACCAGGAGCAATTTCATACATACATACATACATACATACATACATACATACATACGCTTAAAAAATCACAGTAGATGCACGTGACTTCATAAATAATAGATAAATGACTTATCATAACTAAAGCAGTAGTACTTATACTTCGTTAATAAAACGCCCACTGACGTTTACGTCAAAGTACTTCGTCTGTGTACAAAACCACCATCCTTCGGTGCCAACCGCACCACAGTAGATACCTACAAGCTAGAGCTTAGCAAAATCAGATAGAATAACGTTTTTAAGAGGAGTGTTACTCTCGAGTAGGTGTGGTTCTTTCACCCTTATTATATATGACATGACATATGCAATAGAGACGTACATATTTTTACAAAATGCATAGGCATGCTAATATATTTGGTTTTCACATGAACAGAAATATAGTAACATAGTTCCTGTCTGTCGATTACTATCTGCCAGACGACAATTCACAATGAAAAATCAAATAATAATTTCTTATAAGAAAGACACTAATAACTCTATAGTAAGAGATAGAGAGCACGGAAGGAAGCAAGTGAATACACTAAAACATTAGACAATAAAATCGTTGTGAGAGTAATTTCTCACAGTATGTATACGTATATATATATATATATATATATATATATATATATATATATATATATATATATATATATATATTCAGTCCGAAAAGTAGAATACAGATGTTACCGCACCGACAGGCATCCTGACGGGCCAGGAGGCTTTCATTGTTTGCAAAGATTGTTTGCAAACAATGTTTCCTAGTGTGGATGACGACAGACCTTAAAGAAGGGATCATCTTCGAAAGATCAGAGTCAAGTGCAGCTAAAGACGTTTAAAATGACAATAAAAATAAAAAGTAAGTAAAAAAAAAAGGAATAAAAATCAGCAACTCACACGGCGAATATAGTGTTGTAGTATCAGCGGTAGTAGTAGTAGTAGTAGTAGTTGTTGTTGTTGTTGTTGTTGTAGTAGTACAGTAATTAACGACTAACTTCACCAAGAAGACGATCGAGTCAACTCGTACAGAAGGAAGGAGAAGTAAAGCCAAGAAGACGCTGCTGCTGCTGCGGTTAATGTGGTACTACCCACGACGAACTTCCTCCTCCGTGACTCCGTCGTCTCCGTCCCTCCTGCATTCGCTTTCATCCGACGGTGAAAAGGAGACATACGACTTTGACACAATTAATACCACGAACTCAGATCTTAATTTTAAAGCTGACGATAACGATAAAGATAGTCATCAATCAAAGATAAACTCCAAACATAATAGTGTGCGTGAGATTCCAGCCTATTTGTTCAACGTAGCGAATTAATTGGCGGTTGGTAGATCTTGGTACTCGCTCCCCAGCAGTGCACGCACATACGCATGCGCGTCCATGGAGGGGGGAGCAGTGGGGCGAACAGTTACAACAGCCTCCTTGTTTGTTTTCCTTCCACTCTCCTGCCTCCTAGTGCTGGTCTCTTGACCTATCCATATAAATAGGCTTCTCTGTTCTCTCTCTGGCGAGAGGGATCGGGTAGTGACAAACTACTATGGGTTTCAGAGACAGGGCAAGCACGTTTTTGGGCAATATCTCTGTAACGAACACTCGCATCAGAACGAGATTTTGCTATAGTGTATTATACCAGGTGCCGTAATTCATAAGGGCATCGTGAATCACTAATTTTAAAGAATAAAGACCTTGCACCAAGAGGCAAAAACTCCATTAGCAAGAAATGGATACGAACACAACAGTAAAAAGCTCTGCCTACCCTCTACCCCCACCTCCACCGCCACCCCCGTCCTTCTCTCTCTCTCTCTCTCTCTCTCTCTCTCTCTCTGAGTGTGTGTGTGTGTGTGTGGTAGTGGTACCTACTGTAAATGGTTATTAGAGTGAGATATATCTGAATGCACGGAGGAGCAGTAAAACGATAGACACTATGATTTATGGTAAAGCGACAGTTATATGTGCATCGGTATAATCGCAGTTTTAACTCTTATGAATGTCCGGTAGAATGGTTCAATTTTTATTTGTAACACAGAGTAACTATAACCAGTTACCTATTCAAACCAATCTGAAGGCAATAGGCAGCTTTTTCATGGCTAAAAGAGTTGAAAAGTTGCGTGACAAACGAATTTCTGCAACCGTGCCGACAGTTACGTAATAAAAGTACTATATTGCTGACTCCGCGTGACGATTGCGAAGAAGGTAACCAAACACAAGTATAACAGTCGCTTTACCATTAATCATAGTGTCTATCGTTTTACTGCTTCACCATACATTCAGATATCTCTCACTCTAATAACCATTTACAGTAGGTACCACTACCACACACACACAGATAGAGAGAGAGAGAGGGGACAGCGGTTCAATGCATAAATAAATCAGTTAACTGGCAGGTAACAACCGACTGGATCGTTAGATATACGTATACAACAATGTATATTATTAGATAAATAGATTGAAAGACAGAGAAATAGATAGAAAAATCATACAAAATAAGTTTACTGAAGCAACTTTCAGAGAGAGAGAGAGAGAGAAGGGAAGGAGAGGGAAGGAAGAAGTTCGGGGGTGGCGGTGGAGGTGGGGGGAGAGGGTAGGCAGAGCTGTTTACTGTTGTGTTCGTATCCATTTCTTGCTAATGGAGTTTTTGCCTCTTGGTACAAGGTCTTTATTCTTTAAAATTAGTGATTCACGATACCCTTATAAATTACGGCACTGGGTATAATACACTCTAGCAAAATCTCGTTCTGATACGAGTGTTCGTACAGAGATTATTGCCCAAAAAACGTGCTTGCACTGTCTCTGAAACCCATAGTATATGTCTTATAATTCCTTCACCTGTTAAGTATGATACGTGGTATGCGCGATATATTCGTCAAGAGCAATTGATTGATTATATATATATTATATATATATATATGTATATATATATATATATATTATATATATCTATATCTATATATATATATATATATATATATATATATATATTAATATATAATATATTATATATATATATAT
Organism: Macrobrachium nipponense; assembly: GCF_015104395.2. Classification (NCBI taxonomy): domain Eukaryota; kingdom Metazoa; phylum Arthropoda; class Malacostraca; order Decapoda; family Palaemonidae; genus Macrobrachium; species Macrobrachium nipponense. Next base: position 61,140,915 of record NC_087217.1, on the reverse strand, counting down.
ATATATATGTATATATATACTATCTCTATATTTATATATATATATATATATATATATATTATATTAAATAATTATATCTCTATATATATCTTATATATTATTATTATAGGTTAATTAATATAATAATATCTATTATTACTATATATTATATATTATTATTATATAATAATTTATATTTAATAATAATATATATAATATAAATTATATATAAGTATATATATATATCATGCTATATCTATATATATATATATATATATATTTATATAATTCTATATATATATATTATAATATAATATATTAATATCTATATAGATAATAGGTATATATTATATATATAGTATATATATTATAGTCATATCTATATCTATATTATATATATATAATATATATATAGCATTCCTAGATATATAGATTCTCTATATATCTATATATTTATAATATAATAATATCATATCTATACTATATATAGATATAGATATATCTATATATATATATATATATATATATATATATATATATATATAGAGATATATATCTATATGATAATATAATATATATAGATATATATATATATATATATATATATAGATATATAAAACTCCTTCTCGAATCAACTGTTTACTTTGTACCTACATATGTGGGCCGACCGGCGACGACCATACATCATCGTAGTGGTGTGGTTTCGGCCTTCTACCTCCATCGTCGTCTGTTGTTTTGTGCTGGGGTCACACATTCACGTATCACGACGGCGTATGCCCACGTATGTGTCTCCTGGGTATTTTCGCGGTGAAATTACCTTGAATAGCTGGTAAACAGGACACGGGCTGACGGGCATAAAGCCAGCACTGTACATTGCGCCGCAAATGTACGCGCAATGTTGTGGGGCCGTAGGAGTACAAAAGGGCCAGCCTGTAAACAAAGCTTGCAGTTCCCCTTGTCAACTCCGTGCAGCAAGAAGTATTCGCCCCTGTTCTGAATCATCATGGATTAAACAAAACAGCAGCAGCCTTAGGAACTTAGATAACAACTGTTGAAATGAGATTCATTCGCAGCCTCACAAAACTAATAAAATAAAAATGCATTACAAGAGCCCCAGACTAACCCTAGAGCACATAATGTGCATGTGCACCAAAACACACATCAATTACACTTTAAATAAAATATGAAGCTATTTCAACTCAAAAACTACACAATGAAAAGGAAATGAACTGAAAAATACAAAATAACAGAAACAGACAGAGAGACTTCAATGAGTACCAGATATAAAATAACCAGAATTATAGATACTTACAAAATACTTAACATATGAAATATAAAAATATACCACAATTTAACGTACTTTCCGTTACTATGAAGCAGTCCTTGTAGACATGAACTCAGATCATAAATCGCTATACAAGATTCGACGAGAGCTAAGCGCCTCTCTCTCTCTCTTTCTCTCTCTCTCTCTTCTCTCTCTCTTTCTAAATGTTCCGAGTACTCACGGGTTGATTTTCAGACCCTTAGAGGACCGCTGTATTATCTCGATTCTAAGTTATTTGCATAACCTTAAAGTATGAACACAATAAAGGTGTATCTGATCAATTTATATTCACCATCCACAAAACTGAAACATAGGACAAATGAAATAAAATGGAGGGACATTGAAACACATTTGATAAATGTAAAGTTATAATTAATTTAATAGCTAAAAGTTAAACATATCAAAGAGTAATAACATATAAGTGACAAATGAAATTAATCACTCAAGGGGAATTGTAAATCAATGGCACTCAGATGAAACAAATTACGACAAAATTCAAAGGCAATCGCCCTTTCTAAATCCACACACACATCACTACACAACACTAGATAACAGGTCACCTCAAAAGTTGAGCCAAGAAGCTGTTCGTTCCGTCCTGCATTCGGGTTTTGTTGGGGAAAGAAAAGAGACAACTTATACAATTACCACGAATGCAGAACTAACTTACAAGGTTTTCATGAACATAAACTTTACAATAATGATCAAGTTCGTTGTCAAAAATAAATTCCAAATATAATAGTGTGCAACTTCAACATATTTATTAAATGTAGGGAATTAATTGGTGGTGTGTGTTAATACAATTTTGGGCGATATCACGCTCATACAGCGTACTACGCACATACGCATACACACCCCTAGAGGGGCACGCAAAGGAGCGATCAGAGGGGCCAACTATTACCCTTCCTTTCCCCTCTCGATCTCTTGACCTCTCCTAACGGCTTCTCTAGCAAGAGGCACAGACAAGACCCAATAACCTCTTCAACTCTTACCATACGTAATATGCACAATACACTCATCAAGAACAATTTCATATATATATAAGGACAAATGAATTATCATAACTAAAACAGTCATTATACTTGGTTACTACTGACGTTTATGTCACAAGACTTCGTCTTTGTATAAAACAATCTTTTCGGTGCTAAGTGCACCACAGTTACTACGTACTAGAACATAGCGAAATCAGATAAAATAATGTTAAGAGTGTCATTCTCGAGTAGATGTGCTTCCTTCACCCTTATTATGTCATGCCTCATAGACGTACACATTTTTTACAAAATACATGGGCATGCGAATGAATACATTTGGTTTTCACATGAATACAAATACAGTAACAGTTCCTGTCTGTCGATTACCTGACAGACGGCAATACGTAGTGAAAATCAATCAACAATTTCTTATGAGACAGATACTAATTATTACAATAAGAGAAAGAAGCAAATGAATACACAAAAACATTAGAGAATAAAATCGTTGTGAGAGAAATTCCTCACACCTACTCTCTCTCTCTCTCTCTCTCTCTCTCTCTCTCTCAGGACCCACTGAGAGAGACGTTATAATAATAATAATAATAATAATAATAATAATAATAATAATAATAATAATAATAATAATAATAATAATATGTTTTATTTCAGCTCGGGGCCATATACATTGAATATACAAAATACAGACAGTAACATACACAATCTAGATACATGAGACATGATGAAATAGAAAAACAAAATGAATAATCGGCACTTATCAACAAAATAGCTGAGGTAGCATAAAAGCTAGTAATCATAATACTGGTAATAACAGTAATAATATTGGTGAGAAAAAAAATAAAAAAGATGCATTGAGAGTAATAACAGTTAGTGCACATATTATATAACTTAAATTTCAACTAGAGACCTTAGGTGGTTACAGTAGTCAGGTCCAGAGGGCTAAATACATAAATTGAATGTAAAAAAAAACTTTAACTTGATAGTAATCACAGTAATAATGAAAAATTAAAATATCAGCAATAAATGTAATAATGACAAAAACTGCAGATGACATCTTGCCAATAAAGAGATTAAGTCCTTTAGGGGACAAAGGCCTCATTTTCCCATCTCTCCCACAATTTAGATTTTTCTTCTTGCTTCACTCCTTAGGATGCTTTGTATGAGCGAGTTGCTGCTGTTTCTCACTCGGGTTACCAGACTGGACATTGTTCGCAGTATAATCTTGGACGTGATTTTAATTTTGTGTCCATAATATAAGTATTGTTTTATACGTCGATATCTATTAAGAAGTCACGTATGTATACGCCTTTAGCCCTATGTATCAAATTTGCTTCCCTGGGTGTATATATTGGGTGTCTGGAGGGAGCCCACATCCGGCCCCGCCCCCCCGGCCCCCTCTCCCAACACCGATACCAAATCCATCACCCTATCCCTTGAAAGAAAGCGGGAAATGAACCTTAGGGCCTGTCCACACTAAGAAATATTGTTTGCAAACTGTTTGTAAACAAGTTTTTCCGTATACTTGTTTCCCATCCAGAATGGAAAACATTTAGTGTTTCTGTGTATATGTATATATACACATTTATAATGTATGTTTATATATACATATGTATACATGCATATTTGTATATATATACACATGTATACTTGCATATATGTATATATACACATGTATACTTGCATATATGTATATATACACATGTACATTGCATGTATATGTTTATATATATAAATTATATATGTATTTATGTATGTATGTGCATGTGTATATACAGGGTGTAACACGAGTTTACGCTAATATTGTGGGAAATGAAAGAACATGTTTTCTGAGCAGAAATCTTTCGAGAACATTTTTAGGCTTCGTTGGTGAGAGAAATTTTTGAAATAACCGCTATACCTATCTATCTATCGCTGCTTTCATGCATCATTGAATCCCTATTCCTGCCTATGAATGGCATTAATCGGACACCGATAAACAAAAGATGGCCGAAACATGGAGACGCCTATAGGAAAAACCGGAAAAAAAGAAAAACGTAAGAGATACCGGATCGACCCCTGAAGACTACGGCCTGTTCCCGACCTACGAGACACACCTGTTGCCGACCCCCAGCCTGTCCCTGATACCCCGTCGCCTTTGATAACACCAGCCCGAAATTCCGTTGACGACCTACAGCACGATGAATATTGGACAGCTGCTTAGTAATACCAGCGTGCCAGAAAGACACATCATAAGGAAAATGTAAAGAATTTTATGCAAAGTCAATTCTGTGAATTCTGCCATTATTATTAATAAAATATGTTTGAAAGAAGGTCTGTTTCCAGCATACATTAACAACAACAACAACAACAACAACAACAACAACAATAATAATAATAATAATAATAATAATAATAATAATAATAATAATAATAATAATAATAATGAAAAAATCAAACTAAACCACATAGCAAGCGAATGTCCGGCACCTGCACAGAACCAGTACAAAAAGAGGCATGATTCAGTAGCAAAAGCCCTCCATTGGAGCCTGTGCAAGAAACACCAGCTATCTTGCAGTAATAAGTGGTACGAGCACCAACCTGAAGGAGTGATAGAAAACGATCAGGCAAAGATCCTCTGGGACTATGGTATCAGAACAGATAGGGTGATACGTGCAAATAGACCAGACGTGACGTTGATGACAAAAATCAAGAAGAAAGTATCACTCATTGATGTCGCAATACCATGGGACACCAGAGTTGAAGAGAAAGAAATGGAAAAAATGGATAAGTATCAAGATCTGAAAATAGAAATAAGAAGGATATGGGATATGCCAGTGGAAATTGTACCCATAATCATAGGAACACTAGGCACGATCCCAAGATCCCTCAAAAGGAATCTGGAAAAACTAGAGACTTAAGTAGCTCCAGGACTCATGCAGAAGAGTGTGATCCAAGAAACGGCACACATAGTAAGAAAAGTGATGGACTCCTAAGGAGGCAGGATGCAACTCGGAACCCCACACTATAAATACCACCCAGTCGAATTGAGGACTGTGATAGAGCAAAAGAAAAAAGAAAAAAAGTAATAATAATAATAATAATAATAATAATAATAATAATAATAATAATAATAATAATAATAATAATATAATAATAATAATAATAGTTAGTGAACCTCAAGAGTAAATGGTTCATTTGGCCACATATGATTTCATAAAGGCATAAATAATAAAATGCGCCCCTGTTCGTTATATAGGTTAATGTTTCATTATGAAACTCGTTTCTCTTGATCTCCCCCATAAATGAGTTGATATCTGAAACGTAGATTAAGAATTGGAATGACTTTTTGTTATTATATAAATAATTCAAGAAATTATTCTCGATAAGTAGGTTTTTAAACACCGTGATAATTTTTTCTTCTTCATTTTTAGAGTTCCTTCCCAATTTCCAACAGATGGCAGCGTTATTAGTCGCCTCGTAAGTGTCCCATGCAGCAGCGTTTCTAAATTCCTTCCCATCACCCCCACCCCCGCCCCCGCCCCCTACCCCCTACCCCACCCGAGCCGGCTCTAGGAAAACTGATTTTTGAGCAGGAGAAAATATTCCTGTCAGTTTATGTGTGTAGTTCGTGGTGCGTTGAAGTGTTCAATCTAAAGAGGTGGGAGGTGAGTGAGTAGGGTCATAAGTGTTTTATTGTTATAGGTAACTTCATGTTAAAGTAATATGCTAATTAAGAAGTATTTTGATGTTATAGGTAACTTCAAGTTAAATATGCCATGCCATTAAGAAGTATTTTGAAGTATTTTTGTGATGGCTTTGGTTTTTATTCAAGAGTTTGCTCTCTTGTGGGGATGTTAGATATTATCGGAAATTCAATCTAACTTTGCTGAAACCGTGAGAAACTTAGGCAATTTCTTTTACGTAGTTTTTATGACCGATGTACATTAGTTAATTTTAAATTTTCCATTAAAGTTTTTAGTGTTAAGGGTTTAAAGTCAGGTGAAAGTATCTTGTTTTTTCGTGGTTTTACTCTTGACCATTTTAACTTTAAAGTTATATTGAAAGCCAAAGGTAGGTGTTCAAAAGCGTAGTATTAAAGTAGATTTAAAGTAATGTTAAAACTTCGTAAACTATTTAAATGATATTATGGTATTTGCTATGCTGTAGTTATGATTGCTGTTTATTTTCAGATTTTAAGCAATTTCTGAACTTCTATTGTTTTGATCTTTAGTTTATAATTAATGGATTTTATAAAGTATATACTTCAGACACTTATTGTCTTTACATATACAATAGTAGGGAAAGATTTTTTTTTTTATATTAAATGCTATTCGGGCGTATGAGATTTATATTTAATTTAATACAGTATAACTAGGTGTTTAATACTTGGATTTTTTAGTTTTAAGAATACTATAGTTTTTAAACTAGGAATCTTCAGACTTAAACGGTTAATTTAATTTTTTTATATAAGTTTTTAATCTAAACTTTAATGTTTTAAACTTAATGGTGCTTTGTTTTAATCATTGGTTTTAATAAAGTTAGTTTTAAATTAGTACGTAGGTCGGCCTCGCACTCCCTAATTAGTAAAAATAAAAAATTTTTTTTTTCCAGGTTGACTCTCTGGGTCAGTTCTGGAAAAATTTCTAAATTGGAGCGATGGCAGTTTTAGAGACTGCTTCTATAAAAGGTAAGGACTTGACTAGTCATTAATAATTTGAGTGTAAAAGTTCAGTGTGCAATGTAAGTGTAGGTATGTTAAAATTACTCCATTTTTAAATTTTAACATAGTTTCCAAAGGCTTGTTGTCTTAAGATGGGACTAGGATGTGTTAAAGATCGTGACAAACTTTCGTACCTGAATAATATAAGCTGTTAGTTTGAATTGAAAGTTGAGAAGTGACTGACATTGCTGTTTCTTTTACTGACCGATAAGTGTTACCAGATAAACCTGGAATTTGCCTAATTATGGATCGCTGAGAATGTTTAATTAGTTTTTAAGTTACTGAATGTAATTTTTTTTTCTCAACGTTACCTTTAGCGTTAGTTTTAGACCTACTGAACTAACCGCTTTTTTATTCTGAACTTTTTTTTTTTTTTTTTTTTCTGAACGCTTTATTTTAGACCTAATGTAATATTTCGCTGGCTTTTCCCAAACGCAAAGTTTTAGACAGAATATCCATTAAAGAATTTAAGATGTCAGACTAAATGAAAATATTGAACTTTTCAGGAAGTGTAATTCGATGTGACTGCTTGGTTCTGAGCGCTGCAATACTGAAGAGGTTTGGTAACTATTCCAGGAACTTCAATAATTCTGACCATGAAGGATCATTCTTCAAAATTTCTACTGCTTGGAATTTGTGACTACTTATAAGGGCTCGTGTGCCTCGTGCTGACGGAGATTTGGTTGGAATCTTGCAACTGATCTACTTCCAATAAGTTAATCTAGAATTTCACTGCTATATATTGTCTCTGATGATAATTTTTTAATGTAACATTTGGAAATTTTAGTTCTACTCGCACTGAATGTTGCAACTATAGTTACAAATTACTGTACCAAAATTTTTTCTTTAAACTTTTTTTTTTTTTATAATAAACCAGTATTACTCGTATTGTTTTGCATCGTTTAAGTGTGTAGTATTTTAAGTGTTTTACAAATTATTTTAACTTTTATTTTATATTAAACCAGTATTACTCGTATTGCTTGGCATCTTTTAAGTGTAGTATTTTCAGTGATTTACAAATTATTTTTAAAAATAAATTTGAGTATCTTGGTTCTCATAATTTATTTCTTGGCATACTGTAAGTATCTTATTTACTAATGTTTTTAAATATAGGTACTTTGAAAATCGGAATTTGCCAAATCTGGGGTGCAAAATACTGTATTTATGCACTTTGAAAACCACAGAATTTGTCAAAACTGGCGTGCAAAATGCTGTTTTAAACTTATAATTTTCTCTATAGTAAAATTAAAGTTAAGGAGTATGCATTTATGTAATATTTTCTGGTTCTGACTGAAAATTTTCACAAATTTCACTGAAGATTGTCACAAATCTTCCAGTTTATTCACTTTTTTTTTTATGTACAGATTTTTATAAATTGATAACTCAATACTTTGTAATCGGTCGTTCAGTAGTGTTATTTTAATGACCCTTCTTTCACTTCCTGAGGATTTAATAAAATTGATAGTTTTATTAATGAATTTATTAATTGCGAAAATAATTCAAGTATTATTAAACTTGAGTTGAAGAGATAATTAATACTGCCTAGTTTAAGTATAAATATTCTAAATAGTTCCAGAGGGAATGTTTTAAAGGAAATAAATTGAAGTTTCATTCTTCTAACATTTGTCAATCACTGGCTTGTCACTGGTGTAGTTGGTCTTCGTGTTTGAATTTGTGGAAAGCCATGTTATGGTATATATACTTCCTCCTAAAACTTTGTGGGCCAATGCTATTATTGAGGTTGATGCAAATGATCCTGTTTAAATGAAGACTAGAAGGGACGTGGATTGCCTGGGACTGTTGTTAAAGATGTCCGTTCCATTTTTGAGAGAAATTGTTGTCTCGAGGAAAACCTTTCCCGCGGAATTCCTCTGAAACTGAACTAGAAAAAATTGCTTTTGAATGTATTATCTCAAGTATTATTTAGATTAGAATTTAAATGAGAAGCAAAGTTTACTGCGAAACCTAGCTTTTTGAGTCTTTGAGAAAGAAACTAGAGAAAATTTCAGCCTTTACGTCATTTGCTAATTTTTGGATAGAAATGAGACTATTCCTTATGGGAATCTATTAGTCTAATGCATTAATTCTTTTGAAGGTAGTTCGTCCTGCCTGCTCTCTGGACAACGAGGAGCAGCCATTGCATACCGCTACTAAAACGAAGAACTTTTCCCCTTGTTGAAAACTGTTCACGTTCTTCAAAAGTGTCCTTATCAAGTTTGTTTTTAGATACACAGAACTTCTTTAATAGTAATATGTATCGATGCGGGATTTATACGTGGTCTTGCTAAAACAAGATATGAGTTTCGTCTTCAAACAACCAAACTTCATCCAAGGATTCTTGCAGCACTCCACACTTGTCTTTAGCGAACGTTCATAATTTTGAGAAAGCATTACTTGATAAAACGATGTTTTACATTTGGTATTACTAACACGTAGTGTCCTTTATTTAGTATTAATAAAAAGCAGACTTCTTCATTATATTACTTACAACTCCTTTCGTCATAGATATTTATATCTTCAGAGTAATTTTATTTGATCTATATTTAGGAGCAAGGCAGACTGGATTACTACAGTTATCATTTAAATTTGTCTACATTTTCTATTAAAGTAAAAAATTTTATTATTAGAATATGGTAATTTGGGACATTTGGGAACTAAGAAAAAATCTCTCTCTCTCTCGTGTGTTCCATAGGCCCGAATTTGTCCAGAGTTATGAGTAAAGGCCTGTCCACACGACCGGGCCTGATCGGCGCGCTCCAGGGTTGACGGGCAAATTCTGGCGGACTTATCCGTGAATGTTGTCCACACGGGTGAGGCGGTGGAGAGGTGGGCGTGCCCGACGATGCCAGTAGAGTGTTCAGTGCGGTACGATAAACATGGTGCCTACCGCAAAGAAGATAGTGTAGCATGATAATTGCTTTGTGTGTGATGAAAAAGAAGAGAATATGGTGCAGTGAATGGCTCAGTAAAAGAAATGTATATGGTTCACGTACGTCTGCCAGGGTCGAAGCTCAAGCCATCGGGCACCACCATGGTGATTTTGCTACAAGACCCATCAGGCAATTTGACGGTTTGCCCGTCAAGTGTTCCCGTTAGAGGGGAAGTCCGCCGATCAGGCCCGATCGTGTGGACAGGCCTTAACATGAAATGTAAAGGATCTCTCTCTCTCTCTCTCTCTCTCTCTCTCTCTCTCTCTCTCTCTCTCGTATGTTCCATAGGCACGAATTTGTCCTGAGGTTGAGTAGCATGAAACGTAAAGGCTTTGATTTCATATTCTGTTTTCGGCGTCAACAGGAACCACAGATTTAAAGTTCAAGCTCTCAAAGAATATTGAGGAGTTCGTTCGAAAGAAGTAACGGAAGGTAATAAAAGGGGAAATACAGAAAGCGAAGATCAGATATTAGCAAAATTGGTAAATTGACATAAATGAACAAATAAATTAAATAAAAATGTATTAAATCTGGTGCTAGAAAATGATAGACGCTCGTCACGTGAGATAGGCTAATTGGCTAATCCTAACTTTTTGCCCTAAAGTTACGCATCAATGCGTGTGTGTTAATTTGATATATAATAATCTGATATACAATTTATAATGCCCCAAGGGTGAATAGTCCCCTAGTATCCCCCCAAACCCAGCAAACACCGAGCAGACACAGTCTCTGTAGTGGATCTTCTGAATAAATCAAGATTTTTCTGACCCATTTTAATTTTATGATTAAAAAGCTGAATATTTACATATCTTAATCATTATTATATGGAATTTTGAAGAGCCTTCCCATTAATTTTATTTATATCGATCCGTCTATATCCAATCATTTTCATAACATTTATTTTTTTTGCTTAATACAGGAGGTGAAAATAATCTTTATAGAAATTCCTGAAAATAAGCTTACGTCTCACCAGCGAATGAGAAGTCTTTTATCAAGAGGCTTTGCCAAAACCCAAAGATTTCAGCCAATGAAAGGAGGCGTTAGAAATATTGGTTATGGTGAAGGCTTCTGATTGATCAAAGGAATTCCTCCTGTCCTCCCTTTGGAAGGCTCAGTGTAGTTCTAAACACGAACAGGAGTGGTCAGTGGACGTTTTTGCACACAAATGCTCACGAGATAAAGGAAAGGACTTTAGTAAAAGAAGAAGGCATTTCAGGTTAGTTTTTTTCAACATTCTTAGGGGCTATTGTTGGTGCTGTAAGACTTTGCATGCTTCGTGAACCATTTGCTAGCATGAAATGTTCTTCGAAGGAAGTAGTGTTGTCGTCACAGAATCTAGAATTTTGTAGTTTTCAAAAATAGTTTACAGACTGGAAAGTCCTTCGGAGCTGGAAGGCCACAGTGCCATTCTTCAAATTTACTTGTATACGTTTTTAAAAATTGACCTTGCAAAATTCTGAGGTTCTTGAACAACGTATTTATGGTGGGGGTCCTTAGCAGAAACGTTCATCGTAAGTGTAGTGAGGTGCCTGTAGGTGGTACCACGTGACACTTGATGTGGATATCTGGACTCTTTTTAATTAAAACAACACAGACAGACCACCTCTGGCAGCCTTTGACGATCTCGGGCAATGGGGCAAGGAGGATCCAGCTAGCTCGATTTATTGGGCTCTAAATTCCAAGCTTGTCGTAAATGATGATTATGGATGGAGAAACAAATCCACAGTTACATACGGGTGAATATATTTAACAATAGATCTATACAGAGAGCTTTCAGGAATCTGTTTCATTACAGTTTTCGCGTGAAGTTGTTTATATGAAAGAAGGAAACCGGTCGTTAAAAGAAGCAGTAGCAGATCAGCCAATATTTACGCTCCCATTATCAATAAGCTAAAATTCAAGTGAGGGAGATCGCATAGCTGGAATCGAATTGACAATACGGAAAACTGAGATGTCGCCTTCGATGTCTAAAAAAACTTCGAAAATTTTGGGTTTACTTTGTTTCTCTATCTGGGTGACATTGGTAATCAACAGCCTTCGTGATTTCGTCTCTTACTTCATCAGTCTCTCTATAATTCACGTAACAATGACTCGAGTACCTCCTGAATGAGTGTCACGAATCTGCAACAGACTTTGAATTAGGGGAACAACCGTGATCACAGGGGAAATGCCCACCTACTCAGTAGCAGAAGATAGCTATTAGTGAGACCCAGCTTATAATCCTTAAATTATTTAAAGTTATGGCTCTTAATTCAGGTTCGGGATAGTTTTTAACTGATTAAGTTAAGATGTTTGTAGTAATGTTATGACGCTTATCAAACATGGCCATCAGGAGCACAAAAGATCATATTCTTAGAGGCTTGAATTTAAATTTCTCCGGGAATAGGATCTATGGGGCTTGTTCCATATGAACAGGGTTCTTCTGAATAATAACAACAACATATTGTACTTGTTTTCGCCCCAATTTCTCCTTTGATAGGATGTATGGATGCATAGTGAGGTGTGGGACACGTATGCAAACGCGTGTGAGCGCATGTTGAAGGCACCCTTTTGCATTCGTACAGCTCCGTGTCTTTTATCAGAATCGAAAGGAAAGCTTTCCAATCTATCTTAAATCAGCTGTTTGCAAGTTTGACAGCTCAAGTCTCGGGCACGCCCACCTGTTATTTCATTAGTCTGGATTTGAAGAAAAAAAATCAGGGATTCTCTCGATCCAGACCGGGATAAGTATATATATATAAATAATATATAATATAATATTATATATATAATTATTATAATATATATATATATATATATATATAATAATATAATATATATCATATAATTATAATATATATATTATATACGTACAATATATATATTTATATATATATATATTATGTATATATATTATTAATACTATATATCATATATATATATATTACATTATATATATAATATATATATATATATGATATATATATATAGATATATATATAATATATATATATATATATAATATATATATATATATATATATATATATATATTATATTTTATATTTATATTATTATATATATTATATATATTATAATTTTTATCTTATATATATATATATATATATATATAATATATATATATATATATATATATATATATAATATATATATATATATATATATATATAATATATTTTATATATATGCAAATATAATGAAACTTATAAAAGACAATATATTGTCAAAAGCAGTGTTTCAAATTTCGACTCACTGAAAGTGTCCCTGGTGAGAGAAGAAGCAGCAGAAGCCATCGAATATAAACTGATTCGTTAAATAACCTCTCGCATAGTATATCAAAGTGCTTGAACAAATTCCGCGTAATTTTGGTCAATAAATCGAAGCTGAATCTTGGTAAATATATATCGTAATATGTTATTAGATGTTGAATAGCTATGGTGCTACAATTCACGTTTTAAGACGAAATAATATTCTTGAAAGGCGAGAGTATCCACTCTATGGTCTTGGATTCCAAAAGTGATTTCTATTTTTTATCTTTGATCACATTAGTGTTTTACCGTTTTGAATAATTATACGTACTAATGTTACTTTCAGGATCATTAAATGTATCAGAATTTGATGCATTTCTGCAATTATGACAAATTGAAAGAGGAGTTAGATTCATTTGCATGGATTAAGTCATTTTTCCCTAAGCTTCAAATACCATAAACATACAAGAAATTTATACATTATCAGCTCGACAGGAGATGTAATATCTTGAAGGATTTCCCACCTGACCACATCGAAGCTTTTCAGTTACTTATGATTGAAACTGTTCCATACTTGTTCCTCTTGATCACTGCTGCTGCTGCTACGTTGCTTATGTGAAAATAAGAAAGTAACAGATGGTGAATTCAGTATTAGTAATGATTTTTAACTTATTTTGAAAGTCTTTTGCATTTTTGAACACTAACGGTATTAGATACTTATTTGTCTTAACTTGGATATTAGTTAGTTTTACTTTTAAATCGACGTAGCCTTCATACCAGATGAATGACTACTTTTTCCGAAGGACAGTCACTCTTAGCTTAAGTAACTTCATTTGAAATTGTAAAGACAACGAAGTTAGTTTCCATTACACTGAGAAATCCTCTACGGTTTTTTGTTGTAACTGGAACGACGCTTAGATTAGGGATATGAGTGACTTGTGAATTTAATGCAGACAGAATTTTTCATTAATAGCTATGGATATTGACGTATATAAAAAAATAGAATTTTCTCAAAATACCCAACTCGTAAGTGGTCTTTGTTTGTAACATTTTTATGCCAGACTTGTGTGTATTTCAATTTCATTTTACTGGTTGTTACATATACACAAAGGTGGCGTTAATTAACGCATAAAGACAAATCTGGCGCCAATTAACGTAAGTCTAGTTTCCGACAAAGTTTACCGCCATAGTTACGTCTATTGACTTGGCAGGTTATGCTCTACTGACTTGCTCGAGACGAGCTGGTCGTATTAAGTGTTAATGGCTGCCGCCAAACCTTGAAGGGCTTGACAACTAAAAATTTAATCATTTCGGCGTCATTTACATCCTACGAGACTTTAGGCACCAAAGGTGTTTGGTTTCTGCGCTGTATTTCACTTCGTATTGGCAGAGTTGGTGCCAAGTGTTCAAATGGGTGAGATTGAAAGTCATGTAAACAATGACTGGATATCTGCGGCCTTATGGTGTGATAGTTCCTGAGGGCACTCGAGACAAAGTCGAATGCAACTTTGATTCCCGTATTAAATTCGTCATAGATCAGATAAATGTGATTATTGGACTATTATTGTGTTAAGGCGTCTACCGAGGAAAAGGGCTGTAGAATATAACTGGAGAGAGGTCGAAAGGAATGCCCGCTGCTGTTTATGTTGACGGTATCCATATGCCAATTCCGTGTTTTAAGCGTCGTTTCATTAACTTGCAATACACGCAGCAGACCCTCGTCTTTTTTCAAAATAAGATGCTTCTTATATTTTATTTCATATAATTGTCTTTTATTGTTTTCTCGTCAGTATCGTAGCTCCTGTAGAATAGGAGAGTCTGTACTTCTTTTTTTAATATGCTTTCTTCTTGTACGACCCTCATCACTTCAGGCGGTAGGTATCTTGTTGAATAGCCTTGGTATATACGTGCACAATGTGCAAATGCTCTCTCGCCTGAGTAGCAATTTGTTCTAGGTTCAAATAGCCTAAGTATATGCTTCACTTGACGTCTGATCACAGTATTCATGCAAGGCCTAAAGAAGCTTCTTAAGCAGTTTCTCGTATGTGTCGAGTTCGTTACTTTACGAAGTTAATTGTGTTGCTGTTTTGTGATTTGACTTTAAATATTGCAGTCTGGTCTGTGACTTGGTACTTTTTAATATTTGGTAAGAATTTTATCTTATTAATAGCAATTGCTTACGGGGAGTATTCCTTGACTTATATAAATGGAATTTTAAACCAAGGTGTAAGTGAGGCTGTCTAGGTGGAAAGAGAGCTATTTGTTGAAATCATTCGTCATCGAACAATTTGCATTTTTTAGGCTTTGGCAATCGGAGGTCAACTGAAGAAGTATAGTAGTCTTCCTCCATCTGGGATCATGTTTTTGCTGTGATCTGAAGTTCCTCCTGTGGCGACTGTGATGTTATTTAGGAAGAATTGTCTTACGTTTGGCGGCAGTCAAAGCTGACCTCACTATAAATGGCGGTGGCGCCATTGAAGCTTTTATATAAAGTTTTAGGTGATGAACTTGGGGGTATATTTTGCGATTGTTATTGCAGTGAAGCATTTATCAAGAAAAATGGTAGTGAAATTTGCTGTGGATAGTTGAAAAGGAGTGGCTTTTGCTCATGTTGATGAAATATATGCAAATTAACATTTGTATTTCCCCTGTAATACATTATGTAAGTAAATATACATTCGGGTTGGGGCTTTTGTCAATGGAAGAGTAATATAACTTTTAAAATGTTGTTTTTATTCATCTTGATTACCTGCAAGTCAGGTAAGTACTAGAATAGGATGTCTAGAACGGATGCATGAGCCAGATTTAGTTTTTTTTTTTTACTGTATCAATCAAGATTTATTTTATCGTGATGCATTACATAACAGAGTCCAACTGGAATTTTAGTTGGCATTCAGTTGACGTTTGCCCTTTGTTTTAAGGCCTTGGTGTGATATAGATTTCACAATCGTTCATGCGTAGTTACCCAGACATTCCGATCATCTTTCGGCTCGATTGTGGAAGTCGAACTTTCAAAAACTATTTCCACTTTATAACACAAAAGACTTCAAACTTTGAAATAGTACAAATTCCTAAGAGTGAGAATCTTAGACCTATGTATTCAAAAGCTCACAGGTTAACGGAATAATTAGGTTATCGTTTACTAGACCATACCGAATGAGTTCCAGCAAAATATAAGTGAAATGTGCTTTCTCGGATAATTCGTCAATGCAGCCTGGTAAATTAATACATTGCTATCCATAAAATTCCTTACAGGATGTGTGAGGCCAGTCTTAGTAGCCACCAATCAATCAGTCAATTATAGAATGCTGATTTCTGCTCATCTTGATATCGTTGACTGATGAGGAACGGTTACTAAGGGCATATTTACAGTGACAGTCTGTCTGGCACTGTAGGGTGGTGTGTGTTGTGTGGGTTTTACCTGTTGTTTACCTGTGGGGGTCACCATACCACCGAGGGCGGTATGATGACAAATAACTGGCCTATTAATTTATTAATTCATTTCCTGCTGGAAGGAACAGTACCGTTTAATTCATTTATAGCTTCGAGTACTATTAAAGATAGGAGGTATTGCAGCACTCTCGTATTACGGGAATAAGTCTTGTTACTAATTTAGGAATTATTTTAGTCCAAGCGATAGTTGCCTAATACACACACATGAATTTTGGGTAAAAGGACGTGTTTATATACAAAAACTAAGGATAAATAAATGTGATAGTATATATTTTCGGAGGTTATTGTTAATAAAGGCGTATTCCTACACTTCCTGTGCTGAGTGAAGGTACTACGTAATCATATTCTTACGAGGAGACTTCGGTCGGTCATTCAGTCAGTCATGACGGCTTGAAAGTCTAAGTGTTGATGTCCAGTGTTCACTGTTTTGGCAAATGATAAATGATTTTCTTTCGTGTCCTTAAAATGGGTGAAACGTCGATTGGAATATTATTGGTAATGTTTCTTACTGATTTTCTATAACGTATTAAGTCGAAGGAGACATTTAAAGTTTGATCAAAGGCTGATCAGCGTTCGTTCATGGGACCAGCCTCCATTTCTGTCACACGGTCAAAAATATGCCGATGTCGGTGAACTCTCCTAGTCCTGAGAGTCAGGATTCTGAGCATATTAAATTCAGCATCAAAAGATAAAGGGCAGGGCGGGGGGTTGGGGTTGGGGGGGGGGGGGGGGGTGGGGGGGGGGGGGGGGGGGGGGGATGGGGCGACTGTCATTGGCTGCCAAGCAAAGAAGAGAGGCCTTAAGAAAATGTTTGACTATCGAGTGTTGTGATCATTGACGTAGGTAGCGATGTGAATGTGAAATATTAAACACAGTTTTATTTCATTATATTAAGTTCTAGTCGATATAATGGCTGTTAAATCTTGACATATTGCATTTTAAAAATGCCTTATCACAGCATTTTTAAAAGGAAATTGGCGCACTGTTTTTTAATTTCTTAGATTCTGTCCATCTCGTTCAGCATCGGGAACTGGTAATATAGCAGAATAAATAATCAGTTGCATCGGGCATTATGGAATGAAATGACATTGAAACATTTCTGATGTTACGCTACAAGACGCCATTCAGGTGTTGTTTTGAGAGAGAATTTCATTGGTTTTCATGGCCCCCAAAGCATCCGTTTTTGGTTTGTACCGTAAATGCACCTCCTTACGCGCGGTGCACGGAAGGTATAACTTAAGGTTCCCAACCTGTAACCCCTTTCATTCCTTTTGCTGAACCTCCGTTCGTATTCTCTTTCTTCGAACTTACTTTCCTTAATCCTATTATAACAATTGTGTCATATTGCAACTCCTTTTTTTAAGGGTCTCTTCCAATGACACCTGTCAGACCTTGTCTCGCTCAGTTTTCCTGTCGGCGCTGAATGATCTCGTCATAGGTGGTCCCAGCGCTTGGCCTTCGGCCTAAGTTGTATATAATAGTAATTGAGGAATTGACTGGTACAATTCCTTTGTAGTTTTAGGCCTATCCTATTATCCCAAAGATTACGTATTTACTTGAGGAATTAACTGGTAGAATTCTCTTTTAGTTTCTTGTCCATCTATAATTATTTGCATCAAACATTTTTTTCATATGTAGTTTAAGGTAGATTTTTATTTATTTATTTATTTATTTTCTTTACAGAGTGAGCTTCACTTCAGGGCCATTTCGAATCAAGTCATGTAGCAGTACATCCACAAAGACCGTTGATACAACTCATTATTATTATTATTATTATTATTATTAATATTATTATTATTATTATTATTATTATTATTATTATTATTATTATTATTATTATTATTATTATTATTATTATTATTATTATTAGATGATCATTCAAGTAATTCGATTACTATATAAGACAGAAAAAACCGTAATTGATTTGATGACTAACGCTAAATCCAAGTAAAGAATTGAATAAATCGGTAAACCCAGTCCCTTAACAGAGCGAGAGAGAGAGAGAGAGAGAGAGAGAGAGAGAGAGAGAGAGAGAGAGAGAGCCCATAAAAATGTCAAAATATAGAGAAAAAATACTATATTTGCAGAGACTGTTGTCTCTCTCTTCAGGTAGATGAATGAGAAAAGTTACAGAAAAAGTGGTATATACCAAGAGATCTATCAAAATCCCTGATTAACGTCCTACAAAAGACATCCCCCAAGGACACAGGCGTTTACGAAATCCCTTGCCTGGATTGTGACCAGTCTTACATTGGATTTAAAGGAAAATCTCTTCCCCAGAGTATAATACAACACAAACGGTCAGTTAGGTATGGACAACAGAACTCGGCTATTTTCAACCATATCAATGAACATAACCACAGAATAAACTGGAATTTTTCACGTATAATTTATAGCAGTAACTGCCGGTACAAGAGGTCAAATGATGGAATCGGCCTTGATTAAACAGAGGCAGGTAATGAACATCTCAAAGGGTGCATGGGACACAGATGTCACTGATAAAACGCTTAAGTGGATTAAAGGAAGATTATCAGTGGGCCTATCTGTGGATGGTTCTCTTGATAGAAATACCACCTTTTCTGTAACTTTTCTCATTCATCTACCTGAAGAGGGAGACAGCAGTCTCCGAAATATAGTATTTTCTCTCTATAGTTTGGCATTTTTATGGGCTCCTTTTATTAAATGGAATTCTTTTGGTGTCGATGGTTCGCGCCTGTGAGCCAACAAATCTCTTATCGACTAAAAAATTCCCCTTTGGTTAAACATTTATGAAAATATATTAATTCCGAGGTAGAGCGAATTAGATATTAAAGGACATTTGTAGCTCGATGTATGTATATGAATCACGGTAATGTGATATGACTATATGGTATATGTATGTTATATATATATATATATATATATATATATATATATATAGTATATATATATATATATATATATATATCTCTAATAAAAGGAGCCCATAAAAACACCAAATGTAGAGAAAAAAGTACTATATTTCAGAATGAGAAAAGTTTACAGAAAAGGTGGTATATACCAAGAGATCCGTCCACAAGTAAGCCATTTAGGTCACCCCCCGCTCATAATCTTCCTTTAATCTTTTTTAAGCGTTGGTTGAATGAACACTTGGTCAAATTGGCTTACTTGTGGACGGATCTCTTGGTATAAATACCACCTTTTCTGTAAACTTTTCTCATTCATATACCTGAAGAGAGAGACAGCAATCTCTGAAATATAGTACTTTTCTCTCTCATTTTGGTGTTTTTATGGGCTCCTTTTATTAGATGGAATTCTGTTGTTACAGAACATTTTTACCAGTCATATATATATATATATTATATATATATATATATATATATATATATATATAATATATATATATAGATATATAGATATATAGATATATAGATATATAGATATATAGATAGATATGATATATAGATATATAGATATATAGATATATAGATATATATATATATATATATATATATAATATATATATATATATATATATATATACACTTCTCTCTCTATCTCTCTCTCTACTTTCCCACATCCTACTCTAGTCGCCATCTTGTTCACCATATTCCTCCTCCCCGTCCCGCGCGTCCCCCCCTTTTCTTCCTCTCGTGCAGTGGTTCTCCTCCTGCGATGAACGGCCTTCCTCTGAGGTACTGAGTGAGTCTCCGCCTTCTCTCTGCTCCTCCTCTGTCTTTGAGTCCTCCCTCGGGGATGAAGCTCTCACTCAATGTGGTGTAGGAGATGCGGGGCGCATATTCCCGGACTGCACTGAGGCTTCGGCCAGGCTCCTCCAGGCCCCTCCCCAAGAGCACTGTGGGCGGAGATATCTCACTCCCCTAGCAGACGACGCATTTCGCTCCGTCATGCTGCCCTCTTCGTTTTCCTCCGTCATTAGCTTATTTTGTTGACATGAAATTGCGACTTATATCCATATTTTACGATAGCAGTGCATATTTTTCTATATAAATCAATATTATCCATAAATTTATTGCAATATGCTGATCTCACTTTCCTTGCAGACGATGGACATGAAATTGTGACATATCCATATTTTACGATAGCAGTGCATATTTTTCTATATAAATCAATATTATTCATAAATTTATTGCAATATGCTGATCTCACTTTCCTTGCAGACGATGGACAACACATTTTTCCATACTGTTCTCTTCATTCTTCTCCAAGTCATTAGCTTATTTTGTTATGTTTTTATTATTTTTATTTATGTTAGGCTTCTACATGCTACCATCTGTTGCCTTTACGTACTACTCACTCGCTATGCCGTTCATTCTTCTCCCAGACATTCGCTGGTTTTAACTTTTTATTATCTTTAACCCTTAAACGCCGACTGGACGTATTTTACGTCGACATTTTTTGTCTCTGGGGTGCCGACTGGACGTTTTTTACGTCGACATACAAAAGTTTTTTTAAAAATTCGCGGAAAAATACTTTTAGGCCTACCAGCCAAAAACTCTTGAATCACGCGCCTTGGGGGATGCTGGGAGTTCACGGATCAAGGTGTTGTTTTGTTTACAATCGTTACGCAGGCGCGCAAGCGCGAATTTCTTTCTTGCCGCACTAAAAAGTATCTGTAACACATCTCGGAAATTATTTCGTCACTTTGACATAATTTTTGTACCATTTTAAATTAGCCGTTACATGAAGTATTATATATGAAAATGTGCGCATTTGTATGAAAAATACAACAAAAAATACTCATGATTGTAGCTTTTATCAGTTTTGAGATATTTTCATATAAAAAACGATAAGTGCCAAATTTCAACCTTTGGTCACTTTGACTCTATCGAAAATGGTCGAAAAACGCAATTGTAAGCTAAAACTCTAATATTTTAGTAATATTCAATCATTTAACTTAATTTTGCAACTAATTGGAAGTCTCTAGCACAATATTTCGATTTATGGTGAATTTATGAAAAAACTTTTTCCTTACGTCCGCGCGTAACTCTTCCGAAAAAATCATACATGCGATTGTGGTAATGTTGCACCATTTTAAATTAGCCGTTACATAAAGTTTTATATATGAAAATGTGCGCAATTTCATGCACAATACAACTAAAAACAACCCATGGTTGTAGCTTTTATCAATTTTGAAATATTTTCATATTAAAAATGATAAGTGACAAATTTTCAACCTTCGGTCAACTTTGACTCTACCGAAATGGTCGAAAAACGCAATTGTAAGCTAAACCGCTTATATTCTAGTAATATTCAAGCATTTACCTTCAGTTTGCAACAAATTGGAAGTCTCTAGCACAATATTTTCGATTTATGGTGAAATTTATGAAAAAAATAACATTTTCTTTACGTCCGCGCGGGTAACCTCTTCCGAAAAAATCATACGTGCGATTGTGGTAATGTTTGCACCATTTTAAATTAGCCGTTACATTAAAGTTTTTATATATGAAAATGTGCGCAATTTAATTTGAGAATTCAATAAAAAATAATTGAAGGTTGTAGCTTTCTCGATTTTTGAAATATTTGCATATAAATCACGATAAATAGAAAAAAACCACGTTCAGTCAACTTTGACTCTACCGAAAATGGTTCCGAAAAAACAACGCAATTGTAAGCTAAATTAAAACTCCTCTTACAGTCTAGTAATATTCAGTCATTTATCTTAATCTTGAAACAAATTCGAAGTCTCTAGCACAATATTTAGATTTATGGTGAATTTAAAAAAAATCTTTCCTTCCCTCAGCACGCGCATTCTCTGCCACAAATCTCCGAAATGCGTACGTTCCATTCTCGGAATATTTGTTCCGTTTCATATTAGGCATTTCTTAGAGTTTTATATATGAAAATGTGCGCAATTTCATGTAGAATAAAACGAAAAATATTTGAAGGTTGTAGCTTTTCTTATTTCCGAAATAATTGCATATAAAAAAATATATATATATAAAATTCGACATTCGGTCAACTTTACCTAGTCAGATATGGTCGAAAACTGCATTTGTAAGCTAATATTCTTACAGTATAGTAATATTCAATAATTTTTCTTCATTTTGAAAGAAATTGAAGTCTCTAGGCAATATTTAGATTTATGGTGAATTTTTGAAAAAAATATCTGTTTACGTCCGTGCGTTACGAATTCATGCATTATTTTGTGATAGTATTTTCTCTGTGTTGCTTTTATCGTTTTACAATGTGTTATATACCAAAATGATCGCAATTTAGTGTACATTACAACGAAAAAAGAAGTAACTTGTTACCTTTAACCGTTTTGCGCACAGCGCGATTTGAATACAATTATATAGGAAATTTCGTTTTTGTGCTATCATATATCGCATTATTTATATATGATAATGATAATTTTTTGCATTTCTGATGGTTGCATACTAAACTTCAGCCAATGACAAAAAAAGGAGCCAAAAAGGAACTCTTAATCTTGAAAACTAAGCGCGCTGTGATTTTTTGAAAAAAATATTTTTTCCGCTTCGGCGCTCACTCTGAAACACCTCCGGCACACGGGAGACATATTTTTTTTTACCGCTTCGGCGTTTAGGGTTAATATGTTATGTCAACATGAAAATTTGATGTATATCCGTTTTTACGATAGCTGTGTACGTATTTTGCTATATAAATCAATATTATTCATAGATTCATCGTAACATCATGCTCAGCGTTAGGCCAGACTCCGTTCCTACAGCCACTGAGGGCGGAGATATCTCCCTTTTCTAGCAGACGACGCATTTCGCTCCTCCATACTGCCCTCTTCATTTTCCTCCGTCCTTATTTAGTTATGTTTCTGTTATTTTTATGTTGTGTAAACATGAAATTGTGATATATATCCACATTTTATGATATCATTCATAGATTCATAATATCATGCTAGCCAAAGTTCGTTTAGATGCAATTGATGGTTTTAGAAAAGAACTGAATGGGTACCTTGGCCCATGACACATTACTGAAGTGATCATAATAATGTGGTGTGTTGTTTCATATACAAATAATATTTGTATTCATATAATTTTTATTACTCATTTGTAATTTTTCTTTTGAAACTTAGTGCATAATTTCTGTGCTAAATGGACAGTGTGTAATAGGGGAAACAACCGACTAGACAGTGTGATAGGGCAAACAACCGACTGGTCAGTGTGATAGGGCAAACAACCGACTGGACAGTGTGATAGGGCAAACAACCGACTGGACAGTGTGATAGGGCAAACAACCGACTGGACTAGCTGATCCAATTTTCACCGCATGTGGATCCACCCTTCGAAAAAGTACTTTATCACATCCTGACACCGATAGGTACCAGTCACGAGTTATCGGTGCTGAGAGCAAACAGTTCGAGGCCTCTACCATCCTTCTGAAGTAAGTATTTTCTCCAAAGTTAGAGAAATTAAGATCATATTTTAAGATTAAACGGAGGTTAATAAAAGTCTAGCTATGCGCAGTGCAAACATACCTTCATGACGCTTTCGAAATTTTTACTTATAACACCAATTTAGAAGATTGAAGCCAACTCGATGTTTGCGGAGCCGCTTGTGTCAATAAACTTCCCAGTCCATGTGCTAAATCCGCACACCACTTGTACCACAGGACGCTGGGGCACTTTCTTCACAACATTTTCGTCAACATGACACCAACGTTGGCTTATCCAAAGGAAACTTATGTGCGTAGGAAGTTGCTTATATAATTATAGACAGACAATTATAGTAATGTATTCTGTGATGCTTCCATATTCCTGGGTATGGGATGACTGTGATATATTTGTTATGGATACTGTTTATTATCACCATTTTTTCATCCACTGTGAAAACTACTTTTATGTTTGCTAGAACTGCGTATGCATTTCTCACATATTATTTCTGTGATCTTCAGATTGTAGTTTTTTATTTACTAAGACTCGTGTAAGTGTTACCTACTAGCATCCATGTGTGTAGGAAGATGCTTATATAATTAACTAAAGACATTTATTATAATAACGTTGAAAATGGGTTTATTTTTCTTACAATATATTTTTTGTTTAGTATTCTCGCACTTATTAACCCTCCCACTTGTCCTTTTACTATAAGTCTGCAGCAATTAAGACTATTGATCTCGCAGCTTCATACTATCATTAGTATTAGTATTTAGCAATTGAGGCTGATGTAAGATATTTTCACAGTATAGACATTTACTTTTTAAACAACCCTTCATGTCCATGCTTGATGTACATAAAAGTTCATTTATGCACATTGTACTGCAGTGTAGATGACGGAAAGTGATGAGCAAGTCGTAACAACAGGAAAAGCAAGCATGGACTAGAAAAAACAGCAGGCCACATGAAGCTCGAGTTGTGCAAGGTTGCCACCCTTTAGAAGTGAATATATCTGAGAGCAAAAATGAAGGAACACAAACTAAGTACTGAAATTAAGGTCAATGCATCATGAAAGTGAAGAGAATTTTTCTGAAGCATACTATCTGAAAAAGGAAGGTTGAGCCTGTACAATTTTGACATATGCAACGAAAATAATGCTACAGAAGTGTATGCAAGGGTGAAAATTCCTTTTCATATATGACCAATAATTTCACCAACATTCCTTTACCCAATTCATCAATGCCTCACACATTTATTTTCCACTTGGCACTGCCTTTAGTGCACTTGATAGGTATGATGTCTCAAAACATGGAATGATACAAAGAGGTCGTTTTCACAACATTGGTCATAAAAAAATAGGATTGCTTTCTCTTACATGAACCATTATCTTTCTTTAAGCAATTCTTTGGTAAGGTATAGCCTACAGTACATTGGGGTTTGTGGTTTTTTGTCGTCATACTGTGCTGGAAAATGCCTTTCTTAACCTACATTCCATAGGAGTTGAATGCCTACCCCTTTGAGTTTTGCTCCTTTACAGCCTAACCCAGTGTCAATCATTTCCCCCGATTCTTTTATCAAGCTTATTAGTGGGATTCTGAATATTGTAACATATGTTTGAGTCTACAAATGTAAGCATTAACTATTAGGTGCCAAATGGGTTAGGTACATCTTTTCCTCTTCTTTTGTAAGGATATGTTGTGCAAAGTTGAAACTTATCATCCTAACCACCCCCCCTCTTTATAACATATTATATTCTACATGAACACAAGGGCTGGTCAATTTTTCCCCTTCTTTTGACTGAATTTTTTCACTTTATAAATCCTCATAAAAGAAAAGACAAACAAAATTTTCAAAGGTTAGGCTACCCAGAAAAGTTAAAGAGAAAAATCAAAAAGGGCAAAGTCAGCTGACTGATAAATACAACAATATAAAGTATTTTTGCCATTAGTAAATTCAACATTGTGGTTTTATTACTAAATGTGATGTTTACTCTATTGAAAAACAAAATTTTATTTACAAATTCCTTCTCGTATATAGTAGTAAAAGAAAAACAGAAGTTAGGCCACACGTCAGCTAACGAATGTAAACAAAACTTCGGGTTTAGGAAACGAAGTTCCTTTCCTATTAAATGTGCAGTCATTTGACTATTACTCATATTAATCAAGTAAATAATATATAATAATACTGGAAACACCATTAACTGTCACATTTTGAGCTTCATTTACGATGAAATGTGTACATATTCGTGTAATTGTCATAGCATCCGTTCACATCGTAAACACTTTCGCTAAAGAACTTTGGCTAGCAGCATATTACGTACAATAAAATTTATGAATAATATTGATTTATATAGTAAATTATGCATATAGCTATCGTAAAATATGGATATATGTCACAATTTCATGTTTACACAACATAAAAATAATAAAAACGCAACAAAATAAGCTAATGACGGAGGAGAACGAAGAGGGCAGCATGACGGAGCGAAAGGCGTCGTCTGCTAGAGGAGTGAGATATCTCCGCCCACAGTGCTCTATGGGAGGAGCCTGGAGGAGCCTGGCCGAAGCCTCAGTGCAGTCCGGGAATATGCCACCGGTTCGTTGTTGGTGCAGAACTCTGGATGCGGCAATCAAAACATGCCTTCGCAGTTGTTAGTGGGTTGCACATCTAGTTACGAAAACGAAGATGGAACAGTTTTTCACAGTTTCCCACGAGTCCACGTTTATTATTCAGTAAAGATTGTCTTTTAGATTTTTTTAATTGTTTGCAAAAACATATATGTCAGCCAACATGTAGAGATGGCGAATAAATAGCTAAAATAGGCCTATTTATTTTTCAAATGATAATATATTCAGGCCTAGGCCTATAGTTTAAGTTAGTGTGATTAAAATACTGATTTAGTTTTACTAAACGGATTTGTTTGAATGATTCTTTATGAAAAGAAGTTTGATATTTTTAATTTGATAGGCTCATCACTAATGTAGGCTGAGGCCAACACTAGACTTTTTTTCATAACTCCTCATACTGTAAATCTAGTAATTTTACTCGAATATTGCAGAATTGGCAGTACAGTACATTAAGAGAGAATTAATTTGACTTATACCTAAACTGTATTGAGAGATGAAAACAGTAATATTGGTACTGTATTTTCATGAGTAAACTCTACTTCATGAATGGAAAGGTGACGAAACCCGTTTGAATGTAAAAATGAATACAAAAACATATGATGCCCACTTAATTACAATTATACTCGCGGTCATTTCATCCCTTTCTGTATCAGCTTCACAAGTTATGGAACCATATCAATTACAATTATTCCACCATAGAAGGTAAGCCAGAAAATCTTCAAGAAAAGACATGAGGATAGAAGCTTACATTTCAAAGGTTAATTATCTATATAAATGTTAAATTACATTATAATGTGCAAGATGCTTTGCTCATTTCTGTCTCTCATTTCTACTCATTTCTGCAATAACTTCTTATAAATTTCAGAGTAATTACTTCAGTCTAAACAAAATAATAATAATATTACATAGTCATTTATAATATTAGACTACACAGTAATTTACTGGTTGAGTACAGTGTAAACTGGCCACTCCTCACCAATATTATTAAGTTTAAGTAAGCTATAACAAGCATAGATAGAGACATTACGTATATATTTTAACCATACTATTTATATTATTATTTCTTCAAATACGAATGATATACTTGAAATTGATAAAGTTAAATAGTGTGACTGAGAAGTGGACAAAATAACAGGTAAAAATGATAGTCTCCCATTTAATGACTCCGTTTTCTATAATTTAGGATACACAGGCTAGGTGACTTCATCACCTGTGCACGCACAGACATATCATTTATTAGACTTTGATATGTATCACCTCTGCTGAAGGATGCTTTTGAAAGACTTATCCCTCAGGAGAGGTGGAACATACATCCTGCCTATGTGAACTCTCGAGAGAAATTGAGAGTTTCCAGCCCAGTGATTGGTTTATCAGCAGCCAATCAGGAACGTCGTCAGATACTGGCCTAGACATCAGATGCTAGGCTGATGTGTGAATCTACTATAGAACGTCGGAGTAGGTGACGCGTAGACAACCAAAAGTAGCACTAAAAATTTATTTGAATGACAGCAATTTCATGAACCAGCTGGATGCAGAGAAACAGGGTTGGAATATAGGGGCGTGAATACTAAGACATCAGACGTAGACCTACACTTACATAACACTTGGATGTGTTCGCTTTGGTGGGGTCAAACGAACGACCCCCTTCCACATCTCGTGGCATTTCCGTGCTACTGATGTGGTTTCACGCTGTTCATGCTCGTGTTTTCTCATCCTTCATTTCATGATGATGATGGGGTAAGAATAAGAATTATGATAAGTCTGAAGTAGAATGAACTCGGCCGCCTCCTCTATTTGCCGATTCGTAGATGCGGTTTGTTTCGTTTAAAAAAACAAAAACTATTTAATTTTCGGAAAAAGAAAATAAGAAACAAACTTGAAACTGCAGTTCCGCATTATAAATGAATATCAATTATCGACGTTAATCACAACAAAGTGTTTGATTTTCATGTGTAACGTTAATAATAAGAAATATATGAGTTCATATACTTATAAGAAATAAAAGGTCAGCAGTAGTTAATAATCAAAATAAACTAATTGTGAAAAGAAAGAAAGTAAAACCAAACCCACAAGACCCTGCACTAAGGTCACGTGTAAGAGAGAGAAGAGAGAGAGAGACAGAGAGAGGAGAGAGAGAAGAGAGAGACGATAAATGGGCATATACCCGGCCGTAAAAATGAATTAAGATGATAAAATGTAAAATTTATTGGATTTTACAGTAAATTCTAAAAGTCTACAAGAGCTTTTCATGAATCTGACATAAGTCAATTTAAGCCAAAAGGGAAAAAGAATACTTTTATGCTTCGTGCAAGGTATAACAATAAATGAAATATTTTTTTTTTTGTATTTAAAAATACCAAACACGTTTTTTATTAAAATGCACTAGAATGGGACAACATATATTTTGAGGCAACATCATTGAAGTTTCTCGAGAACTAGTCATGTCCTACAAAAATTAAAAGCGGGGGCGCCGAACATATAAGAATGGCTACAAAGAAACGAATTATAAAAGAATTATATTAATTATATAATATATATATATATATATTATATTAATATATATATATATATTATTTATATTATTTCTTATAGTATTTTCGTTCCACTTTTTTGGCGCCCACTTCTTTTTACTTTTGATAGGTTTTTATTAATTATGTAAAAAAAAATCCATAAGGCGTTTTCCTCAAAAATTATTTTTTTTAACCTTTTTTAAGTGAATTTTAATAAAAAAATGTTTTAAGTTTTTAAATTTTTAACCACTATACCTTTTTCTGTTTTGACAGAAAATAAAAATCCCCGTAGAATTAACTTATTCCTAACCGAGTCAAAGCAACTGTTTAAAAAATCCGAAGCAGTTTTATACAAAATCCTGAAGATACTGGAAGAGGTCAGAGTAGGGTCCAACTAAGGACGGTTCACTGCTAACCTATTGTTCATGTAAGGTTGTATTGTCCACAGGGATTCGAGTAAGTCAACCATGCAACATTTTCAAATACCGTCGGACGAAAGGGTAACAAGCCAGAAATTAAATTGAGTGACAGGTTTTGTTTTGACCCAAACAGTAGAAGACCAGATGCAGAAGAGTCAAGTTAGAAAAATAAATGATGTTTAAATAAATTATAGCTTTTCCATTTAAATTAGTACCCTTAGTATCATAGGGGAAATAGGGGCGTGTCAAATGAAGTGTCGTGGGCTCCAAGCAAATGGTAAAAATTAAGTTATATCAAATTGGTCAACAAAGGGATTATAACTTTGGCCAATGTATAAATATTTATAGGTAATATAGTATATATATTACCTATAATGAGTATATATATATTTATATATAAATACATATAATAATTAATGGTATATATTATGTATATATGTTATATATATATAATATATGTATCTATATGTATATAATAATCTACGTATATGTATACACCCACCTATATACATTATATTATATATTATATTATATATAATATATTAGATATAATATATATACATATATTATTTAATATATGTCTATAATATTTATGTTAATATATAGTATCTAGTTTTATTTGTATATCATAAATAAATGTAATTGTATTCTAACTTATTCTATCTATGTATGGTTAGTATCTAATCATGTTATATCTCTATCTCTATTATCTTATATCAAAAAAAAAAATATTTTATTAATGATGTGTAATATATATATATATCTCTCATCATTGCTGTCTCTAATCCTTAAAATCTACCCTCATATATCTATCTCTTATATATTATATGAGCGGAGGGGGGGGTATAAAAGATTGAGGGAGCGGGATAAGGTACCGTAATATGTATATATAATGTAGATATGTATGTATGTCAATAATATTACATAATTATAATTATATTCTATATATATCTATCTCTAATTGTATATATCATGTTAAATGTAATGTAATAGTTCTATTATTTAATCCTATATCATATTAATTATATAATATTGGTATTAATATATTATATTATATAAACTTATTTTGTATGATTTTTTTTTCTTTCTATCTATGTATAATAATTTACATTGTTTGTATTTTCGAGGATTCATTCGCTTGTTTAACCTGCCATTGACTGATTTATTTATGCAATTGGTATCCGTCTCCTCTCTCTCTCATCTCTCTTCTCGTCTCTCTCTCTCCTCTCTCTCTCCCTCTTACCCTCTCTCGCTGAAAGTTAATCAGTTTGAAATTTTTGTAAGACTTTTTCTATCTTTTTCCATCCTGGTTCTAGCTTATAATCTTATTAATAATTTACATTGTTGTATATTGCTTAATGGATCTTACTCGTTTGTTAACTGCCATTGAATGATTTATTTATGCATTGATCCAAACTCTTCTCTCTCGCTCAACATCTCTCTCCTTCTCTCTCTCTCTCTCCCTCTCTTCTCTCTCTCTCTCGCTGAAAGTTAACTTCAGTTTAAGAAATTATTTTGTACGTCTATGTATTTTTTTTCTTTATCTTCTTCTATCTAAAAATCCTATCTAATTCTAATTTCTATAATTTACATTGTTGTAAAATCTATCCTTAACGACTTCACTCGGGTGTTTAACCTGCCAGTTAGACATGAATTTAAATTTATGCATTGACTCCGCTCATCTCTCTTCTCTCTCCTTCTCTCTGTGTGGTCCGGGCTGTGTTGTGTCTCTCTCAAACTCGTGTGTTGGGTGTGTGGTTGGTAGTGGTCACCCTACTGTAACAAATGTCCCGGAAACATAAATGGTCGGCATTAGTTGCGAAAATGCGTTTTTGTCCACGCAACTTTTTCAAACTTTTTTTTTTACAAGCAATTGATTGTTTTTGAAATAGGTATCTGGTTTTAACAGTGTAATCCTGTGGTTACAAATAAAAAAGTGAAGTCTTTCTGCCGGACATATAGGTTAGAGCCTTAAAGCCTTGATTTACCGATGCACAATTTTCAAGTCATGAATGTTTATTTTATGAACGGATCAGTGCATAAA
>NC_087217.1:61083937-61108849 GCF_015104395.2 Macrobrachium nipponense | reverse complement strand
GATAAAATAATGTTAAGAGTGTCAT
The DNA here is from genome assembly GCF_015104395.2 of Macrobrachium nipponense. NCBI lineage: Eukaryota > Metazoa > Arthropoda > Malacostraca > Decapoda > Palaemonidae > Macrobrachium > Macrobrachium nipponense. The sequence goes on along the minus strand of NC_087217.1, from coordinate 61,108,824 downwards.
TCTCGAGTAGATGTGCTTCCTTCACCCTTATTATGTCATGCCATATAGACGTACACATTTTTTACAAAATACATGGGCATGCGAATGAATACATTTGGTTTTCACATGAATACAAATACAGTAACAGTTCCTGTCTGTCGATTACCTGACAGACGGCAATACGTAGTGAAAATCAATCAACAATTTCTTATGAGACAGATACTAATAATTACAATAAGAGAAAGAAACAAATGAATACACAAAAACATTAGAGAATAAAATCGTTGTGAGAGAAATTCCTCACACCTACTCTCTCTCTCTCTCTCTCTCTCTCTCTCTCTCTCTCGCTCTCTCTCTCTCTCTCTCTCTCTCTCTCTCTCTTTCAGGACCACCTGAGAGAGGGACGTTATAATAATAATAAAATAATAATAATAATAATATAATAATAATAATAATAATAATAATAATAATAATAATAATATGTTTATTTCAGCTCGGGGCCATATACATTGAATATACAAAATACAGACAGTAACATAGACAATCTAGATACATGAGACATGATGAAATAGAAAAACAAAATGAATAATCGGCACTTATCCACAAAATAGCTGAGGTAGCATAAAACCTAGTAATCATAATACTGGTAATAACAGTAATAATATTGGAAAGAAAAAAAATGCATTGAGAGTAATAACAGTTAGTGCAGATATTATATAACTTAAATTTCAACTAGAGACCTTAGGTGGTTACAGTAGTCAGGTCCAGAGGGCTAAATACATAAATTGAATGTAAAAAAAAACTTTAACTTGATAGTAATCACAGTAATAATGAAAAATTAAAATATCAGCAATAAATGTAATAATGACAAAAACTGCAGATGACATCTTGCCAATAAAGAGATTAAGTCCTTTAGGGGACAAAGGCCTCATTTTCCCATCTCTCCCACAATTTAGATTTTCTTCTTGCTTCACTCCTTAGGATGCTTTGTATGAGCGAGTTGCTGCTGTTTCTCACTCGGGTTACCAGACTGGACATTGTTCGCAGTATAATCTTGGACGTGATTTTAATTTTGTGTCCATAATATAAGTATTGTTTTATACGTCGATATCTATTAAGAAGTCACGTATGTATACGCCTTTAGCCCTATGTATCAAATTTGCTTCCCTGGTGTATATATTGGGTGTCTGGAGGGAGCCCACATCCGCCCCCCCCCCCCCCCTCTCCCAACACCGATACCAAATCCATCACCCTATCCCTTGAAAGAGAGCGGGAAATGAACCTTGGGGCCTGTCCACACTAAGAAATATTGTTTGCAAACTGTTTGCAAACAAGTTTTTCCGTATACTTGTTTCCCATCCAGAATGGAAAACATTTAGTGTTTCTGTGTATATGTATATATACACATTTATAATGTATTTTGTTTATATACATATGTATACATGCATGTATAATATACACATGTTATACTTGCATATGATGTATATATACACATGTTACTTGCATATATGTATATATACACATGTACATTGCATGTATATGTTTCATATATATAAATTATATATGTATTTATGTATGCATGTGCATGTGGTAATAGGGGGTAACAAGAGTTTACGCAAATATTGTGGGAAAGGAAAGAACATGTTTTCTGAGCAGAAAATCTTTCGAGAACATTTTTAGGCTTCGTTGGTGAGAGAAATTTTTGAAATAACCGCTATATTATGTAAGTAAATATACATTCAGGGGTTGGGGCTTTTGTCAATGGAAGAGTAATATAACTTTAAAATGTGTTTTTATTCATCTTGATTACCTGCAAGTCAGGTAAGTACTAGAATAGGATGTCTAGAACGGATGCATGAGCCAGATTTAGTTTTTTTTTTACTGTATCAATCAAGATTTATTTTATCGTGATGCATTACATAACAGAGTCCAACTGGAATTTTAGTTGGCATTCAGTTGACGTTTGCCCTTTGTTTTAAACAAGGCCTTGGTGTGATATAGATTTCACAATCGTTCATGCGTAGTTACCCAGACATTCCGATCATCTTTCGGCTCGATTGTGGAAGTCGAACTTTCAAAAACTATTTCCACTTTATAACACAAAAGACTTCAAACTTTGAAATAGTACAAATTCCTAAGAGTGAGAATCTTAGACCTATGTATTCAAAAGCTCACAGGTTAACGGAATAATTAGGTTATCGTTTACTAGACCATACCGAATGAGTTCCAGCAAAATATAAGTGAAATGTGCTTTCTCGGATAATTCGTCAATGCAGCCTGGTAAATTAATACATTGCTATCCATAAAATTCCTTACAGGATGTGTGAGGCCAGTCTTAGTAGCCACCAATCAATCAGTCAATTATAGAATGCTGATTTCTGCTCATCTTGATATCGTTGACTGATGAGGAACGGTTACTAAGGGCATATTTACAGTGACAGTCTGTCTGGCACTGTAGGGTGGTGTGTGTTGTGTGGGTTTTACCTGTTGTTTACCTGTGGGCGTCACCATACCACCGAGGGCGGTATGATGACAAATAACTGGCCTATTAATTTATTAATTCATTTCCTGCTGGAAGGAACAGTACCGTTTAATTCATTTATAGCTTCGAGTACTATTAAAGATAGGAGGTATTGCAGCACTCTCGTATTACGGGAATAAGTCTTGTTACTAATTTAGGAATTATTTTAGTCCCAAGCGATAGTTGCCTAATACACACACATGAATTTTGGGTAAAAGGACGTGTTTATATACAAAAACTAAGGATAAATAAATGTGATAGTATATATTTTCGGAGGTTATTGTTAATAAAGGCGTATTCCTACACTTCCTGTGCTGAGTGAAGGTACTACGTAATCATATTCTTACGAGGAGACTTCGGTCGGTCATTCAGTCAGTCATGACGGCTTGAAAGTCTAAGTGTTGATGTCCAGTGTTCAACTGTTGTTTTGGCAAATGATAAATGATTTTCTTTCGTGTCCTTAAAATGGGTGAAACGTCGATTGGAATATTATTGGTAATGTTTCTTACTGATTTTTCTTAACGTATTAGTCGAAGGAGACATTTAAAGTTTGATCAAAGGCTGATCAGCGTTCGTTCATGGGACCAGCCTCCATTTCTGTCACACGGTCAAAAATATGCCGGATGTCGGTGAACTCTCCTAGTCCTGAGAGTCAGGATTCTGAGCATATTAAATTCAGCATCAAAAGATAAAGGGCAGGGCGGGGGTTGGGGTTGGGGTGGGGGGGGGGGGGGTGGGGGGGATGGGGCGACTGTCATTGGCTGCCAAGCAAAGAAGAGAGGCCTTAAGAAAATGTTTGACTATCGAGTGTTGTGATCATTGACGTAGGTAAGCGATGTGAATGTGAAATATTAAACACAGTTTTATTTCATTATATTAAGGTTCAGTTCGATATAAATGGCTGTTAAATCTTGACATATTGCATTTTAAAATGCCTTATCACAGCATTTTTAAAAGGAAATTGGCGCACTGTTTTCTAATTTCTTAGATTCTGTCCGTCTCGTTCAACATCGGGAACTGGTAATATAGCAGAATAAATAATCAGTTGCATCGGGCATTATGGAATGAAATGACATTGAAACATTTCTGATGTTACGCTACAAGACGCCATTCAGGTGTTGTTTTGAGAGAGAATTTTCATTGGTTTTCATGGCCCCCAAAGCATCCGTTTTTTGGTTTGTACCGTAAATGCACCTCCTTACGCGCGGTGCACGGAAGGTAAATAAACTTAAGGGTTCCCAAACCTGTAACCCCTTTCATTCCTTTTGCTGAACCTCCGTTCGTATTCTCTTTCTTCGAACTTACTTTCCTTAATCCTATTATAACAATTGTTTCATATTGGAACTCCTTTTTTTAAGGGTCTCTTCCAATGACACCTGTCAGACCTTGTCTCGCTCAGTTTTCCTGTCGGCGCTGAATGATCTCGTCATAGGTGGTCCCGCGCTTGGCCTTCGGCCTAAGTTGTATATAATAGTAATTGAGGAATTGACTGGTACAATTCCTTTGTAGTTTTAGGCCTATCCTATTATCCCAAAGATTACGTATTTTACTTGAGGAATTAACTGGTAGAATTCTCTTTTAGTTTCTTGTCCATCTATAATTATTTGCATCAAACATTTTTTCATATGTAGTTTAAGGTAGATTTTTATTTATTTATTTATTTATTTTCTTTACAGAGTGAGCTTCACTTCAGGGCCATTTCGAATCAAGTCATGTAGCAGTACATCCACAAAGACCGTTGATACAACTCATTATTATTTATTATTATTATATTATTATTATTATTATTATTATTATTATTATTATTATTATTATTATTAGATGATCATTCAAGTAATTCGATTACTATATAAGACAGAAAAAACCGTAATTGATTTGATGACTAACGCTAAATCCAAGTAAAGAATTGAATAAATCGGTAAACCCAGTCCCTTAACAGAGCGAGAGAGAGAGAGAGAGAGAGAGAGAGAGAGAGAGAGAGAGAGAGAGAGAGACCATAAAAATGTCAAAATATAGAGAAAAAATACTATATTTCAGAGACTGTTGTCTCTCTCTTCAGGTAGATGAATGAGAAAAGTTACAGAAAAGTGGTATTTATACCAAGAGATCTATCAACATCCCTGATTAACGTCCTACAAAAGACATCCCCCAAGGACACAGGCGTTTACGAAATCCCTTGCCTGGATTGTGACCAGTCTTACATTGGATTTAAAGGAAAATCTCTTCCCCAGAGTATAATACAACACAAACGGTCAGTTAGGTATGGACAACAGAACTAGGCTATTTTCAACCATATCAATGAACATAACCACAGAATAAACTGGAATTTTTCACGTATAATTTATAGCAGTAACTGCCGGTACAAGAGGTCAAATGATGGAATCGGCCTTGATTAAACAGAGGCAGGTAATGAAACATCTCAAAGGGTGCATGGACACAGATGTCACTGATAAAACGCTTAAGTGGATTAAAGGAAGATTATCAGTGGGAGTGACCTAAATTGGCCTATCTGTGGATGGTTCTCTTGATAGAAATACCACCTTTTCTGTAACTTTTCTCATTCATCTACCTGAAGAGGGAGACAGCAGTCTCCGAATATAGTATTTTTCTCTCTATAGTTTGCATTTTTATGGGCTCCTTTTATTAAATGGAATTCTTTTGGTGTCGATGGTTCGCGCCTGTGAGCCAACAAATCTCTTATCGACTAAAAAATTCCCCTTTGGTTAAACATTTATGAAAAATATATTAATTCCGAGGTAGAGCGAATTAGATATTAAAGGACATTTGTAGCTCGATGTATGTATATGAATCACGGTAATGTGATATGACATATATATATATCTATAATATATATATATATATATATATATATATATATATATATATATATATCTAATAAAAGGAGCCATAAAAAACACCAAAATGTAGAGAAAAAAGTACTATATTTCAGAATGAGAAAAGTTTACAGAAAGGTGGTATTTATACAAGAGATCCGTCTACAAGTAAGCCAATTTAGGTCACCCCCGCTCATAATCTTCCTTTAATCTTCTTAAGCGTTTGGTTGAATGAACACTTGGTCAAATTGGCTTACTTGTGGACGGATCTCTTGGTATAAATACCACCTTTTCTGTAAACTTTTCTCATTCATATACCTGAAGAGAGAGACAGCAATCTCTGAAATATAGTACTTTCTCTCTACATTTTGGTGTTTTATGGGCTCCTTTTATTAGGAGGAATTCTGTGTTACAGAACAGTTTTTTAACCAGTCATATATATATATCTATATATATATATATATATACTATATATATATATATATATATATATATGATATATTAGATATATAGATATATATGATATATAGATATATAAGATATAGAGATATATATATATATATATATATATATATATATATATATATATATATATATATATATATAATATATACACTTCTCTCTCTATCTCTCTCTCTACTTTCCCACATCCTACTCTAGTCGCCATCTTGTTCACCAGATTCCCTCCTCCCCGTCCCGCGCGTCCCCGCCCTTTTCTTCCTCTCGTGCAGTGGTTCTCCTCCTGCGATGAACGGCCTTCCTCTGAGGTACTGAGTGAGTCTCCGCCTTCTCTCTGCTCCTCCTCGTCTTTGAGTCCTCCCTCGGGGATGAAGCTCTCACTCAATGTGGTGTAGAGATGCGGGGCGCATATTCCCGGACTGCACTGAGGCTTCGGCCAGGCTCCTCCAGGCCCTCCCCAAGAGCACTGTGGGCGGAGATATCTCACTCCCCTAGCAGACGACGCATTTCGCTCCGTCATGCTGCCCTCTTCGTTTTCCTCCGTCATTAGCTTATTTTGTTGACATGAAATTGCGACTTATATCCATATTTTACGATAGCAGTGCATATTTTTCTATATAAATCAATATTATCCATAAATTTATTGCAATATGCTGATCTCACTTTCCTTGCAGACGATGGACATGAATTGTGACTATCCATATTTTACGATAGCAGTGCATATTTTTCTATATAAATCATATTATTCATAAATTTATTGCAATATGCTGATCTCACTTTCCTTGCAGATGATGGACAACACATTTTTCCATACTGCTCTCTTCATTCTTCTCCAAGTCATTAGCTTATTTTGTTATGTTTTGATTATTTTTATTTTTTATATGTTAGGCTTGGCTTCTACATGCTACCATCTGTTGCCTTACGTACTACTCACTCGCTATGCGTTCATTCTTCTCCCAGACATTCGCTGGTTTTAACTTTTTATTATCTTAACCCTTAAACGCCGACTGGACGTATTTTACGTCGACATTTTTTGTCTCTGGGGTGCCGACTGGACGTTTTTTACGTCGACATACAAAAGTTTTTTTAAAAATTCGCGGAAAAATACTTTTAGGCCTACCAGCCAAAAACTCTTGAATCACGCGCCTTGGGGGATGCTGGGAGTTCACGGATCAAGGTGTTGTTTTGTTTACAATCGTTACGCAGGCGCGCAAGCGCGAATTTCTTTCTTGCCGCACTAAAAAGTATCTGTAACACATCTCGGAAATTATTTCGTCACTTTGACATAATTTTTGTACCATTTTAAATTAGCCGTTACATGAAGTATTATATATAAATGAAAATGTGCGCATTTGTATGAAAAATACAACAAAAAAAATACTCATGATTGTAGCTTTTATCAGTTTTGAGATATTTTCATATAAATAACGATAAGTGCCAAAATTTCAACCTTTGGTCAACTTTGACTCTATCGAAATGGTCGAAAAACGCAATTGTAAGCTAAAACTCTAATATTTTAGTAATATTCAATCATTTAACTTAATTTGCAAACTAATGGAAGTCTCTAGCACAATATTTCGATTTATGGTGAATTTATGCCCCCCAAAAAAACTTTTCCCTACGTCCGCTCGGTAACTCTCCGAAAAAATCATACATGCGATTGGGTGGTTAATGTTTGCACCATTTTAAATTAGCCGTTACATAAAGTTTTTATATATGAAAATGTGCGCAATTTCATGCACAATACAACTAAAAACAACCCATGGTTGTAGCTTTTATCAATTTTGAAATATTTTCATATTAAAAATGATAAGTGACAAATTTTCAACCTTCGGTCAACTTTGACTCTACCGAAATGGTCGAAAACGCAATTGTAAGCTAAACCGCTTATATTCTAGTAATATTCAAGCATTTACCTTCAGCTTTTGCCAAACAAATTGGGGAATAGTCTCAAGCCAACAATATTTCGATTTATGGTGAAATTTATGAAAAAAATCTACATTTTTCTTTACGTCCTCGCGCTGGTAACTCTTACCTTTCCGAAAAATCGATACGTGCGATTTGGTGGTAATGTTTGCACCATTTTTAAATTAGCCTGTTACCATAAAGTTTTATATATGAAAATGTGCGCAATTTAATTTAGAATTCAATAAAAAATAATTGAAGGTTGTAGCTTTTCTCATTTTTGAAAATATTTGCATATAAATCACGATAAATAGAAAAAAACCACGTTCAGTCAACTTTGACTCTACCGAAATGGTCGAAAAACGCAATTGTAAGCTAAAACTCTTACAGTCTAGTAATATTCAGTCATTTATCTTAATCTTGAAACAAATTCGAAGTCTCTAGCACAATATTTAGATTTATGGTGAATTTTAAAAAAAATCTTTCCTTCCCTCAGCACGCGCATTCTCTGCCACAAATCTCCGAAATGCGTACGTTCCATTCTCGGAATATTTGTTCCGTTTCATACTAGGCATTTCTTAGAGTTTTATATATGAAAATGTGCGCAATTTCATGTAGAATAAAACGAAAAATATTTGAAGGTTGTAGTTTTTCTTATTTCCGAAATAATTGCATATAAAAAAATATATATATATAAAATTCGACATTCGGTCAACTTTACCTAGTCAGATATGGTCGAAAACTGCATTTGTAAGCTAATATTCTTACAGTATAGTAATATTCAATAATTTTTCTTCATTTTGAAAGAAATTGGAAGTCTCTAGGACAATATTTAGATTTATGGTGAATTTTTGAAAAAAATATCTGTTTACGTCCGTGCGTTACGAATTCATGCATTATTTTGTGATAGTATTTTCTCTGTGTTGCTTTTATCGTTTTACAATGTGTTATATACCAAAATGATCGCAATTTAGTGTACATTACAACGAAAAAAGAAGTAACTTGTTACCTTTAACCGTTTTGCGCACAGCGCGATTTGAATACAATTATATAGGAAATTTCGTTTTTGTGCTATCATATATCGCATTATTTATATATGATAATGATAATTTTTTGCATTTCTGATGGTTGCATACTAAACTTCAGCCAATGACAAAAAAAGGAGCCAAAAAGGAACTCTTAATCTTGAAAACTAAGCGCGCTGTGATTTTTTGAAAAAAATATTTTTTCCGCTTCGGCGCTCACTCTGAAACACCTCCGGCACACGGGAGACATATTTTTTTTTACCGCTTCGGCGTTTAAGGGTTAATATGTTATGTCAACATGAAATTTGATGTATATCCGTTTTTACGATAGCTGTGTACGTATTTTGCTATATAAATCAATATTATTCATAGATTCATCGTAACATCATGCTCAGCGTTAGGCCAGACTCCGTTCCTACAGCCACTGAGGGCGGAGATATCTCCCTTTTCTAGCAGACGACGCATTTCGCTCCTCCATACTGCCCTCTTCATTTTCCTCCGTCCTTATTTAGTTATGTTTCTGTTATTTTTATGTTGTGTAAACATGAAATTGTGATATATATCCACATTTTATGATATCATTCATAGATTCATAATATCATGCTAGCCAAAGTTCGTTTAGATGCAATTGATGGTTTTAGAAAAGAACCTGAATGGTTACCTTGCCCATGACCATTACATGAATTGATCATAATAATGTGGTGTGTTGTTTCATATACAAATAATATTTGTATTCATATAATTTTTATTACTCATTTGTAATTTTTCTTTTGAAACTTAGTGCATAATTTCTGTGCTAAATGGACAGTGTGTAATAGGGGAAACAACCGACTAGACAGTGTGATAGGGCAAACAACCGACTGGACAGTGTGATAGGGCAAACAACCGACTGGACAGTGTGATAGGGCAAACAACCGACTGGACAGTGTGATAGGGCAAACAACCGACTGGACTAGCTGATCCAATTTTCACCGCATGTGGATCCACCCTTCGAAAAAGTACTTTATCACATCCTGACACCGATAGGTACCAGTCACGAGTTATCGGTGCTGAGAGCAACAGTTCGAGGCCTCTACCATCCTTCTGAAGTAAGTATTTTCTCCAAAGTTAGAAATTAAGATCATATTTTAAGATTAAACGGAGGTTAATAAAAGTCTAGCTATGCGCAGTGCAAACATACCTTCATGACGCTTTCGAAATTTTTACTTATAACACCAACAATTTAGAAGATTGAAGCCAACTCGATGTTTGCGGAGCCGCTTGTGTCAATAAACTTCCCAGTCCATGTGCTAAATCCGCACACCACTTGTACCCACAGACGCTGGGGCACTTTCTTCACAACATTCGTCAACAATGACACCAACCGTGTTTATCCAAGGAAACTTATGTGCGTAGGAAGTTGCTTATATAATTATAGACAGACAATTATAGTAATGTATTCTGTGATGCTTCCCATATTCCTGGGTATGGGATGACTGTGATATATATTAGATGGATACTGTTTATTATCACCATTTTTTCATCCACTGTGAAAACTACTTTTATGTTTGCTAGAACTGCGTATGCATTTCTCACATATTATTTCTGTGATCTTCAGATTGTAGTTTTTTATTTACTAAGACTCGTGTAAGTGTTACCTACTAGCATCCATGTGTGTAGGAAGATGCTTATATAATTAACTAAAGACATTTATTATAATAACGTTGAAAATGGGTTTATTTTTCTTACAATATATTTTTTGTTTAGTATTCTCGCACTTATTAACCCTCCCACTTGTCCTTTTACTATAAGTCTGCAGCAATTAAGACTATTGATCTCGCAGCTTCATACTATCATTAGTATTAGTATTTAGCAATTGAGGCTGATGTAAGATATTTTCACAGTATAGACATTTACTTTTTAAACAACCCTTCATGTCCATGCTTGATGTACATAAAAGTTCATTTATGCACATTGTACTGCAGTGTAGATGACGGAAAGTGATGAGCAAGTCGTAACAACAGGAAAAGCAAGCATGGACTAGAAAAAACAGCAGGCCACATGAAGCTCCGAGTTGTGCAAGGTTGCCACCCTTTAGAAGTGAATATATCTGAGAGCAAAAATGAAGGAACACAAACTAAGTACTGAAATTAAGGTCAATGCATCATGAAGTGAAGAGAATTTTTCTGAAGCATACTATCTGAAAAAGGAAGGTTGAGCCTGTACAATTTTGACATATGCAACGAAAATAATGCTACAGAAGTGTATGCAAGGGTGAAAATTCCTTTTCATATATGACCAATAATTTCACCAACATTCCTTTACCCAATTCATCAATGCCTCACACATTTATTTTCCACATTGGCACTGCCTTTAGTGCACTTGATAGGTATGATGTCTCAAAACATGGAATGATACAAAGAGGTCGTTTTTCACAACATTGGTCATAAAAAAATAGGATTGCTTTCTCTTACATGAACCATTATCTTTCTTTAAGCAATTCTTTGGTAAGGTATAGCCTACAGTACATTGGGGTTTGTGGTTTTTGTCGTCATACTGTGCTGGAAAATGCCTTTCTTAACCTACATTCCATAGGAGTTGAATGCCTACCCCTTTGAGTTTTGCTCCCTTTACAGCCTAACCCAGTGTCAATCATTTCCCCCCGATTCTTTTATCAAGCTTATTAGTGGGATTCTGAATATTGTAACATATGTTTGAGTCTACAAATGTAGCATTAACTATTAGGTGCCAAATGGGTTGGTACCATCTTTTCCTCTTTCTTTTGTAAGGATATGTTGTGCAAAGTTGAAACTTATCATCTAACCACCCCCCCTCTTATACATATTATATTCTACATGAACACAGGGCTGGTCAATTTTTCCCCCTTCTTTGACTGAATTTTCACTTTATAAATCCTCATAAAAGAAAAGACAAACAAAATTTCAAAGGTTAGGCTACACCAAAAGTTAAAGAGAAAAATCAAAAGGGCAAAGTCAGCTGACTGATAAATACAAAACAATATAAAGTATTTTTGCCATTAGTAAATTCAACATTGTGGTTTATTACTAAATGTGATGTTTACTCTATTGAAAAACAAAATTTTATTTACAAATTCCTTCTCGTATATAGTAGTAAAAGAAAAACAGAAGTTAGGCCACACGTCAGCTAACGAATGTAAACAAAACTTCGGGTTTAGGAAACGAAGTTCCTTTCCTATTAAATGTGCAGTCATTTGACTATTACTCATATTAATCAAGTAAATATATATAATAATATCTGGAAACACCATTAACTGTCACATTTTGAGCTTCATTTACGATGAAATGTGTACATATTCGTGTAATTGTCATAGCATCCGTTCACATCGTAAACACTTTCGCTAAAGAACTTTGGCTAGCAGCATATTACGTACAATAAAATTTATGAATAATATTGATTTATATAGTAAATTATGCATATAGCTATCGTAAAATATGGATATATGTCACAATTTCATGTTTACACAACATAAAAATAATAAAAACGCAACAAAATAAGCTAATGACGGAGGAGAACGAAGAGGGCAGCATGACGGAGCGAAAGGCGTCGTCTGCTAGAGGAGTGAGATATCTCCGCCCACAGTGCTCTATGGGAGGAGCCTGGAGGAGCCTGGCCGAAGCCTCAGTGCAGTCCGGGAATATGCCACCGGTTCGTTGTTGGTGCAGAACTCTGGATGCGGCAATCAAACATGCCTTCGCAGTTGTTAGTGGTTGCACATCTAGTTACGAAAACGAAGATGGAACAGTTTTTCACAGTTTCCCACGAGTCCCACGTTTATTATTCAGTAAAGATTGTCTTTTAGATTTTTTTAATTTGTTTGCAAAACATATATGTCAGCCAACATGTAGAGATGGCGAATAAATAGCTAAAATAGGCCTATTTATTTTTCAAATGATAATATATTCAGGCCTAGGCCTATAGTTTAAGTTAGTGTGATTAAAATACTGATTTAGTTTTGTACTAAACGGACGGATTTGTTTGAATGATTCTTTATGAAAAGAAGTTTGATATTTTTAATTTGATAGGCTCATCACTAATGTAGGCTGAGGCCAACACTAGACTTTTTTTCATAACTCCTCGTACTGTAAATCTAGTAATTTTACTCGAATATTGCAGAATTGGCAGTACAGTACATTAAGAGAGAATTAATTTGACTTATACCTAAACTGTATTGAGAGATGAAAACAGTAATATTGGTACTGTATTTTCATGAGTAAACTCTACTTCATGAATGGAAAGGTGACGAAACCCTTTTGAATGTAAAAAATGAATACAAAAACATATGATGCCCACTTAATTACAATTATACTCGCGGTTATTTCATCCCTTTCTGTATCAGCTTCACAAGTTATGGAACCATATCAATTATAATTATTCCACCATAGAAGGTAAGCCAGAAAATCTTCAAGAAAAGACATGAGGATAGAAGCTTACATTTCAAAGGTTAATTATCTTTATAAATGTTAAATTACATTATAATCTGCAAGATGCTTTGCTCATTTCTGTCTCTCATTTCTACTCATTTCTGCAATAACTTCTTATAAATTTCAGAGTAATTACTTCAGTCTAAACAAAATAATAATAATATTACATAGTCATTTATAATATTAGACTACACAGTAATTTACTGGTTGAGTACAGTGTAAACTGGCCACTCCTCACCAATATTATTAAGTTTAAGTAAGCTATAACAAGCATAGATAGAGACATTACGTATATATTTTAATCATACTATTTATATTATTATTTCTTCAAATACGAATGATATACTTTAAATTGATAAAGTTAAATAGTGTGACTGAGAAGTGGACAAAAGAACAGGTAAAAAAATGATAGTCTCCCACTTTAATGACTCCGTTTCTATAATTTAGGATACACAGGCTAGGTGACTTCATCACCTGTGCACGCACAGACATATCATTTATTAGACTTTGATATGTATCACCTCTGCTGAAGGATGTTTTTGAAAGACTTATCCCTCAGGAGAGGTGGAAGATACATCCTGCCTATGTGAACTCTCGAGAGAAATTGAGAGTTTCCAGCCCAGTGATTGGTTTATCAGCAGCCAATCAGGAACGTCGTCAGATACTGGCCTAGACATCAGATGCTAGGCTGATGTGTGAATCTACTATAGAACGTCGGAGTAGGTGACGCGTAGACAACCAAAAGTAGCACTAAAAATTTATTTGAATGACAGCAATTCGTGAACCAGCTGGATGCAGAGAAACAGGGTTGGAATATAGGGGCGTGAATACTAAGACATCAGACGTAGACCTACACTTACATAACACTTGCATGCGTTCGCTTTGGTGGGGTCAAACGAACGAACCCTTTCCACATCTCGTGGCATTTCGCTGCTACTGATGTGGTTTCACGCTGTTCATGCTCGTGTTTTCTCATCCTTATTTCATGATGATAATGGGGTAAGAATGAGAATTATGATAAGTCTGAAGTAGAATGAACTCGGCGCTCTCTCTATTTGCCGATTCGTAGATGCGGTTTGTTCGTTTAAAAAAAAAACTATTTAATTTTCGGAGAAAATAGACAAACATTGAAACTGCAGTTCCTGCATTATAATGAATATCATTATCGACGTTAATCAAACAAAGTGTTTGATTTTCATGTGTACGTATATAAGAAATATATGAGTTCATATACTTAGAAATAAAAGGTAAGCAGTATAATAATCAAAATAAACTAATGTGAAAAGAAGAAGTAAACACAACCCTGCACTAAGGTCACGTGTAGAGAGAGAGAGAGAGAGAGAGAGAGAGAGGAGAGAAGGCGAGAAAGCGAGAGAGAGAGAGAGGATAAATGGGCATATACCGGCCGTAAAAATGAATTAAGATGTAAATGAAATTTATTGGATTTACAGTAAATAAAAGTCTACAGAGCTTTCATGAATCTGAACATGAGTAATTAAGCCAAAAGGAAAAAGAATACTTTTATGCTTCGTCAAGGTATACATAAATGAATATTTTTTTTTATTTAAAAATCAAAACACGTTTTTATTAAAATGCACTAGAAGGGACAACATATATTTTAGGCACATCATGAGTTTCTGAGAACTAGTCATGTCTACAAAAATAAAAGCGGGGGCGCCGAACATATAGAGAATGCTACAAGAAAGAATATAAAGAATATATATATATATATATATATATATATATATATTATTTCTTATAGTATTTTCTTCCACTTTTGGCGCCCACTCTTTTATTTTTGTAGGTTTTATTAATTGTAAAAAAAATCCAGGCGTTTCTCAAAATTATTTTTTTACTTTTTAGTGAATTTTAATAAAAAAAAATGTTTTAAGTTTTAAATTTTAACACTATACTTTTTCGTTTTGACAGAAAAAAATCCGTAGAATTAACTTATTCTACCGAGTCAAAGCAACTGTTAAAAATCCGAAGAGTTTTATACAAATCCTGAGATACTGGAAGAGGTCAGAGTAGGGTCACTAGAGGTCACTGCTAACCTATTGTTCATGTAAGGTTGTATTGTCACAGGGATTGAGTAGTAACCATGCAACATTTCAAATCCATCGGACGAAGGGTACAAGCAGAAAATTGAGTGACAGGTTTTGACCCAAACAGAGAGACAGATGCAGAAGTCAAGTTAAATAAAGATATGTAATAAATATAGCTTTTCCTTTAAAGTATCCTAGTATAATAGGGGCGTGTCAAATGAGTGTCGTGCTCCAGCAAGTAAAATAGTCAGAATTTCAACAAGGATTATAACTTTGCAATATATATATATATATATATATATATATATATATATCATTTATATAATATATATATTTATTTATATATAACATATATATATAGTAATATTATGTATATATATTAGATATATATATATATATATATATCTTTATATATATACATATATATATATGTATATATATAAATATATATATATATATATATATATATATATTATATATTATATCATCCTATATATATATATACACCATATATATATAAGTATATGTATACACACACATATATACATATATATATATATATATATATATACATATATATATGTATATATATAGTATGTATATATATATGATATATATATATGTATGTATATATATGTATATATAGTGTATGTATATATATATATATATATATATGTATATATATATATATATATATATGTGTGTGTATATATATATATATATATATATATACATATATATATATATATATATATATTGCTACGTTTATAGAACGCCTCGCCTTCCCAGCAGAGTTTTAGTTTTGTTTAATTATAAAAGTAGCAGCCATGCCGTCTCTTGAAGCTACTGTTGTTGGGAGAGTGGGGATGTCGTAGGAATGATATTTCCGGTCTGACGGAAGCTTAGGGTAAGAGAGGCAGGTCACAAGAGTAGCTAGGCTTCGAGATGGATTGCTGGCGTTGTGTTTACCACCTTTCAGGCAATGCTCGAGGCGGGTTGGAAGCCCCGTGATTCGAAAGCAAGGAGTATCGCTCTCAGTCGGCTGCGGGACGTGGTCTCGGACAGAGGTCAAATTGCCAGCCTCCCAAAATATGGCCTACCCACGACGCACTGGTGGACCCGGACCCCAGACCTGAACAGAGGTCGGACCGCATTCTTCTACAAGGATACACAGAATATTGCATAAAGGTACGTCTGAAAGTGTAAACTTCAACCCAGCACCTTTTACTACCATACGACTCTTGCTAAATTCATTTCCAATTCTTATTTTTACCCCTTCTACATCAGAAGCCCTTTGTCCTCATCGGGCCACGTGCTCCCCTTTGTGACTTGTTAAAGACCTAGTTTTCGGGCATACCTCAGTGAACCATTCGAGTTTACCTTCCCCAATGTTAGAGAATTAATCAGCCTTAATCAAAGCAAGAAGTCATTTTTCCTTTTATGTCGTTTAATCTGGGATTCTTTTCCAGATTCCATGAGTCACGTGCCGTCTCTCTGCTCGCAAGTGTGCATTAACCCAAGTGAATGAAATCAGCTTGAATTGAATGAGACTATAAGCCCCAACGTGGGGGCCAATATCCTTTAACTTTTCTCCAGGCCAGCACGGGCCTCTTTGTAAATAAATAGTTTTAAAGTAACGAGCTGAGTTTTCTGGCGACCTTCCCTCTAAAGAAAGAAATCAATAATAATCAGTTTACGGTAAGTTCAAACAATTCCCTCTTGAAATCCCTAAATTACTTCCGTTTACGTATCTAGTCTCTCACAGGGCCCTATATACGTAATATTGTCGACCTCGCCGAGGATCGAATCCGGGCTTGCTTAAAAAAGCTTGTAAATCGCGTTATCTGTTGTAAAACGTAAACTGTAAATTATTTTACAAAACGTAAATCAAGCACACTTGCAGGGAAAGAAGACACACTGACTCACGGTAAGGTATTCCATTCATTAATATGATTATTCTATAACCAATGTTAGCTTAAGGTACGTTTAAGTATTTTTATTGTAGAAGTGTTTAAAAGAGCGTAGGCAGAAATCTTATTATTGTAACGGCGAACGCGCCAGTGCTTTATTTTAGCGGCGAGCAAACAATTTGCCCCGCGAATTCTCTGTTACTTTGTGCTGTCCTCGTAGGACGAGACAGCACGTGTGTAGAATAGATGCCAGAAAGAACCAGATCAAACTAGGAAGTGCTTTGCCAGGGTTTATTGCTGTGTTTGAAAGCCTAGCTAGTTAGGAGTGTTTTACTAATAGTTACGGCAAAAGAAGTGTACAATTCTTTTGTCTGTGATATGTTAGGGTATTCATTTTTAACTTAGTTTCATTCCAAGTGTTGGTAACCGCTTACCTCTCGGCTAATTCAGCTTCGCGCTCTCTCGCGCCTGCGCGGTCTCAACCAACCTTCGTCTCATTCACAGCGGCAGCCATGTTTTTATCCCTTTAAACATTACCTAAACAATTTAAGCAAAGTAACGTAAGTCTCGAAGTTTTAACGTAAATAATATCGATCTTGGTACTAGTATCTATCGTCCTGCCAGAAAAATTAACGTAATTCGCCTTGAATAAGAAAGTAGTATTTTGTGTTGTAAATTGCCTTCGCATTTACAGAGAATCAGCTGATTCGCCCGCGCTGGTCAGCTCTCCTCACATGTTTCACCTCGCATCGCTCACTCGCGCGCTGAGCGAAGTTTCATTTCACTTCGCACTTAACGTAACCTCATTTACAATTGTTTGCTAACATCGTTTTAAAATCCTTACCGTCATTTCACTGTTCACGGGGACCTAGTAATCTTACATAAAGTTAACGTAAATCTCAAGTAGAGTCACTTGCAAGAATTGTTAACGTAAAACGCGTCTTTGTAAATTTCATATTGAAACGCAAATCATTTCATAAGCGCAAGCCGCTAACATTAACGTAAACATCGTTCACCGCGAGCGCGTTATCATTTTTTCATAAAACGTTTTCTAAAGCAATTCTTTCATTTCACGTTAACGTAAGTAAATCATTTAACGCAAGTTGCGTCATATTAAACGAACATTAGTAGTTCAATTCAAATATAAGGGAGTTCATTCATATATCATTTTCACCCTCTCCGAGAGAGAGAGAGAGAGAGAGAGAGAGACCAGAATCCATTATTCACGAAGCCAAGAGTACTACATCTTACCATTAATTAATTATAGCATGCCGAATTAACCTTATTTTAGTCTCTTGTGTCTTTCATTTACACAGCGTGATACGTACGCGCATGTGTCCATTGCAGTTTGCAACCATTTATTTGTTTCATTTATCGAGTACTTCAGCGAGTGACTGAGCATTTCTAAAATTTCCATTACCTGTCGTTGCCCGAGTGGTCTTTTCATTTTCTTTATCACGAAAGACTTGCGTATACCGCAAGCACAATTCGCACAGTGTGCCACGCCAATTCATTACTTCCAGACAGGGAAGTCGTTACCAGTTTAGGACTGGCCACCACCAGTGCACGTCAGGTCTTACCATTTCACAGTGCCACTAATTCTTGACCCTGTCCATCGACTGGCTGCTGAAGTACTCCCACCTTTTACTTTCTCTCCTCCACTATTACCCTCTGCCATGAGCAGTGCCATTTCACTTCGGTATACTTAAGTATACTGCATGTAGTGTCCGGGACACACCAGCACGATACCAGTGCTCCAAGGAACGCCCTCCTATAAGTGCCGCGCACTGTACAGCCGTACAGGTAGCCATTAAACCTGCGTGTCCGTCCTTACGGAACGCCCAAGTAATTAGTGTGTCCGTGTACAAGGGTCAGTGATCCTTCGGAACACTCCTAAGGGAACGCCTCCCCAAAGTGCCGCAATACCAGCACTACTAGTGCTGCCCAAGGAACGCCTCCTCATAAGTGCCGCAATACCAGCCCTAAGTGCTGACAAACCTGCGTGTCCGTCCTTACGGAACGCCCAAATAATTAGTGTGTCCGTGTACAAGGGTCAGTGATCCTTCGGAACACTCAACAAAGGGAACGCCTCCCGAAGCGCCGCAATACCAGCCCTAAGTGCTGACAAACCTGCGTGTCCGTCCTTACGGAACGCCCAATTCATTAATGTCCGTGTACGAGGATCAGTGATCCTTCGGACCAACCCAAGGAACGCCTCCTCATAAGTGCCATTGCACCTGTACAGGCCGTACAGGTAGCCATTAAACCTGCGTGTCCGTCCTTACGGAACGCCCAAGTAACTAGTGTGTCCATGTACAAGGGTCAGTGATCCTTCGGAACACTCAACAAAGGGAACGCCTCCCGAAGCGCCGCAATACCAGCCCTAAGTGCTGACAAACCTGCGTGTCCGTCCTTACGGAACGCCCAATTCATTAATGTCCGTGTACAAGGGTCAGTGATCCTTCGGACCAATCAAGGGAACGCCTCCCGAAGTGCCGCAATACCAGCACTACTAGTGCTGCCCAAGGAACGCCTCCTCATAAGTGCCGCGCACCTGTACAGACGTACAGGTAGCCCTATACCTGCGTGTCCGTCCTTACGGAACGTCCAATTCATTAAAGTATCCGCCATTTTGGATCACTGAACCAAGGAACGCCTCCTCATAAGTGCCGTGCACCTGTATTGGACCTACAGGTAGCCCATTCCAACGTCTCCCAAGTTGGGAACGCCCGTAAGTGTGACGTACACAGCACACTTCATTCGATTTTTTCACCTCAGCAGAAGGTGCCATTCACAAAGTGCCACCGAGCACCCAGTCTTTTCACTTTTCATTACCACATTGCAGAACCCATTTCCAAGTGAGTGCCACTTTCCACAGTAGGCACTCCTATTCCATTCAGTACCCTTCCTGGCCATTATTTTCATTTTCTTCCGAGCCTCTACTGTAGCCTAAGGGAAATGTCTTCCCCTGCTTCCCGCGACTTCTTTGCCAGAGAGCTAGAGAAGCTCGGAGCCCTCATAACTCTGGGCAGGGAGGCTGGTTACACTGGACCAGCACTTGACCAGTGGATAAAGACGCAGCAGGCTGCTGCGCGCCAGCAGGGAAAGGAAGAAAGCGAAGCAGAGAGGAAAGCCGCAGAAGCAGAGAGAAAAGAAAGAGAAGCAGAGAGGATAGCCAGAGAAGCAGAAGAGAGAAAGCATGAGCTAGCTCTCCTAGATGACGCAATCTCTCTGCTAGTTTCCAAGCCCCAGACCATGAGCTGGACTCCCGGTAAGAGGTGGTTGCGGAGGTTCTGCACCACTTGTTGTGTGCGTGGGCATGCTGTGGATTCCGACCAGTGCCCAAGTCGGTCTCTACCTTGGGAGGAGAGCTCCAGGGTGAACTTCTCCAAGGCTACCATGTAGGCCCTGGCCTGATGAACTGTCTCCTACGACCCTAATTCCAGTGGGTTACAAGTCATGGCCGACACCGAAGCCCAGGTCTCCCTTATTTCCAGAAAGGCATTGCCTAGGGGTGCCAAAATCCGGACGGACGAAGAAATTCAGTTCGAATGGATTGACGGTAACCTCTATTCTGTTCCTTCAGTCCTTCTGAATGTAAAAATGCCCTTTCTGGACCAGGTGACCAAGGAAACCACATTGTGCCGCCTGGGCGTAGTGGACCAATTTCATGATGTTTATCAGGTGATATTGGGCCGAGATTTACTTAAGCCGTATCTCCCCTGGACGCAGCTCCCACTACCAGATGCACCGGACACCTGCAGCATGCAGATAATCAACCCTATATTTTAGATTCAGAGCTAGTGCCTCCGATGTCCAGACATCCCTTTTATTGTGTAACCTGGCCCTGACCCAGTGTCAGAGCCAGACGTTTCTCCCGCATCATCTCAGCCTCTTACCATTTTTACCGCCTACCTCCTCCACTTTGGAAGAGGTAAGCCCACAGTTAACCCGGACTTGCTTCCGAGGATGATTCAACGGAGGTTTCCTTAACCTCCCCACGTCACATCACTGCCAGAGGGACTCTTCACCTGTGCCAGAGCACACTGCCAGCCTTGGTGACTCCGCAGATTCGCAACCTGGTGGGGCCATCTCGGCCTCCTTATCATCCAGTGCCACGGAAGAGGTTTCTGGAACAAGTTCTGCCGAGACTGTGGCCCGCAAGGGTCACATGTCTGCAAATTACGGAGGGTGCGCGAACCACAATATTCCGGCCATCGCAATGGCCGTCACCAATCCTTCTTCTCTAGGACCCCCAGCTAAGGGCCCTATAACCGTCGCACCCCTCCAAAGCCATTATCAGCCAAGCCACGTCAGAGCCTACGACGACTCTGGCGCTCAAATCTCCCTGATACGGGAAGACCCGAAATCCCCCGACCCCCGAGGGGGCTAACATTGATAGACGTCGATTGATCACCATTGAAGGTATCAATCACATTAAACTGATCCTTCCGACCGTCCAATTGAGGGTCACCAGACCTAGTTTCTCCAAGGTATGTACTCTTGCAGTTGCAAGCTACATTCCAGGAGGTTACGACCTCCTCCCTAGGGCAAGACATGAAGTCTCCCTCGCATTCCAAAAAGCCTAGGGGTCCTAACCCACGTCCAATCACTCTAAAGCAAGGAGTAATCGAAATTTTACTTCCTCCAGGAAGTACAACCACCAAACAGTCTCCCTCGTTACCAGGAAGGGAGATTGATCATTCACAGTTTCCGTTGCAAAACCTGCAACGTAATAGGGCACTCTACTAATTGGCCTAGGTGCCCTAGCCGACTATCAGCAGCGGACACTGTCCATGTTCCCACAAGGCTAGCCTTCAACCAGAGACAGGAGCCTCTGTCTCCCATTTCCAAGGGCACGATGAGAGGTATTGCACCTCCGGTACCCGCCACAGGTCCAGTCGACCTAAACTCTCTGCCAGTGCCACTTGGCAGCACTGTCCAGTACCAAGCTCCGTCCAGCCTGGACGTAGAGCACCACCGAACTTGACTTCTGCGCCTGGCCCCGAGCTAGTGCCGGCGCCTAACCTACCCAAGGATCCTCCTACAGGAGATCCTCCAACAGGCATGGAGCTTACCGCAGCCCATGGCCAATCACTAGTTCCGTCTTCTTCACCCTCACCACTGTCGCCCGAGGATGAACCTCCGGCAGACCTCACCTTCATACCGCCTCAGGCTACCACTGCCTCTGCTCCGCCGGCGTTTCTGGCCTTTCCCCAGAGTCGGTGCCTCCGTCTACTCCAAGGACTGGTATAGCCAGGTCCTGGGGCGGGGAATAAGAAGAAGAAGAAGAAGGGACGTCATTAACAAACTAACACAAAAGAGCCACATGCTCTCCTGACACCTGTGCCCGAGGTACAGTGTCGCATTCATTTGCAGAATGATCCTGGCACCTACCCAGAGAAGGTAGCCAGCCCTGATCTCTGCCAGTAGAACTAACCCTCTAACCCCTAGAAATTGTGATACTAACACTCATGTAAATGTCATAACTACCTCATTGCATTTCCCTCCTGGTAATTTACCCACTCATCATCCCCAACGCATCACTACCTCTCATTATGTATTTTAACAGTTCCGTCGCTGAACTACTGCTGTGCGTACCACATCTGGAATGATTGCGTCTTCATTTAAATGTATTGAGTAGGTTAGGCTAATGATTTAGTACCAGGGCATTAGGTTAGTAGCAAGTAGAATTTTCAAGTAACCTTATCTAGGGGTAGAGTAGACTGTCGTCACAAGACAACCTGTAGTTGTTTATTAGGCTAGACTACATCACTATATTAAGTTAGTACACTTAGCATCTTTGCCTATAAGTTAGGTAGGCCATTGTAGTCAGCCGTATCGCTGCTCAAAAAAACTTCAAGTTAGAGTAGGAGAACTGGGTTCTGTCGAGGCGATCAACTTATTTAAGCCAAGACCTTCACGCCGAAAGGGAGTGAATGCCTTCTAACAGGGGAGCTGCTACGTTTATAGAACGCCTCGCCTTCCCAGCAGAGTTTTTAGTTTTTTTGTTTAATTATAAAAGTAGCAGCCATGCCGTCTCTTGAAGCTACTGTTGTTGGAGAGAGTGGGGATGTCGTAGGAATGATATTTCCGGTTCTGACGGAAGTCTTAGGGTAAGAGAGGCAGGTCACAAGAGTAGCTAGGCTTCGAGATGGATTTTAGGGACTTCTACAATAAGACCTATTTTCCTTCCCAATTTGCTGGCGTTGTGTTTACCACCTTTCAGGCAATGCTCGAGGCGGGTTGGAAGCCCCGTGATTCGAAAGCAAGGAGTATCGCTCTCAGTCGGCTGCGGGACGTGGTCTCGGACAGAGGTCAAATTGCCAGCCTCCCAAAATATGGCCTACCCACGACGCACTGGTGGACCCGGACCCCAGACCTGAACAGAGGTCGGACCGCATTCTTCTACAAGGATACACAGAATATTGCATAAAGGTACGTCTGAAAGTGTAAACTTCAACCCAGCACCTTTTACTACCATACGACTCTTGCTAAATTCATTTCCAATTCTTATTTTTACCCTTCTACATCAGAAGCCTTTGTCCTCATCGGGCCAACGTGCTCCCCTTTGTGACTTGTTAAAGACCTAGTTTCGGGCATACCTCAGTGAACCATCGAGTTTACCTTCCCCAATGTTAGAGAATTAATCAGCCTAATCAAAAGCAAGAAGTCATTTTTCCTTTTATGTCGTTTAATTCTGGGATTCTTTTCCAGATTCCATGAGTCACGTGCCGTCTCTCTGCTCGCAAGTGTGCATTAACCCAAGTGCAAATGAAATCAGCTTTGAATTGAATGAGACTATAAGCCCACCCCAACGTGGGGGCCAATATCCTTTAACTTTTCTCCAGGCCAGCACGGGCCCTCTTGTAAATATAGTTTTAAAGTAAACGAGCTGAGTTTTCTGGCGACCTTCCTTCTAAAGAAAGAAATCAATAATAATCAGTTTACGGTAAGTTCAAACAATTCCCTCTTGAAATCCCTAAATTCACTTCCGTTTACGTATCTAGTCTCTCACTGGCCCTATATACGTAATATATATATCATATGAATATATGTATATATATATATATATATATATATATATATATATATATATATATATATATATATATATTTTATATATATATGTATGTATATATATATATATATATATATATATATATATATATATATATATAGGATATATATATATGTGTGTATATATATATATATAGATATATATATATATACTTATGTATGATCTATATATATATTATATATTATATATATATTATATATTTTTATAATTATATTTTATGTATATATATTAATTTTTTTATATATATACTTATTTTGTATGATTTTTTTTCTTTATCTATCCTCTAATAATTTCCATTGTTGTATATTCTGATGATTTCATTTCGCTTGTTAACTGCCAGTTGACTGATTTATTTATGCATTGATCCGCTCCTCTCTCTCTCTCTCTCTCTCTCGCTGAAAGTTAATTCAGTTTGAAATTTTGTAAGACTTTTTCTATCTTTTTATCTGTCTATCTATATATCTATAATAATTTACATTGTTGTATATTGCTAATGATCTACTCGGTTGTTACCTGCCAGTTGACTGATTTATTTATGCATTGATTCCACTCTTCTCTCTCGCTCACTCTCTCTCTCTCTCTCTCTCTCTCTGTGTGTGTGTGTGTGTGTGTGTGTGTGTGTGTGGTAGCCTACTGTAACAAATGTCGGAAAACATAAATGTCGGCTTAGTTGCAGAAATGCGTTT